>NC_141687.1:816261855-816606855 GCF_964263255.1 Lissotriton vulgaris | reverse complement strand
GTTAGTGATGTGGTGATGTCTGTTAGTGATGTGGTGATGTCTGTGAGTGGTGATGTGGTGGTATGGTGGTGTCCCTGAGTGATGTGGTGGTGCCCCTGAGTGATGCCCCTGAGTAATGTGGTGGTGCTGTCCCAGAGTGATGTGGTGCTGTCCCAGAGTGATGTGGTGCTGTCCCAGAGTGATGTGGTGCTGTCCCAGAGTGATGTGCTGCTGTCCCAGAGTGATGTGCTGCTGTCCCAGAGTGATGTGCTGCTGTCCCAGAGTGATGTACTGCTGTCCCAGAGTGATGTGCTGCTGTCCCAGAGTGATGTGCTGCTGTCCCAGAGTGATGTGCTGCTGTCCCAGAGTGATGTGCTGCTGTCCCAGAGTGAGGTGGTGTTGTCCCAGAGTGAGGTGGTGTTGTCCCAGAGTGAGGTGGTGCTGTCCCAGAGTGAGGTGGTGCTGTCCCAGAGTGAGGTGGTGCTGTCCCAGAGTGATGTGGTGCTGTCCCAGAGTGATGTGGTGCTGTCCCAGAGTGATGTGGTGGTGTCCCAGAGTGATGTGGTGGTGTCCCAGAGTGATGTGGTGGTGTCCCAGAGTGATGTGGTGGTGTCTCAGAGTGATGTGGTGGTGTCCCAGAGTGATGTGGTGGTGTCCCAGAGTGATGTGGTGGTGTCCCAGAGTGATGTGGTGGTGTCCCAGAGTGATGTGGTGGTGTCCCAGAGTGATGTGGTGGTGTCCCAGAGTGATGTGGTGGTGTCTCAGAGTGATGTGGTGGTGTCCCAGAGTGATGTGGTGGTGTCCCAGAGTGATGTGGTGGTGTCCCAGAGTGATGTGGTGGTGTCCCAGAGTGATGTGGTGGTGTCCCAGAGTGATGTGGTGGTGTCCCAGAGTGATGTGGTGGTGTCCCAGAGTGATATGGTAGTGTCCTAGAGTGATAAGGTGGTGTTGTGAGGCGTGCAGCAGTGTGAGGCGTGCAGCAGTGTGAGGCATGCAGCAGTGTGAGGCATGCAGCAGTGTGCAGCATGCAGCAGTGTGAGTAATACAGCAGTGTGCAGCATGCAGCAGTGTGCGGCATGCAGTAGTGTGAGTCGTGCAGTAGTGTGCAGCATGCAGCAATGTGAGTAATGCAGCAGCATGCAGCAGTGTGCGGCATGCAGCAGTGTGCGGCATGCAGCAGTGCGAGGCGTGCAGCAGTGCGAGGTGTGCAGCAGTGTGCGGCGTGCAGTAGTGTGAGTCGTGCAGTAATGTGCAGCATGCAGCAGTGTGAGTAATGCAGCAGTGTGCAGCATGCAGCAGTGTGAGCAATGCAGCAGTGTGCGGTATGCAGCAGTATGAGGCGTGCAGCAGTGTGAGCTGTGCAGCAGTGTGAGGTGTGCAGCAGTGTGTGGCGTGCAGCAGTGTGTGGCGTGCAGCAGTGTGCGGCGTGCAGCAGTGTGCGGCGTGCAGCAGTGTGCGGCGTGCAGCAGTGTGCGGCGTGCAGCAGTGTGCGGCGTGCAGCAGTGTGCGGCGTGCAGCAGTGTGCGGCGTGCAGCAGTGTGCGGCATGCAGGAGTGTGCGGCATGCAGCAGTGTGAGGCGTGAGGTGATGGGTTGTGAGGGTGAGAGGGTGTGTGATGGTGTGTGAGGGTGAGAGGATGTATGAGGGTAAGTGAGGGGGTGTGAAGGTGAGGGGGCGTGAGGGTGAGGGGTTCTGAGGGGGTGTGAGGGTGAGGGGGTGTGAGGGTGAGAGGATGTGAGAGTGTGAGAGGGTGTGTGAGGGTGAGATGGCGTGTGAGGGTGAGATGGTGTGTGAGGGTGAGATGGTGTGTGAGGGTGAGATGGTGTGTGAGAGTGAGGGTGGGTGAGGGTGTGTGAGGATGTGTGAGGGTGAGGGGGGGTGAGAGTGAGGGGGTGTGAGAGTGAGGGGTCCTGTGAGGGTGTGTGGGTTCTGAGGGGGTGTGGCGGTGTGAGGGAGAGGGTGAGGGGGGGTGAGGGTGAGGGGGTGTGCGTTCTGAGGGTGTGAGGGGGTGTGAGGGTGTGTGAGAGGGTGAACGAGGGTGAGGGGGTGTGTGAGGGTGAGGGGGTGTGTGAGGGTGAGGGGGTGAGGGTGAGCTAGGGTGAGAGTGTTGTAAGGGTGTGAGAGTAGTGAGGGTGAGAGGGTTGTGAGGGTGAGGGGGTGGGTGAGGGTGAGTGACGGTGTGTGAGGGTGTGTGAGGGTGAGAGGGTGTGGGGGTGAGGGTCCGAAGTAAATGGTAGCAGGGCAGACATCATTGTAGCTAGCAAGTCGATCTTGACATTTGTATACTCTCTACTCCGACCAAGGCTGGAATTAGTCACTAGTTACAGACCTGAAGACGGGATGTGCTCTCTCTGAACACACTGCAGCGGCAGAGCTGTGAACATCGCGCCGATCAGATCTGCACACAATTTGTCATAGATAGACAATGAGCACATTGCATGGAGAGCAAATGTTCCTTCTGCTGGACTACAAAGCAGTCTGTAAGACATAGACACACACTACATGCTCTACTGCACAACCTCATGAACACACTACAAAGTCCGCAAGAGCTAAAGATAGAGCTAGGCAAACCCAAAGCGCAGCATACATATATCTACGGAAATCTAAGATGAAGCAAAATTAAACACAAGGCTCACGGTGCCCTCAAGCTACAGTCTAGCACACCATGACTGGGAATCCATCTCAGACTGAGCCATAATGAGCGAGTGGCCAACAGACCCTGTAAATCCCAGTGGGGTACACGTGTTACTATGGTAATCCCTGAACTAAAGCCACAATAAACATGTGGTAAATGGAGACTATAAACAACAAGCCCTCGGCATTGCTGTGGGCTATTCCTTACGGAATGGAATAGGGGTGAGCCCTAAAAAGGATGGATGGATGAGCTGGTGAAAGAATGGGTTGATAAAAGTATATATGGATGAGTGGGTGCATGAAATCATGGATACATTTGTGAGGATGGGTGTATGAGTGGGTGAAAAGATGGATGGGTGAAAGGATGAACGCTGAGTGGGTGAAAGATGCATGGGTGGCTAGAAGGATGCATTTGTGGATGGGTGAAAGATGGATAGTTGGGTGGATAGAATAATGAATTAGTGAGAGGATGATTGAATAAGTGGGCGAAAGGATGGATAAATGGATGAGAGGATGGTGATATGAGTGGGTAAGAGGGTGGTTAGATGTGTGGGTGAGAGATGCTTTGCCCTGGATGGCCTGAGCGCGCTGTTGGCTTGTCGCAGGAAAGTGGTATTCTGTAATCAGACATTCCAGCGATAAGGAAGCCCAACTCTCGCTGACACATGCGTTTCACACATTTTCTTTAAAAACTGTAAAAACGCAGAGGAACAGAAATGGTGACAGGAATAATTTGCTTTCAGTTTGACTGCAACTTGATATGAAGGCAGGAGGCAATGAATGCTCGGGTTCCGCATCAATGCTGAAACTCTGTCCCGGCTTCTGGTGGGGAAGGCAGGAAAGTGGCATGCGCTACGTGGGCACTGCTTGGGGGTGTGGGGGAGCACATCAGAAAATCCTATTTTAAAGCTGCTGCTCCAGATAGTACAATTGCAAAAACAACAGGTGATGGACCGAATGAGGATCAATGTCACACATTCAACCCAGTCAAAAGATCTGGGTCCTAATCCATTGTTTTTTTGCACTCCACACCACCCTGGGTTAGACAATGGCGATATGCAAATCAGCTCTGACCCTGTGCCCCATGGGAACAGTCCAGTCCGAACTACAAAAGCCATGTCCTTCCCAGAACGGAATCAAGCATCCGAGGACCGGACCGGTTTCGAGGTAACACCTCTCATCAGCCCGGCTAGCTTGACTCCAGTGGTGTGGAGTGCCTGGGACCCACGTCTGGGCATCCCTAGTACACTTATAGCGGAATTGCAAAAACAACAGGTGATGGACCGAATGAGGATCAATGTCACACATTCAACCCAGTCAAAAGATCTGGGTCCTAATCCATCGTTTTTTTGCACTCCACACCACCCTGGGTTAGACAATGGCGATATGCAAATCAGCTCTGACCCTGTGCCCCATGGGAACAGTCCAGTCCGAACTACAAAAGCCATGTCCTTCCCAGAACGGAATCAAGCAACCGAGGATTGGAGTGCAAAAAAACGATGGATTTGGGCCCAGATCTTTTGACTGGGGGAATGTGTGACATTGATCCACATTCGGTCCATCACTTGTTGTTTTTGCAATTGCCGCCCTAAGTGCGCTGGGGATGCCCAGACGTGGGTCCCAGGCACTCCACACCACTTGGAGTCAAGCTAGCCGGGCTGATGAGAGGTGTTACCTCGAAACCGGTCCGGTCCTCGGATGATTGATTCCGTTCTGGGAAGGACATGGCTTTTGTAGTTCAGACTGGACTGTTCCCATGGGGCAACAGGGTCAGAGCTGATTTGCATATCGCCATTGTCTAACCCAGGGTGGTGTGGAGTGCAAAAAAACGATGGATTTGGGCCCAGATCTTTTGACTGGGGGAATGTGTGACATTGATCCACATTCGGTCCATCACTTGTTGTTTTTGCAATTGCCGCCCTAAGTGCGCTGGGGATGCCCAGACGTGGGTCCCAGGCACTCCACACCACTTGGAGTCAAGCTAGCCGGGCTGATGAGAGGTGTTACCTCGAAACCGGTCCGGTCCTCGGATGCTTGATTCCGTTCTGGGAAGGACATGGCTTTTGTAGTTCGGACTGGACTGTTCCCATGGGGCAACAGGGTCAGAGCTGATTTGCATATCGCCATTGTCTAACCCAGGGTGGTGTGGAGTGCAAAAAAACGATGGATTTGGGCCCAGATCTTTTGACTGGGGGAATGTGTGACATTGATCCACATTCGGTCCATCACTTGTTGTTTTTGCTCCAGATAGTACAGCGCAGCGTGGGGTTGTCAGCTGTAAGTAAAACTAGCCTTTGTTGCTCACAAACAGTAAATATGTTGGCTCAACACTTCTAACGCGATACCAGATGCAGCTCACGTCTGCAATACAAAAAATAAGCAAACGGACGGAGGGGGTCATAAAACACCCGCCCCCCACTCCACTTCAAAAGCATACCAAGGAATTCTTCTGCTCGAGCAAGGAGAGCCCCATAACACTTATCTCAAGGAAGCACATTCCTCAAAAGCTTGCAAAACAAGTGCACTTTTATCAGAAACTACAGGTGTTTTGTAAAATAAACAAGTAAGCAAAGAAAACCAAGAGCCCATGGGTGTCTGTTAGGTGTACCTCTGTAACAGGAGCACTTGGCAAAACGTGATGGCATGCAGGCAGACCAAACAGCTAAATAACAGAGGTTTTCAATCAGAAAACTTGAAAAAACAGTATGTTGCGCATCTGCCTTCAAAAGACTTCAAGGGAATACAAAACATCGTGGGTTTGTAGCAAGATTTCCAGTCAGAAAACGCAAACAGCCCAGTGCTCAGAGAACCTTCACATAGAGTTTGGGAAAAAGAACTTTGAAATATGCAAGATGGGGTGTCGAAGCTATTGGATTCTCCGAACGTCTGCAGGTACATTTGCTGCATTTTATTTACTTTGTTATTTTAAAAGAAAGGTAAGTTGAGTAAATTCTTATCTCTAAAGCTATTTCAATTCTGAATTGGCTACATTTTAAAAAGTAAAACGAAAAATATATGTTCACTATGACAACGCGTTTGGTTGTATGAGTGCACCGTCTTTGAGGGCGGTCATGGGGAAGGACACTTCTAGCTCCTATGCCAGGGGAAAGGCGCTCCAGTTTCCGGCATCTAAGCGCATCCACGTCATGAAAAAATATAGGACATTTTTCAAGGTGAAAAGTTACCCCGTTTCTAAGATAGTCTCTGCTCGTGGCTTCGGTACCGTCCTCTCGTCGGCTGTGGCTCCGGGCTCAGGCATGTAAGCCGCGCTAGTGGGGTCCGAACAACCTCGGCAAACCTTTCAACCGCACTCAGATGAAGCACGCACGACACGTGCTCAATAGTGAACTGGAAACTGCAGCATTTTCCCTCCCAGCCCCGCTCTCCTCCTGGAGTCAGGTTCCACTTGGTGAAATATATAGGAGCTTTTGTGGAAACGAAGACTCAGGGTGCAAGGGGTGAGTGTCCAAGTGAGACGCACTGTCCCTGGGCAGTGACATTGATGATCTGATTCGTGCCTCAGCGGGCACCACCACTGCATGTAGGCGCTAGCCGCCGAGATCACGATTCTTCATCCAAGCAAAGCCAGCTCATTCTATTTGCTATTTAAAGTGCTTAGACGTAGCACACTGCAGTAACAAGCGCTATACAAAATGTATCATTATTATTCTCCCCCACCTGCAGCAGGACGGCTGGAGCCCTCACCTACGGGGTCCTGCTTGAATTCCAACAGCAAGCGCGGCGCCTGCAGACACAACGTGCAACAGTAGCGCCTCTGTGGAATTCGATGTTAGAAATAATATACGGCGTGTGGTGATAAGAAAACTGTGCATAAGGCGCTTGTACGCATTGCCGTGTGTTCACTCTGATGACGACCAGTACTAAATGGTTCCTTTAACATGCATTGCGTAAACAGGGTTTGGGTAACGGACTATATATGTTGCTATGGGAAATAAGCAGTGGCTGCGAAATCAAACAAGCTGTTTGCCGCGAAAGTGAAACGAGATGCATGGGGAGCAGCAGCCTTTGATGTGCCGGCCGATGAATAATTAGGGGAGGAGAGATGCTGGCCTGAGGCAGAGCGCACCATATGGAGAGGGAGGGGGTGGGCCGAGTGCAGGAGAAATGCTGCTGACAGGGGGAAGACTCGGGCAAGCATGTGCTTGTTAGGTCACGTGATTTCACGTGAACTGTTGAGAATCCTCATCATAAAAAGTCAGCTTTGTGGATGGACAGCTATAGGTCTCTCTGCGAGACCTAAAAATACTCTTTTGGGAACCACACTATGATTAGACATATGCAGAGGAAGCACCCGAACAATTATTCGGCAGCAGAGGTCAGGGAACTGACCAAGAACCCTCCCCATCCTTCTTCTTCAAGCACCTCCAATCAACCCATTCCATCGGGTTCAGAGGCTAGGGAGATGGTCCCTAATGTACAAACCAGGTTTGCAAAATTTACATTTGTTTGCATATATTGCAACAAAACCATTTCATAAGGTGAGCAAAGCATTACTTTACTCAATTGAGCTGCAGACAACCATCACTGCAGCAAGCAACTTTAATTTTTTTCAATTTTTTTTGCTCCAGTTGAGCTGTTTGCAATTCCCTGTGTTTTGTTTGACCCCAAAAAAACTACAAAAAAATATAAAATTGTTCAGAAAAGCCACAAAAATAAAAAATGTTTAAAAAAACAATAAAAAAAATATAAAACAACAAAAAGAATAAAAAAAACAGTTCTTTTCAGAACTATCTCCCATTTATATAAAAATGCTACATTTTTAAAAAACTGTCTTTCTTTTTTTCTCCAGGGTACGCTCCTCGGTGCGCGAACCGGGCGCTCAACCGCGCAAATCGAAAAAAAACAAAAACATTTTTTTTGCCCCGCGGGGCTCTTTTATGGCCCCCACATCAAACCTAGGGGGCCAGGGGGGATCTACTCTGCCCCCTTATGGTCTTTTCCCCCTTTGTTTTTGGCACCTCTTGTGTCTCGATCCTACCGAGACACAAGATGGCGACCACTCCGGACTGTTTGGAATGTTTACAGACACCCGAGAGCCAATCAGCTTTCCGTGCGCAAACTCGCGTAGCGCGCTGGTTAGCGCCCCGGTGCGCGTACCGGGGCGCGCTTATAGATATATATATTTTGTTTAACCTAAATTACTCAAAATTCACTGGAGCACATATCTTGAGACATAGCAAAGGCACATCGGGCTACCAGTCCCTACAATTTTGCCAAGTTTGGTGGAAATTCTTTCAGCCGTTCGGGCTAAAAGTGAGGTCGACCTATGAAAATTAACATGGGGAAAACACGTTTTGGGACCCCCCTTTTATCTCGTTCCCCGCTTGACAAATCCCCCCCAAACTTTCTGGAAAGGACCGGGGCACCGCGAGGCAAATTTGAGGAAATTTTCAGGTAGATTCCTCCACCGGCGCCAAAGTTATTCACAATAGAATGTTGAGATTTTGTATTGAAAATAATCCTAACTATAACTACCTACTGGCGACCGCCAAGAAGTAATATATATATATATATATATATATATATATATAAGAAGCCAGTAAATTGAGATTTTTTCAAGGGTATATTCCAAAAATATTGTTGAGTCGGCTATCACAAGGACTCAACAGATGTCCTGAAATGAGGCCTTAACTCCAAAGCCTCAGAAAACATCCATTGCCAATCAAGATGGCAGGATACAGTCACGCATGATTCGGTCATTCAGTAGGCAGCACTCTGACATTAAGAAAGATTATGTATCGTAATTGGAACCTCGTCAAAGGGGATCCATTTATAGGTCAGAGGGTTCCGGAAAAACCATTGCTTACTTTCAGGAGATGTACATCTATGGCTAAATCACTAGTCAAGAATACTCTAGAACCACAGATGTCCGGTACATGGTTGGCCCCCAGCAAAGGCTTCAAAAAATGTACTCAATGTTAGGCCTGCCGGTATGGATGTAACAAGAGTAGTTATACTAGCCCATTTAAACAACATCCGCTGGAAATCACTAAAAGACTTGCATGCAAAACAGATTTTGCGGTTTATGTGCTGGAGTGTTCATGTGGGCTGAGGTACGTGGGAAGTACCAGACTACCGGCCCATAAACGAATACTCCAGCACATAAGGGCTATATTGGGTAAAGATCAAGCCTATCCCGTGGCCAGACACTTTGAGGAAGTGCATGAGGCAAATCCCACTGATCTCCAGTACGATGTCATCGACACAGTGTGGCCTCTTAAACGGGGTGGTGACAGGGAAGAGAGGCTTCGACTTCTCGAAACAAGATACATTCTGGAATTAGACAGTAAGAATCCGAATGGATTAAATGCCACTGAGGATATGTATACTTGTCTATAACAATAGGGCCTTGTTTGCTGGGAGGCATACCTATAGAGTGGGGCTTTTTTCATTGCAGGGCTCCCTTATACAACTGGGCTTTCGTTTGTATTTTTCATAGTTTATGTACTGAATGTCAATGATTTGCGTTTTTTTTTAGATCAGACGATTATGATGTGTCTTGCGTCTAATGTACGTTATTTTAAAGGTGGGGGGTTTTGCCAATATTAATCTTTGGATTATATCTTTTAGCACTTGCACATGCACTTTACACATTTATTTGCACACAAACGTCTCTTAGTGACCAGTAGGATATCAATGTGACTTGGGGTCAGAGCCACACTGTAGATTTATTGGTTTATAGCCCACATCGGCAATATTAACAATTTGTGCAACATGATCATTTAATTTTCCATATGAAGTAGCTATTTGTTGAAAGAAAATATTCGTAATTAAATGGGCTGCAGTATGAGTTTGAATTTTGCACTTGCAATTTACATGAATCTGCAGATACACGTGTTTTTTACAATCGAAAATGTGATTTTTTTAAATTGTACTGATATTATGAATTACAAATGATTTTATGATATTTATTCATTTTATATTAACCAGATCAGATGTTGCACTAATTTGCAAGTCTTCATAGCTACAAGGAAGTATGTCTTCTATGTTGTTCATTGTTTGGCTCTGCCTAATCCTGGCACTAGCACTTTAAATACTGGGCACCGCCTAACGCAACTTGCCATGTGATCAAGCTTCGTTGGAAGTGAAATGCGTTATGGCGGCTGGCTGGCTGAGAAATAAAGCACTCTGAGTGAAGCACAGAATTCAGGTCTGCTTTTCGTCATTTCTACTAAGGCAGGAGCCTTGTTTTTGTGGAGAGTTACTTTTGTATATACATATATATATATATATATATATATATATATATATATATATATATATATATTACCTACTGGCGATTAGGATTATTTGTCTATGGAACTTTTGAAAATTCTATGTCTAATAACTTTGGCGTTTGTGGACGGAATCGGCTGAAATATTCAGGAAAATGGCACATTTTGTTTCTGAGCAGCCCCTGAAAATTTGGGGGGGTTTCGTCAAGGGGGGGCCGAGAAAAAAGGGGGGTCCCAAAACGCATTTTTCCCATGTTAATTTCCATAGGGCCTTTGGCCTCACTTTTAGCTGGAACGGCTGAATGGATTTGCACGAAACTTGGCAAAATTGTAGGGACTGTTAGCCCGATGTGCCTTTGCTAGGTCTCAATATATGTGCTCCAGTGGATTTTGAGAAATTAACGTTCAAAACAAGATATATATCTGTAACAGCGCTCCGGGCTGCGCTCCGGTCCGCTTACTTTTCGCGAAACGGAACTTTGCGATGCGAAGCTGATTAGCTCCCCCGTGTCTGTCAACATTCTAAACAGTCCGGAGCGGCCGCCATCTTATCTCTCGGTAGGATCGAGAGAGAAGAAGAGGTGAAAAACGAAGGGGGAATTTAATGAAAGGGGGCAAGGTATACCCCTCTTGACCCCCTAGGAATGTTGTTGGGGTTTTTAAAGGGTCCCGTGGGGAAAATAAAAAAATATATATTTTTCACGGTAGAAGCGCTTCCCGGGCCGCGAACTGGGCCGCAAACTGGTAGCGAAACGGGAATTCGCCATTTTGTGCTTCGTTTTAATTAAATTAGTAGGTATAAGGGGGTGCGGGAGACCATTTTGTGCTTCGTTTTAATTAAATTACTAGGTATAAGGGGGTGCGGGAGACGTATCCTAATCCCTTATGTTTTCTGAGGGTGGCTGAGGAGGCTCATATATGTTGATACATGTCTTCCAGCGGTTGTGCGTGAGCTTTTTTTTTTTTTTTGCTGCGTGACGTCTGTTAACGTTCGATTCGAAGGAAATCAGGAAGTGTTGACCACCAATTTGTCAGTGCGATAAAATATTTTGTTATAAATGAATCCTTATTGATAAACATTGTCTGCGCCATCTTGCCTTTTTTCCAATGCCACAATTTTGTCGTGCACGGCAGCCATTTTAGATGCCAGGCCGGTCCCAGGCTATCACCTAGCCCTGCGGATGTAGTTTATGGCCCTAGCTGTAGAGAATCCAGACATGCCAACCCTCCCGATTCAGGCGTGAGACTACTGATTTCAGTGCTAGTCTACCGCCTCCCGATTCCTGCAAGCAAAAACCCGGGGGCATATTACCAACAACTAGCGATAATTTATGTCTCTAACTTGTTTAGAGACAAAAATTATCGCCGCACATCGGCGATTTTTAACGCAGATAAACCTTGCTATTAGCAAGGTTTATCGCAAATGCGATAAAAAACGGCCGCAATGCATGAATATCGCTGAAAAGTCAGCGATATTCATGCATTATCCAGCAAATGCTCTTAGCCATGTTATCCACCTCCAATTGGATAACATGGCTAAGAACTGCTCGCAAATGCGATAAAAAACGGCCGCAATGCATGAATATCGCTGAAAAGTCAGCGATATTCATGCATTATCCAGCAAATGCTCTTAGCTATGTTATCTACCTCCCATTGGATAACATGGCTAAGAACTGCTCGCAAATGCGATAAAAAACGGCCGCAATGCATGAATATCGCTGAAAAGTCAGCGATATTCATGCATTATCCAGCAAATGCTCTTAGCCATGTTATCCACCTCCACTTGGATAGCATGGCTAAGAACTGCTCGCAAATGCGATAAAAAACGGCCGCAATGCATGAATATCGCTGAAAAGTCAGCGATATTCATGCATTATCCAGCAAATGCTCTTAGCCATGTTATCCACCTCCAATTGGATAACATGGCTAAGAACTGCTCGCAAATGCGATAAAAAACGGCCGCAATGCATGAATATCGCTGAAAAGTCAGCGATATTCATGCATTATCCAGCAAATGCTCTTAGCCATGTTATCCACCTCCAATTGGATAAAATGGCTAAGAACTGCTCGCAAATGCGATAAAAAACGGCCGCAATGCATGAATATCGCTGAAAAGTCAGCGATATTTATGCATTATCCAGCAAATGCTCTTAGCTATGTTATCTACCTCCCATTGGATAACATGGCTAAGAACTGCTCGCAAATGCGATAAAAAACGGCCGCAATGCATGAATATCGCTGAAAAGTCAGCGATATTCATGCATTATCCAGCAAATGCTCTTAGCCATGTTATCCACCTCCAATTGGATAACATGGCTAAGAACTGCTCAGGGCAGGTGTTAGCTTGTGGAGATATTCGCGCTTAGCGCGAATATCTCCAAAATTTGGTAATAGTAGATAGCGATGTAAGGGACTGTTTCCAGTCGCTAACATCTTGGCACGCCCACTTTGCATGTCATTAGTGATAGATATCACTGACATGCAAAGCGGGGCCCAAGATGGTCGCTATCTCCTTTTAGCTGTCACTAACTGGTGTTAGCGACAGCTTGGTAATAGGGAGATAATTTTATCTCCGCTTTCTTGGCTTTTAAAGCCAAAAAAGCGGAATTAAACCCCCTTGATAATATGCCCCACGATTCCTCGGGGGTTTCAGCTGACAGGGCTTGGTATTGTGTTACGTGCTAATTCTTCCAGGAAACGTCAGAGGGTCGATTCAGGGGTTCTAGAAGGGGTGATAAACCATTTAAGCCTCATGAACAAGCGCATGGTCTTTTAAAGATCTGTGAAGTACTCGGGGCGGCGGTGTGTGTGTGCCCTCTTTCAGGAGCGGGCGGGGGGGGGGGGGGGGGGCACTGCCTGCAACTTGCCAGGCCAGGCAGTGTTCAACACTTGCATCACCCTTGTATTGCGCTCCATGCTTCGGAAAGGTAAGAAAAAGAACGTGCATTTGAGTTTGAAATGTCCGATCCTGTAGCAGTACACTTGCAAAGCCCACACATGACAATAACCCGATTCAAGGCCCCATTCACCCGATTTTTTAATAATATATAGTACTCCAAAAAAGTGGGATTATAAAACTTTATTAACTTTTAAATATAACGAACGTAACAAAAACTGTAAATATATTTAAACATTTTTTGACAAAAAAAAAACAACAATGGTCCGAAGCTGTCTTTTGTGCGAATAGTCCCAAGGCAGCACAACGTGCTGAGTTGTGGACGGCACCCAGGTGAAGAACCATCCCTTCTTTAAACCCCATGGTGACCAACTAAGTGCAGGATTTACATAAAGTAGTGTTTACCTAGAGTGGTGCTGTGTAGGACACTCTGAATGGAAAGTAACCAGAACTATAACGATAACAACAACAACAACAATAATATAACTTTTATGCTTAAATTACGCAAACATTTAGCTAATCTGCTAAAGGGGGGAGTCGCCATTTCTTTTGATAATTTATTCACCCATCCGTAGCCTCTCTATTCTCCATTACAATGTGTTTCTTGCTGAAATTAACCAGAACTATAACCATAACAACAACAACAACAATAATATAACTTTAATGTCCAAATTACGCAAAGATTTAGCTAATCTGCTAAAGGGGGGAGTAGCTATTTCTTTTGATAATTTATTTATCCATTCATAGCCTCTCTAATCTCCATTACAATGTGTTTCTTGCTGTCGCTAGCTGATGAAAAAACTAAAGTGATAACTTCCTCATCCTTATTTTGTCTTTCTTTGTTCCTTAAGATGTTATCTGTGTCAACCTCTTCCGAGAATGCTGATGCGTTAGGGATTTCCTTGTGTTTCTTAATAGCATTGGTGTCTGCACACTTCTTTGTCAATTCTGTTTATATGAAAACTGCTTCATAAACAGGCAATATCTTTGTTTAGTCATTAGTGTTAAGTGTGTCTGAAACTACAGTGCCGTTCTGTTTTTCTTTCTTCAGGCTCTACAGAGTTTTGTGTGTTGTTCTTTTGAGCGACAATTATTCCAGAGGTTTCAGGTTCACTTGTTTTGTCCTGCAGTGAGTTAACAGCTTTAGAGACTTCATGTTTATTTGCTATGTCCTGCTGTGCGTCAACTGCTTCAGAGACGTCAGCCTCATTTGTTATGTTTGACTAGATCCTGGACCTGCCCGGCCGCGCCCAAAATGGCTCCGGTGTAAATGGGACTCGTAACTGCTTGTTGTGTACTGGTTGCCCAACCTTGATATCACGAGATACGTATGCAGTTGTGAAGCACATGGCGGAGGCTCGTCTGCTGTAGTGGGGCGCCCCTTTATCGTTTCAGTTGCCATTCCGCCCGCTTTTGCTACACTGTGCCTTTTCCGCCATTCAGCTGTTTACCGCCCGCTCTTACGGCTACAGCGTCTCGCTCACCATGTAGTTGAGTTGCTCCCACTCTTGCGGTGCAGCGATAGGAGGCTGCCACAGGACTCTTAAAATGGCGGCCGGCTCTTCGGATTTGGGCCTGGTCCAGTAAAATGGCCCTGGGACACTTTGGAACTCGGACGCTTGTCTGCCAGGGCTTGGGTCCCATTCTCGAAAGCGTCCCCTCAGCCTTGAAGATTCTACAAAAGTCTTGGGGGACCTTGACTCCCGCAGGCTTCCGGTGGGGAGCGGCTGCCATGATTGCTTGCGGAATGGCCACGACGGAGCTACGAGATGGTGGTGCTCTCATGGTGACGCCAGCTTCAGTCTGAAACATCCAGAAACAAGGTGGGGCTTTCATCGTTTGGGAAAAAAAATGTTTTAATCCAATGAAAAGTGTTATTTTTAGGTCACATGACCTAGTCTTACATCATTAGGAAAACAAAAGTAAAATGAACCAATGAAAAGTTTTATTAACAAGTCACATGACCTGTTATGCTTACGTTACGCGCTGCGCGGCGCGCTCTGGATCGTTTCCGGGAAGCTGCGCCTTGCGCACCGGAGCACTTCCGGGTGCGCTAACGCGGCGCGTCATATGACGCATTACGCGACAACGCAGGTCCAGAATATAGTCAAAATTTCTCCACCAACCAGCGGTCGGAATACAACCGCTTTCAGCAGTCCAAAAAGTTCGGTTAAATCTTAAGAGCGGGAGCAACTCAACTACATGGTGAGCGAGACGCTGTAGTCGCAAGAACGGGCGGTAAACAGCTGAATGGCGGAAGAGGCACAGAGTACCAAAAGCGGGCGGAATGGCAACTAAAACGGTAAAGGGGCGCCCCACTACAGCGTGTCTTCAGGTCAAACGGATTGTGGGACAAGGTCCAGAATGGAAGAGTCATCAAAAGGCAAAAAATTCCACCGGACCCCGGGAGCCGGCCGCCTATGTCGGGGGCGATCTCAGGCCACACCAGGGCAACACGACTTGGGGAGGGGGCAGGAGCCAAGCGCCCCCTCTCAGTCCGCGCCATCTCACCGCCCCTCGGGGGCCTCCGTCAAGCGGTTTAGGGAGGCACCGTATCACATTGTTTTCCAATGCAGTCAGGTCCACAAACGGACCCCACTTACTTTGAATAGTGAAGCTGCAGCAGGTGCAAATAAGGTTTAAACAGTGTTACAAGCGCTGCTTAGAACTCTGAAGTATGGCACTCAGGGACCAAAAGCATGAACGAACACTCACGTATGAAAATCTTATTTGGGGAAGGGGCAGGATCCAAACGCCCCCTCCCAGTTCGCGCCACTACACCGTATGTAGAAAATCTGAAGCCATCGTTCTACAAACTCTCAACGCTTGCTATCAGTGCATGAGTTTCATGCTCGATCGATTGAGCTAGCCGGATCGGGCAACAAAAAGTATAAAATAGTTATGTAAATAGTTATTTAATAAAATGTTTTACCCTGTTTCTTTGCTGGTGTGTTGTCTATATTTATAATATTTGCATAGGGTTTGTCGTTATTTTGGGCGGGGTGGGTGGCAGAGTCGAGCTGTCTTGCAGCCCTCATGGTGTGGAGCTCAGTTCATTTCACTATTTTCGTATTTCTCATGAAGGTTGTTCCTAATGTTTGTATTTTACCGAGGTCAAAAAGAGATCGAATTAGTGGTCTACTGATTTTGCTCGATTACTTTTATTTTTTTACACGATTTTTCACTATCTGCAAAGACTAAACAGAGTATTGCGACTTTGTGCTTGTTTGTAAATAGAGAATGATCCAAAGAGAACCAATTCTAAAACAGTAAATGCTTGGATAACAATCAATCAAATGGAGAGACAAGCAGGTACGACGGATTACAACGGGGGTAAAGGTCTGCGTTAACTACCGTTCACTATCTGCAAAGAGAGAGTACTACTAAGAGAAAAGAGGGGAGGGGGGGGGCAGCGTTCAAAGCACATCAGCGTGCATAAACACGAAAACGTTTTTACCTATCACGTACTTGACATTTGACAGCTTTTGATATTTGCTATTAAAAAACCATTGAAATTCACAGAAAAAAACATAGGTTATAGTCCATATATAGTTAGGAATTTGCATTTACAAAACCTTGAAAATTCAATGAAAAAACCATTGGTTATAGAACATATATAGTTAGGAATTTGCATTTACAAAACCTTATTTTACTCGCATAAAACCATTGAAATTCCATATATAGTTAGATGCGCTAACTATATATCGCGCACCCGCAATCCACTGCTGATGATGTCACATATTACATCATTCATGACATGGTCAGTGACATCACTGATGACATCACTGATGACAACTCAAATGACATCACTGACAACATCACAGATGACATCATTCATGTGTTAATACGATGAACCTCTACAGACTCTGATATAACCTTAGATACACTCAGTGAAAACAGACACTCACAGATTGTCACTCATCCATGGAGTTACTCATACACCTAGACAGTCATGCAAAGAATCAATCACACCTCCAATTCCTCAACTATACAGTAATACACACCTTACTTATTGAAACATATTCTAACACATATTTACTCTCTTATACAATCACTGATACAAGTTTTCAATGATCCATGCAGCCACTCACACATTCACTGGCTCTTAAACACAGTAATTTATATATGTCAACTCTCGCATGTACTGTGTTTTACATATGTACTTACTTTGACATGTAGCATTGAGATATCCAATCACTCACCAATACACTCATGCACACAGTCAACCACCCATACAGCTGTTTCCACATGCAGTTTTGAACCCATACATCTAGTGAATCAGCTGTTCACACATCTATGCACAGAGTCACACACCTCCCAGCCACTCACACACATACTCAGTCTCCCATACAAATACTTGGGCAACCAATCAATAATCCATATAGTTACTCATATAGTTACTGATCAACACATGCAGCAGTTTACAGAACAACAGATATAATGATGCACAAATTAATACAGTTTAATCACTAACCCATGCACTCAGTGAGACACATTTAATCACTCCCTCATACAATCAGTCATGCACCTACTAAATCCTTCATCCAGACACTTATACATCCACTCATTCTTCAATATGTAAGACATATTTTAACTTTACAGAAACATACAGTCACTGGATGTTGTCATCAGTGATGTCATTTGAGTTGTCATCAGTGATGTCATCAGTGATGTCACTGACCATGTCATGAATGATGTAATATGTGACATCATCAGCAGTGGATTGCGGGTGCGCGATATATAGTTAGCGCATCTAACTATATATGGAATTTCAATGGTTTTATGCGAGTAATATAAGGTTTTGTAAATGCAAATTCCTAACTATATATGGACTATAACCTATGGTTTTTTCTGTGAATATATATATATATACATATGCGTATATATGCATATATCCATACATATACACACATATATATATGAATATATGTATATGCCTAAATATATACATGCATATATAACTGAATACATATTGATTTGCATATGTATACATATATATGCATTGAAATAAATAATACAAATATATGTATATATATATATATATATATATATAGAGAGAGAGAGATATGCATACGTTTATATAATTGTATGTACATATATATGTAAATAAATTATAAAAATAAATATATTTTTATATATGCACAAATAATGCAACTATATATAAATGCATATATTTAGGCATTTATCTATATATATGTGTGTGCATATACATTTATATGTAAACAAATATATGCAGATGTGTATATATGTTTACATGCATATACACACAAGCATATCTACCCAAATACATATATATGCATCTATATAAATCGATACATATATATGCATATATAACTAAATATATTTTATATTACCTACTGACGGTCGCCAGTAGGTATATATAGTTAGGATTTTTTCTCTATGGGATTTTTGAAAATTCTATGTCTAATAACTTTGGCGTTTGTGGACGGAATCGGCTGAAATTTTCAGGAAAATGGAACATTTTGTTTCTGAGCAGCCCCTGACAATTTGGGGGGGGGGGTTTCATCAAGGGGGGGCCGAGAAAAAAGGGGGGTCCCAAAACGCGTTTTCCCATGTTAATTTCCATAGGGCGGTTGGCCTCTCTTTTAGCTCGAACGGCTGAATGGATTTGCACGAAACTTGGCAAAATTGTAGGGACTGTTAGCCCGATGTGCCTTTGCTAGGTCTCAATATATGTGCTCCAGTGGATTTTGAGTAATTTAGGTTCAAAAAAAGATATATATCTGGGCGGAGCCTAACCACACATCTGATCTGATTGGCTGTCAGCACTTCATCCAAGAAGTGTTGGCAGCCATCTTGGGACCAATATACATGATAGCACCTCATTAAAAAGCATTGTAGTTAATAGAGGGTTTTAGGACTTTAGTTACATTATAAATCATTTGTTGATGGTACCATACTCGTTTTAGGAATTGTGGTGGGTTCTAAGGTGATTTTACCATGTGAAAAAACCTTCTGCTGTGATATCATGAATATTGTTTGAAAGAAAACTAATATCTCATGATTTTCCCACAGTGGTTTGGAAGGGGATCTATAAGCTAAACTGAAAGCATATTTTCTGTAAATTCACATTATCTTTCTCAGTCATGTGAAAATGAAGTCTGACATTCTCAGTAAAACATGTACATCCAACAAGGACAGAGACTGTCAGTTGATTCCTTTGTGTTCTACTGCAGCCTCCTAGAGTGTTCTAAAGAACAACTAGAGCGCTAACAGTCCTACTTATTACAAAGGTATGGCACACCTGAAGCCATCTTGATTGGAATAAAGTGGTAACTCTTAAAACATTTAATTTAAAAAGAAACAACATGAGGGGGTATATTTTGCCATAGAAAGTATGATTAGTGCTGCAGAATGAAAAATTAGGGCACATTTTGAGTGACTTCTCAAATCCTTTTCTATTTCATTAAAACATTCTGACATGCAGTCTCCCAAAATGGCCACCAGAGACAAAAGAGCCCAAATGTAGCCCAAATATCACCCAGATGTAGCCCAAGTATAGCCCAATGACAGAATGTCCCAGAGTGTTCTAAAGAACAACTAGAGCGCTAACAGTCCTACTTATTACAAAGGTATGGCACACCTGAAGCCATCTTGATTGGAATAAAGTGGTAACTCTTAAAACATTTAATTTAAAAAGAAAAAACATGAGGGGGTATATTTTGCCATAGAAAGTATGATTAGTGCTGCAGAATGAAAAATTAGGGCACATTTTGAGTGACTTCTCAAATCCTTTTCTATTTCATTAAAACATTCTGACATGCAGTCTCCCAAAATGGCCACCAGAGACAAAAGAGCCCAAATGTAGCCCAAATATCACCCAGATGTAGCCCAAGTATAGCCCAATGACAGAATGTCCCAGAGTGTTCTAAAGAACAACTAGAGTGCTAACAATCCTACTTATTACAAAGGTATAGCACACCTGGAGCCATCGTGATGGGAATAAAGTGGTAACTCTTAAAACATTTAATTTAAAAAGGAACAAAATGAGGGGGTATATTATGCAATAGAAGGTATTATTAGTGCTGCAGAAAGAAAAATTAGGGCACATTTTGAGTGACTTTTCAAATCCTCTTCTATTTCATTAAAAAATTCTGACATGCAGTCTCCCAAAATGGCCACCAGAGACAAAAGAGCCCAAATGTAGCCCAAATATCGCCCAGATGTAGCCCAAGTATAGCCCAATGACAGAATGTCCCAGAGTGTTCTAAAGAACAACTAGAGCGCTAACAGTCCTACTTATTACAAAGGTATGGCACACCTGAAGCCATCTTGATTGGAATAAAGTGGTAACTCTTAAAACATTTAATTTAAAAAGGAACAAAATGAGGGGGTATATTTTGCCATATGAATTATGATTAGTGCTGCAGAAAGAAAAATTAGGGCACATTTTGAGTGACTTCTCAAACCCTCTTCAATTTCATTAAAAAATTCTGACATACAGTCTCCCAAGATGGCCACCAGAGACAAAAGAGCCTAAATGTAGCCCAAATATCACCCAGATGTACCCCAAGTATAGCCCAATGACAGAATGTCCCAGAGTGTTCTAAAGAACAACTAGAGCGCTAACAGTCTTACTTATGACAAAAGTATGGCACACCAGAAGCCATCTTGATTGGAATGAAGTGGTAAGTCTGAAAACACTCAATTTAAAAAGGAACAACATGAGGGGGTTAATTTTGCCATAGAAAGTATGATTAGTGCTTCAGAAAGAAAAATTAGGGATCATTTTGAGTGACTTCTCAAATCCTCTTCTATTTCATTAAAAAAATTCTGACATGCAGACTGAAACATGCACTTTGAATACCAGCAGCAGACGTCCCTGGTGAGCAGTAGCTTTACTACAGTGATCTAATGTGCAACTAGAGTGCTAACATTCAGAATTTATGGCAAATGTGTGACACATCTGAATGCCTTCTTGATGGAACCAAAGTAAACAAGCATTGAAAATGCAATAGATCCCGCCCTCGTTTAAGTTAAAGCCATTCTGTTTGTAATGAGGTGGCTTTTTAGCTTTGCTTTTATTAGTGTTTTTTCAACTTTCATGTAAATAACATGCATCTGTATGCATATAAGTATATGTATGCATGCATTTATGTTTGTATTTATATAGATATACAGATGATATATGTTTATATATGTATGTATATATATATATATATTCACTGAAAAAACCATAGGCTATAGACCATATATAGTTAGGAATTAGCATTTACAAAACCTTGAAAATTCACTGAAAAAACCATAGGTTATAGACCATATATAGTTAGGAATTAGCATTTACAAAACCTTGAAAATTCACTGAAAAAACCATAGGTTATAGACCATATATAGTTAGGAATTCGCATTTACAAAACCTTATTTTACTCACACAAAACCATTGAAATTCCATATATAGTTAGTTGCACTAACTATATATCGCGCACCCGCAATCCACTGCTGATGATGTCACATATTACATCATTCATGACATGGTCAGTGACATCACTGATGACATCTCAAATGACATCACTGATGACATCACTGATGACAACATCCAGTGACTGTATGTTTCTGTAAAGTTAAAATATGTCTTACATATTGAAGAATGAGTGGATGTATAAGTGTCTGGATGAAGGATTTAGTAGGTGCATGACTGACTGTGTGAGTGAGTGATTAAATGTGTCTCACTGAGTGCATGGGTTAGTGACTAAACTGTCTTAATTTGTGCATCATTATGTCTGTTGTTCTGTAAACTGTTGCATGTGTTGATAAGTAGCTATATGAGTAACTATATGGGTTATTGATTGGTTGCCCAAGTATTTGTATGGGAGACTGAGTGTGTGTGTGGGTGGCTGGGAGGTGTATGACTCTGTGCATAGATGTGTGAGCAGTTGATTCACTAGATGTATGGTTTCAAAAGTGCATGTGGAAACAGCTGTATGGGCGGTTGACTGTGTGCATGAGTGTATTGGTGAGTGAATGGATATCTCAGTGCTACATGTCAAAGTAAGCACATATGTAAAACACAGTACATGTGAGAGTTGACATATATAAATAACTGTGCATAAGAGCCAGTGAATGTGTGAGTGGCTGTATGGATCATTGTGAACTTGTATCAGGGATTGTATAAGAGAGTAAATATGTGTTAGTATATGTTTGAATAAGTAAAGTTTGTATAACTGTATAGTTGAGGAAATGGAGGTGTGATTGATTCTTTGCATGACTGACTAGGTGTGTGAGTAACTCCATGGATGAGTGACAGTCTGTGAGTGTCTGTTTACACTGATTGTATCTAAGGTTATATTGGAGTCTGAAGAGGTTCATCGTATTATCACATGAATGATATCATCAGTGATGTGATCAGTAATGTCAAATGAGATGTCATCAGTGATGTCATCAGTGATGTCATTTGAGATGTCATCAGTGATGTCATTTGAGATGTCATCAGTGATGTCATCAGTGATGTCACTGACCATGTCATGAATGATGTAATATGTGACATCATCAGCAGTGGATTGCGGGTGCGCGATATATAGTTAGTGCAACTAACTATATATGGAATTTCAATGGTTTTGTGTGAGTAAAATAAGGTTTTGTAAATGCGAATTCCTAACTATATATGGTCTATAACCTATGTTTTTTTCAGTGAATATATATATATATGCAAACTTATATGTATGCATATGTGCATATATATAAAAATATGAAAGAGAACACTCCCAAAGCCACCTCCAATCACGCTGACCGACGAAGCCACACAGGAGACGGACCACAGGATCTGGCCGCAGATGTATTTTACTGGCGCAGGTTAACAACAACAGCAATGACGCGTTTCGGGCTCGTGGGCCCTTGATCACATGTAGAGTAGTTACATTTTTTACAGGTTTTTATGCAGTGAACCAAATACACGCCCACCTGATACCTCACTCCTCCCAGGTCACATGACCATAGATATGGTGAAAATACTGTCCGTTACAAGGGTTGTGCAAATGAAGCTGGTTTTTACATGTGAAATGCATGAATGCATGTATCACAGTTTGCAAATTTACAAAAAACAGGACGCTATTATTGCTACACATCCAACATAAGAATGTACCCATATGTCAAGAAATTACTCTTGCATTTGAAAAAATATATTACGGCGTCAATGCCTGTAAATTATTTGTATTTCCACTTCATATATCAGAGCAGTCTAGTAAATCACTACGGGATGAAAACACTACATGTCAGGATGAATCCTGCTTCCCGTTTATATCATCATAATATACAAAATTGGCATCTTTGCTGACTCCATCAGCTAGCACAGACCAAATATCAGGGGGGATCTTAAAGTGCATAAATATTTTTTTACAACAAACAATTTTTTTGTGAATTTTTCAAGAACACCTCTACCTAATGTGCAAAAAAGCTGTGCAACATTAAAGTACAAACTATATATCATAAAGTGCTATGTGTATGATGATTAAATAGTAGCTAAATATGTATACATATAAATAACAATAAAAAATCGGACATTGCCTTATTTCATTGTTAAAAACACATAAATATCACATTTACTGAAAAACCCTAAAATCATCATATTAACAAGTCATGCGCACCCACTATAAGAATTAAATAGAGAGGACAAGATTACATAATATTTACAGGAGGATGATAAGAAAATGAAGCATTTGATAAGACAACAGGGAACCTGACTACCTACTGAGATACTAATGTTTGTAGATGTAAATGTGCACCCTGTCATAACAAGACCTTTCCATATGTACTAGGTAACAGGGAACCTGACTGGAACTGGAAGCGAATTGTGCACGGGGCCGAGGAAGCAAAGAAAAAATGTGTGTAACAGGCCACCAAACTATAGTGCTTAGACAACCATCAAGACAGCCTTAGAGGAAGTTGTACATATCCTCCGAGTTATTAAGATCGTTTGGCCATTTGCTGTCGAATTCTAAAATCATGGTTGTCTCCAATTGCCTTAATTCCTGTTCTCTATTGCCTCCCCTGCGTGATTTTGGAATGGACCCTACCACATAATAAGACAGGCAAGCTACGTCATTATTGTGTTTGTTCTGAAAATGCTGTGCTACTGGGTAGGCAGGGTCCCTGTGCAGGATGGCTCTGAGATGCTGCAATATCCTGACGTGCACCTGTAGTTTCGTACTGCCTATATTATTCAGGCCACAGGTGCACGTCAGGACATACACAGCAAACTCGGTTTTGCAATTAAAGCTGCCTGCAATCGGAATATCCTCCAAAACAAAAGGAGTTTGGTAGTGGGTTTTATTAATTCCGAATTTGCACGCCCTACAAGAAGAACATTTTCGAAACCCTAAAGCTGGTTGCAGCCACATTCTTTTCTATCTTATTTCTGGGTACTGACCCCATATTCTTGGCCCTTCGAAAAGTGACCAACGGCTTATCTGGTAGTTGTGACCCTAATATTGAATCAGTTAACAATATAGGCCAGTTCTTTTTAACAATGGTCCTGATTTTAATCTCCTCATTGCTAAATGCTGTAATCAATCTGGGGCAGTCATTAGTCTCAATAACTGGCACCACACTGATGTCTGTTTCAGTACTGCTCGAAGGGTTTAATTGAAAAAGACTTTCTCTTGGGCGCGTGTTAGCTTTCATTAACGCTTGATGCAACATAGAATCAGAATAGCCCCGTGCCTTAAGTCTAGCATTCATTTCTAGTACACACTTATCGAAATCACCAGAGGAACTGCAAATTTGTTTAAGTCGTAAGATCTCACCATACGGAATGCTACTTATAGTGTGTTTGGGATGCAGGCTAGTAGCGTGCAATGTTGTGTTGCCAGCCGTGGGTTTCCTGAAAAAAGTTGTTTCTAACCTATCATTCTTGACATACATTTTCACATCTAGAAACTCGATTTCTAGCTTACTCATGTTAGAAGTGAAATTGAGATTGAGGGAATTGTTATTAATCTCTTTTATAAACGCTACTGCTTCCTCCTCATCTCCCTGCCAAAGAATGAACACGTCATCAATATAACGTAAATACTTCACAACCTTCTCATTGACCCATGCTCGATGTTTAACGTTGAGGACCTGTTCCTGCCACCAGCCTACGTTTAAACACGCATAGCTGGGGGAGAAACAGGATCCCATCGCTACGCCCCTTAGTTGTTTCCACACATCTTTAACAAACAAAAAGAAGTTATTATGTAAGCGCCAATCAATGAGGCTGATGATCACCTTATGCTCATAAAATTCGACAGCGCATTTACCTAGGAAGTGTTCAATCGCTTTTAAACCACATGTATGTGCTATACTCGTATAGAGAGACTCTACATCCAAAGTAATCAATAACATATCATTGTTCCATTCCAAATCCCCAATGTTTTGCAGGAAACACTTGTGTCTTTCACAAAGCTAGGCAAAGCTTTTACCATGTAATGCAAGAAAAAATCAATGTACTATCCTACTTGTTCGCTGACACTTCTGATGGCCGAGATGATTGGTCTTCCCGGCGTTTGACTAATACACTTGTGAACCTTGGGGATTAGGTAAAACACAGGGAGGACAGGGAATTCATTGTTCATAAATTTGAATTCCTCCGTGGAAATCAGGCCCTCTCTGCGCCACTTGTGTAGTAACTTGAGAAGAGTCTCTTTAGCATTGACATACTCTTTGTGAGTGGGTTTTACATAGCAATTCACAACCTGTAGCTGTCTATAAGCTTCTTTGGTATAGTCCTTTTTAGGCCAAATAACAACATTACCACCCTTATCTGATGTTTTAACTCCTTCAACGCTACTGACGGAACTGTTCCGTCACGCCCCTCGGTTGGGCTGTGCTCATGACGGAACGGTTCCGTCACGGCCCGGCCGCCGCGCCTGCGCGGCGGGTTTCATTAAGCGGGCGGGGCCGTGATGGAACCGTTCCGTCACAAGCACAGCTCACCCGCGAGCCGTGACAGAACGGTTCTGTCACCAGCGCAGGTGAGCCGCGCGCCCGCCCGCGACCGGTAGCGCTGCGGCGGAATAGCCACCGCAGCGAAAGGGTTAATCACTATTTCTGTGTTATTGCTCAATTTTTTCATAAGGGTGGTATAATCTGCTTGCTGTCGATGGTACTTAGTCTTAACTGTGGTAGTCCTGTACAGTTGTTTAATCTCATTAGACACACAGTCGTGGAACGTATCTATCGCATCTTTTGTCAGTAGAGGGACAAAGCTTGATTTACTTTTAAATGGGGATAACCCCGCTCCTTTCTGTAATTTGTTAATTTTACTCAGTCTGGCTTGAGTACTCAGACTTGCATCTGGACCACAAGGCTGTGAATCTGTCGCGTCATGTAGATCATGAAGAGTTAGGAGAGTGGCTACATCCCCCGACGTGACTGCTGTCTCGCCCACCCTGGTGGTTGCAGAAGACCCAATATCAGACTCAGTACCTTTTTTAAATTTTTGTATGGAGAAGAACTTCTTGAGTTTAAGCTTCCTTATGAAACAAAAGACGACTGTGGATGGCCGCATAGTTGAATGATTGTTTAGGGCAAATATTCAGACCTAGCGATAGCAATTGTTGTTAAGCCTTGGTCAAAATTATCTCGGAAAGGTTGATAACGGATGTATCCATTATTTCTGTTTCCTCTGCCACATTGCTTTCGGCTTCTTTTTTTGCTGTTGCTTTTTTATTGCACTTTCGTCTTCTTTCTCGTATTTTTTTATTTCTATGGGTTTTGTTGGATTTTTTTTTTGTGGTCTCAATGTCTGGAGTCTTTGCTCCACTAAAAAATCCAACTCTTCTTCCAAATTCAAGATGGTTGCCGGATATGTAGTAGAGTCTGAGTCTCTGCTAGATTCACTGGTGAGGGATATCGAATATTGACTTAAGACTTCTTCATTGATGTTATTTGCCGATCTAGTTGTTACTTGTGGGTTTGCTTGTTTAGTACCCTTTATGCTATATTGTTGGCGTTTGGCTGCACTGTATTTGCGTGCAAAAGGGAAGATTTGGCCATTATCATAATCGGCCTGATCACGTGCAAATTTGTGCACTTTTCTGATCTTGATCTTATCTTCATGTTTTTTCAATATTTCCGCCATCATCTCTTTCAATTTCTTAGAAGCCTCTGTCTCCTCAAACTTGTCTATTTCAATATTCAGCCTAGCTATTTATTTTAAAACCTCTTCCCGATCAATTACTGCATGTGTAATCAAAATATATGCATGTATCTGTGTATATATATATATATATATATATATATATATATATATATATATATACATACATGCATATGCATAGATCTGCATATATATGGCCATATATATGCAGATATACATATATACGTATAAATATGCATGAATATATACACAAATATATATACACATACATATATATATGCATATATATTTGTAAATATATATATGCATGTATATATGTATGCGTATATATATGTATGCATATATATCTACACATATATAAGCCTATATATAAACATTTATCAACATATATATTTGCATATATAAGCACATATATTTGTGTATGTTCATATGCATATATATATGCAGCTCAAGGTTTCCACCAGATTTGCCCAAGAAACCACGCACTCCAGGGGTAGTTCTCCGATGTTGTTTATTTCAGAATTCGCAACAGACTCGTTTCGGCGCTCCGCCTTCCTCAATGTTACAAACATTGATGGAAAGCGCCATGTTTTTAATAACGTTCTTGTGTGATTACGTGGTAAAAACAAACAAGGGACTAGATTACACGCCATATTGGATGTTGTTCACAGTGCACATCAGGTATTGTTTCAGTACATTAAAGAAACTGTGGTAACTTTTCTTTTTGATTTCGCCACTATTCAGGCTCAATCAGTCACATGCACAATACAATCGAACTTATTTTGCGCAAAGATTAAAAATATCGATCGCGCGCACATTACCACAATAACATTTCTACGCCGTGTATCGGCTAAATTATTTCAGCATAATTATGGTTTATACAATTAAACATATATTTCAACGCGGCTACTCCGAAATTTACGGACCAAAGCTACCAATATCTTTTCTAATGACAATTTTTGCGCCATCTTAGAACTGCAACCCAATTTTAGAATAAGCCGTTTAGCCATGTGCTGGCGTAACCATTGTACTTTAACAGTTCCAATGATGTTTCAAAATAATCAAGCCGTGGATCGGCAAATCTCCCTTGACTTACAAATGTTTTACCACAGTCTCAATTATCAATCATCATAAACATATATCATCGGTTCAAGAACTTTCACTGTGGAAGGAATACCTTAATGTCATACTTCAATTAATCATATATTTCAAGATATTAGAGGAATTAAGAAAACTACACAAATATTTCTGTTCTCGGCAACCTTGTCCAATGTCTCTATAAGTTGCTTCGCAAGAGATTTTTTTAGAAACATGCAATTCAGAAATTCATATGTTAGTTGAAGTCATTATTTTTCTCATGAGATACAAGCCTGCATCAGTTCATTATACTTCTGTTTCTTACTTAAAATCCAATATGAGATGCCAATTCTTCCCCTGCATTCAAACCATTGGGATGTTTGGTCATTAAGTCTATGATGTATCGGGACTCAAGTCTTCGTAGCCTATGTAATCTGTCTCCCCCCCTGGGGTTCTCTGGTATATGATCCAGTCCATAATATTGAAGTTGATGTCTGTTGCTGGAATGTTTATCCTGGAAATGTCGGGCGACAGGATACGATTGGTCATTTTTGTCTATTGCCCTTAAATATTCTAAAATCCTTAATTTTAAGGGTTTAATCGTATTCCCGATGTACAGTAGTCCGCACGGACATTTGAGACAGTATACTGCATAGGAAGTGTTGCAGGTAAGGTATTTATTGATTGTTTTTGTTACTCCTGTATTTGGTATCTCATTGTTTTTCACTCTTTTGCTGTGTGCACAGGCTTTGCAGTGGTGACAAGGATAAAAACCCTTCAAATCAGCGAGTGTGTTGGATTTCCTTTCAATTTTCTTTAAATGACTTTGGACCAACATGTCTTTTAGAGACCTGGATTTCTTGAAGGTTACCAAAGGATAATCAGGAATGTCATCTTTAATGCAACTGTCAGTCTTTAATATATGCCAATTCTTTCTGAGCATATGTTTCAAAAAATTCGTTTCCGCCGAATATGGAGTTACCAGCCGGAATTTACCCATTTCGGTTTTCTCATCAATGGAAGTACGATTCTTTTCTATCAGTAGATTTTGTCTCTGCAATGCATTGACTTTATGATATGCACTTTGTAGGGTGTCCATTGCATAGCCTCTCTTTTGAAATCTACCAATACATAATGATGCTGCAATTTTAAAATCTGAGTCCCTCGAGCTATTGCGTTTGAGCCTGAATAGCTCTCCATAGGGAATGCTCTGTATTAATGCAGTTGGATGGTTGCTTGTGGCATACAATACTGAATTTCCCGCTGTGCTCTTGCGGAAAAGAGATGTTTCCATTTTGTTGTCTATTATGAACACTTTCAAGTCCAAATATTCCACACAGGTATTGCTGATGGAGCCACTGAAAATCAAATTCTTATCGTTTCTATTGAGGACGTCAATGTAGGCCTTGGCAGTATGTTCCGATCCCTGCCAGATTATGAGCAAGTCGTCTATATAACGACATCACTTGATCACACAGCCCCTCTCACCATCCACTTCCAGCGACCTGGGTACCTGCTCCTCCCACCAGCCTACGAAGAGGTTCGCGTAGCTGGGGGCAAAGCAGGTACCCATCGTAGTTCCAGATATTTGTCTGTAATAAGCGTCCTCAAATAAAAAAATATTATGTTTCAAACATAACTCCACAAAGATTGCCAGCATCTGATTATGTTCCAAAAATCTTGGTTGTCTCTTTTTGAGGTAGTATTCCACCGCTTGGATGCCTTTATCGTGACTGATGCATGTATATAGACTTGTTATGTCTAATACTAGCATTCTGTAGCTTGGATCCCATTTGATTTTTTCAATTTTGGACAAAAAGTCCTTCGTGTCTTTTATATAGGAATCCAATCCCTGTGCCAATGGGTTGAGAAAGTGATCGATAAAGGTGGAAAGATGTTCCGTTAGGCTATTTTGTGATGAAATAATGGGTCTGCCTGGAGGGTCAGTGTTGCTCTTGTGAATTTTTGGAATGTGATAAAAGGTTGGTGTTGTCGGATTGTTGCTTCTTAGGAATAGATATTCCTCCTTGCCCAGCATGTCTTTGCGATACCAGCTGTATATCAGTTCATCATATTGTTGTATGCTGGCAGCATAATTTTCCTTGGATGACAGCTCATAATTTTCTGCATTTTGTAGTTGTTTCATCGCTTCTTTGCAGTAATTTTCTCTGGTTTGTAAAACAACATTCCCGCCTTTGTCTGAAGGCTTGATGATCACATTCTTGTCCTGCATTAAATCCAGGATTGCTTTTCTTTCATCTGGATTTATATTATTCCCTCTGTTCTTTACATCTTTTCCATTTTTCGCTCTGTATTTCAATAAGTCATTGGTCATTGCCTCCGAGAATACATCGATCGCATCCAGTGTTAATTGTGGGTTAAAATGCGATCTAAGTTTATAGCCGCTCTCCTCTCTTTCTTGTTCTATTCCCAAAGTTGCTGCTCTTGTTGCTGCTTCTTCGGTAGATGACGGGAGCTGGCTCATGTATTCGTCGAGTGCTAGACCTTGCAGGGTCTCAACCGCAGGTAAATCATTTCCTTTTAACGCATCAGTGGCAGTGGCCCTCATATGAGTCCCAATGGGGCTCTTCAAAGATGGTCTTGTTTTAAAGTATTTGTGTAGTTTTAGTTTTCGAACGAAATTGAACAGGTCTATACGCGTTTGCGTGTATTCTAAATGGCTTGTTGGGCAGAAGCTGAGTCCCAGGCTTAGAACTCTGTTCTCAGTTTCATTGAGGACTCTCGATGTTAGATTTATTACAGTGATGTCCTCTGCTGTATCCTGAGGTATAGTTATTTCTTCCGGTACACCCAATTCGATCTCTTGGGTCTTCCGCGTCCTCTTCCGCCTGTTGCCCCCACCTCCTCTTCTCGTTTTTCTTCTTCTCGTTCTGGGGGTTTGTTCTTCCCTCCCCGTAGCCATGCCTGTTGGATCACCTGAAATTCGTCCTGAAAAGGTGTCATCTTAGATGTGCTTGCTTGGCCTGCATCCCTTATCGTTGTGTCGTCTGCGGATTCATTCTCCGTTGCACTGGATTCTGAAGTTTCTTCTCTCCCTGCTGGTGCTTGCCCGCTTTTCTTACTCAACTCCTTCCTTGGGGCATCGAATTTTCAAGCAAACGTGAGAATCCGACCTTGCGAGTAGTCTTTTTCATCGCGGTCAAATTTTTCTTGTTTGTGCGTTTAAATTTTTTGCTCGTACTTGCCAAGCCTTGTTTTCATCTGTATCCTCATATTCTCTATGGTTTCTTTGTTCTCCTCCATTTTAGCCAATTCTTCTTCAATGGTTTTTATCTCAAGTAACGCCTTTTCGCGATCACTCCAGGCGTACTTTATCCGGAGACCCAGGGTGCCTTTGCAATAGTGAGATGTTAGCTCCTCCCAGTCCGTTAGTAATTGCGGTCGGGGTTCTTATATGATGGAACCGTATATACTCTGAGCCCCCTTGGTACCATCTGTTCATCCAAGTAATGTTGCAGGCTAGTCGCCTCCCACCACTTTCTAACCTCTCTTTCATATAGTCTTTCTAAGACGATTAACAGATCAGTTAGTTTATTTGGCGGGCTTGCTTTGGAGGGTGGTATTCCTTCTATGTGTTTCTTGAACATTCCTTTATAGGCTTCATATCGTAACGCTTCATTGCACATAGCGCCATCCATTTTGTTTAAATGCGCTCAGTTTTCATACATTGAGAACGTTTTACCCCTTTGTCTTGCCTAGTATGCTGTAGTATAAAAGGGAAGAAATCCGCCGTCTCCTCACCGCTATATGGTCCGTTGACAGTCCTCCCAACGAAGTCCTGCTCCGGTCCAACAAGCTGCGGCAGAGTCGGTGTCTTTATCCTTCTGTCAGCGTGGCGGTGCTCTCAAATTTCAATTTCGCTCAGTCCCCTGCAGGTTTTAAGAGCACTCACAGACGGGTGCGGGATGCGGCTACAGGACCCGCAAAAATATGCAGCTCAAGGTTTCCACCAGATTTGCCCAAGAAACCGCACACTCCGGGGGTAGTTCTCCGATGTTGTTTATTTCAGAATTCGCAACAGACGCGTTTCGGCGCTCCGCCTTCCTCAATGTTACAAACATTGATGGAAAGCGCCATGTTTTTAATAGCGTTCTCGTATTGTTTCAGTACATTAAAGAAACGGTGGTAACTTTTCTTTTTGATTTCGCCACTATTCAGGCTCAATCAGTCACATGCACAATACAATCGAACTTATTTTGCGCAAAGATTAAAAATATCGATCGTGCGCACGTTATTGTGGTAATGTGCGCGCAATCGATATTTTTAATCTTTGCGCAAAATAAGTTCGATTGTATTGTGCATGTGACTGATTGAGCCTGAATAGTGGCGAAATCAAAAAGAAAAGTTACCACAGTTTCTTTAATGTACTGAAACAATACCTGATGTGCACTGTGAACAACATCCAATATGGCGTGTAATCTAGTCCCTTGTTTGTTTTTACCACATAATCACACGAGAACGCTATTAAAAACATGGCACTTTCCATCAATGTTTGTAACATGCAGGGGACTGAGCGGAAATGCATATATATATGTATATATAATAGGCATAGATATAAAACATATACATAATCAATATATATATATATATATATATATATATATATATATATATATATATATATATATATATATATATATATATATACACAAACATATGCATACAAGTATATTAAACATTTTGGCTTATACATGTATATGCATGCATATGTATATAAATGCATATATATATATATATACATATATGCATATAAGTATACATAGCTGTATATTCATATCAATGCATATATGTATATAAATGCATATATATGCATTATATATACTATATGCATATATATGTCTATATATATCTGTATGTATATATATATATATATATATATATATATATATATATATATGCATGCTTATATATAAGCCTATATTAATGCATACATATATGTATGCATATATATACATATATGTATGTAATTATATCAATGCATATATATGCATATATATTTGTAATTATATATATACCTAGATATGCATGTATATGTATACAAAGATACCTATGCATAAATACGTATATGTATGCAGATAAATATATACACATACATAGGCCTAAATATATATGTATATGCATAAATATATATATATATATATATATTTATATATATATATATACACATATTGATAGCCATGTATACAAGTACATATACATATATTATATATATTTATAAATGTATACACATATAGAATTATAGGCATATATACACTTATGTATATGTTCATTTATATATATTTTTCTTTATTTTCACTGAAAAAACCATAGGTTTCAGGAATGTTATAGTTAGTTGGACATTTCACTTATTCAAAATGATAGAAATTCCCCTGTTATAGTTAGTTGAGCTAACTATAACTCGTGCCCCCGCAATGCACTGCTGATGACGTCATGTATTACATCATTCATGACATGGTCAGTGACATCACTGATGACATCTCAAATTACATCACTGATGACATCATCCAGTGACTGAGTTTCTATAAAATGTAAATATTTTTTATATATACATATGCCAAGGTGCATTAAAGAATGAATGGGTGTATAAGAGTCAGGATACATGATTAAGTAGGTGCCTGACTGTATAAGCGAGTGCTTACTTAATGCATGTGTTAGCGACTGATACAGACATTCACACAGTTTAGGTTGTCAGATGGTGTGTAAGCGGTTGCATGGTTTGGTTTGCAGCTACATGAGGATCTATATAGGCTATTAACTGATTGTATGAATATCTGTATGCGTGCCTGAGTGTCTGTGTGGGTGGCTGGGGGGGTGTGACTCTGCATAAATGTGTGAGTGGATAATTCACTGTGTATATGTGATCAAGTCTTTATCTGTGAAGGACTGTATATCTAGGTGAGTTTGTGTATGGGTGTCTTGGTGAGTGAATGGATGCCTCAGAGGTACATGTGTGAGTAACTACATATGTGAAACACAGTCTATGTGAGTGTTGAACTGCATACATGACTATATGTGAGAGTGTGTGATTGTGAGAGTGCCTGTATGAATCAGTGTGTGCTTGTATTAGTTATTGTATTAGAGTGAAAGTATGTGTTAGTATTTGTTTAAATAAGTGAGGTTGTATGTGTATAACTGTGCAGGTGAGTAAATAAGTCATTCATTATTTCCGTTACTGACTAGGTTTGTGAATAACTCTATGAATGAGAGGCGGTGTCTGAGTGTCTGTATAGATATGTGACTGGATATGATAATTCTGTATTGATGGCTGACTGTATGTATGAGTGACTGTGTGGGTGAATGAATTGATGTGTGTGTAGACCTAGAAATTAGTCAGTGGATATGTACTAACTGCTATTGGTGTGTTCATGGTTTCGAAAATTAAAGTCTATATTTTAGAGTGGGTGTATCAAGTGTTATATTAGGCTCTGATGAGGTGAATCACATTGTCACGTGGATGATGTCATCAGTAATGTCATCAGTGATGTAATTTGAGATGTCATCAGTGATGTCACTGACCATGTCATGAATGATGTAATATGTGAAGTCATCAGCAGTTCATTGCGGGGGCGTGAGTTATAGTTAGCTCAACAAACTATAACTGGGGCATTTCTATCGTTTTGTAGGAGTGCGATGTCCAACTAATTGTAACGTTCCTGAAACCTGTGGTTTTTTCAGTGAATTTCTAAGGTGCTTTAAAAGCTAATTCCTAATTATAACGTCTGTAAAACCTATGGTTTTTGTAGTGAATTTCGAAGGTTTTTTAAATGTTAATTTCATATTTTAATATTTATAAAACCTATATTTTTTCTAATTTTTTTCTAATATTTTGAAACTATTATTCTTTTTTGTAACTTTAAAAATTATGTAATGTTTTATATCTTCAAAAAAATATTATATCATTTTTATTTTTTTGGGGGGAGAAAACGAGTCCTGTACCGGTATTCTACCAAGCTCCATCAGCACGCAAATCCTATCTACCATATTGAAATGATGCGCATTTTGTATCCGACGGGTTCGTGGCGTCCAGTGTAACAACATATACGTATGTGGTCATGCCAGCTGCGACGGGTACGCAGTACCAAGCTGCGCATTATGTCATGTACGTATATGGTCGCGCCCGCTGCGCGTTGCCTAGGCCACGACTGCATACTGCCAGGCCCTGTCTTACATCATAGACGTAAGGTGTCGCGCCGCGTATGCCGTTCCCTTTTTTTTTTTATGTTTCAAAACTATATCTAAATAACTTTAAAGTGTATATGAGAGCACGTGATAATCTAAAATATGTTAAACATTTATATATTTCTAACTGTAACAAACTTATACTATAGTAAATATATTTCCTTAAAATCGCGTCGGGTGGGGTCTCCTTGCGCGCTGAGTGCGCGATTGCCATGTGACCTTAAAAAAAAGCATTTGATTAGTACATAACATTTCCCATTGTAGCAGTTGGAAAACACCACCAATTTTAGTCATTCTCTCTACAGCATTTGTTGAGAAACACCTCTTCTGCTTACAGGACTTTTCTTTAAACGTTTTGCTACGTACACATATCTTACACTACACACAACATGCAACTATCATCTTCATAAATATTCATGGTCTGCAAAGCAGCCTTCCACCTGTGATAGCCATACACCTAAAAGTTACATAACCAAAGTTTTCCCCAATACCAGAGGTAACATGATTGCATACGCTGTCAACAGCACAATGTAATGTGGTACGGCGCAGAGTCAGTATCATGCATGGATAATGTACAGACGGACACAGATAGATAGTGAAAGTGAGTACGGGCAAGTGCGCTTGACACCTTTTTATTACCAGGGTCACATATCCAGTGACGTCTGTGCTATATGCGTGTGGGGTGAGTGTAAACCAGCCCTCAGGGAATGGATGCTGCTAGCATCAACTACAACAGTAATCATTGGATCACACACAAAGTTTCAATAATAAGTCAATAGTTTGTGCTGCAGTACGGTAGGGACAGTAGATGTGACATAATACAGAAAAAAATTATATTGTTCGAGAACCACAACTTGTGGTATACTGAGACACAAGCAATAGATCTGAAATAATACACAAAAAGATTGTATCAATAAGGGTTCATCAGTTCTAGTGCACTGAGCCACTTCAAAAGCATTCAGCGTGTGCACAGCCATCGATGATGCGTGCGGGCTGTTCTAGGAGCAATGTCTGTTGCCATCAACGCTGCATCATCTGCAATAGCTACTCGATCTGAATTGTGAACACTGCTGTCTGTAGTGTAGGCCAGAGAGAGCGGTCAGCAAAGGCCCACAGCTACGTAACGTGGACTTGAGCTGCCCAGTTTGTCAAACACGAAGCAACAATAAGCGTGCGCGGAGCCTGCAATGATTCATATGCATGGTGCGGACAGAGCACACTGGAGCAATGTCTTTTCCTACATGACTGCGTCATCTACAATAGCGACTCGCTCTGAAATTTGAACACTGCTGTCTGCAGTGCAAATTGAACGCAGTAGTCACACAGACATCCATGAATACTTTTTCTCACTTCCTCTTCACAAAATACAACATAAATTACAGAAATCTCTGCAATAAATAAATCAAAACAATTCGAATTGCGATCTCTGCTGTCCACAGTGTAGATTGTTATTCAGTGTTCTTTTCCACTACTAAGAAGAATTTGGTCGTTGTACTAAACCTTTAACTCGTCTAAAAAAAAGTTCTTCAAGCAAGTATAGTAAAAGGATATTGTGTACAGTTCAATAGACGTAGTTACTTGACAACTGGATTCTGTAATTAAACAATCACCACTAGATCTGAATTGTGAGCCCTCCTGACCGCAGTGTAGGCCAGAGTCGGTGGTCATTAACGGCTCACAGCCACGGACCGTTGGATTCGAAAGCACGGAGTGGGTTGCACCTAATCGGAGGGGTTACACAGAAATAATCACAGACTTTAACTTCTGACATCCTCAATCATAGAATCAAGACCCTGTTTCACTGTTCGGACCTGCTGTACAGCGGTGTAGTCCAGCGACTACAGTCAATCAAGCCCAATAATCATGTGCAGCAGTTAGCTACAGAAGCACAGAGTCTGATGCACCTCAATGAAGGGAGTTCTATGAAAACCAAGCAGCAGGTTATATCGGACTCCATTGTGGGATCAAGACACTGTTCAACTCTTGGGACCTAGAGTTGGTTGCACCTGGTCAAAGGGAGTACCTTCATCTCCACTCTCAGATGGAGTTCTAACATCGTCCCTTGTGGGATGAAGACCCCATTCCACTGTTGGGACCTAGAGTTGGTTGCACCTGGTTGGAAGGGGTACACAGAAATCATCACAGACTTTAACTTCTGACATCCTCAATCATAGAATCAAGACCCTGTTTCACTGTTCGGACCTGCTGTACAGCGGTGTAGTCCAGCGACTACAGTCAATCAAGCCCAATAATCATGTGCAGCAGTTAGCTGCAGAAGCACAGAGTCTGATGCACCTCAACGGAGGGAGTTGTGTGAAGACCAAGCAGCAGGTAATATCGGACATCGTTCATTGTGGGATCAAGACACCGTTCACTGTTGGGACCTAGAGTTGGTTGCACCTGGTCGAAGGGGGTACCTTCATCTCCACTCTCAGATGCAGTTCTAACATCATCCATTGTGGGATCAAGACACCGTTCCACTGTTGGTACCTGTTCGACTACTGTGTTAGTAGTATACAGAGCACTCCACGCTGCTGGGCCTCAGGCTGGGCGCTGTGTGCCTGTGTCGCGGTAGCCAGCGTTGATCTCAGGAGCCTTCCGACGTTGCAGACCTCTGCGCAGGAGCTTCCGCTGGCACGTGGTAGGCCCTCTTTCACATATGGCGTGTCAAAAGGTGAACTGTGAGTACCAGCACGCTGAGAGCATCAATCACGCAGCCACCTCTGCTCACGGGGTAAACCTTGTGGCGGTGTAAGCTGCGCAAACCTGGCAGACACGTTCTCCTTTCCGGAACAAAACCACGCCCAGAGAAACATGCCTTTTATTCATACCCCTACGCTAGCCTGGCATACTCTGAGCCAGCCCACTACGTTAAAGATTTGGAGGGGTGGAGGAGGCACGAACGTGCTATGTTTACGTAATCTTCCCTACTGACTGTACTATCATAGTTGCGTCCACTGTCTACTTCACTCAATAGACCATCAGTGTATGTTGACATGTAGATGTCTGTGCTCTGCATACTCAAGCCTCTCCGGCACATCCCCTCAACACTTTGCATTGTATACTTTTATAATCGAGAATTACTTGCCCCCTTCGCACATACTTTGCTCCCATCTCTCCCCGCATTCAGCATTGTGAGGCAGAGGTACCATGCATGTTTGGTTTGTGTACATGGCTAGCCAGGGTTCCCACAGTACGTAGTGTCGTTGTGTCTGCTACGTGTACATGTTGTTTCATGCTGTATGTGATTATATAAGGTAGCACGTTTATTCACGAACAGTGGTTTCTCCCATTTACATGTCGCTGTCTTAAAGACTATACAGAACTTTTTCTCACAGTTGAAAAGTGTGACCACAATGGCAGTCATTCATTACTATGCAAGAATGTCCAACTGCACGACACTTCTAAGCTTACAGACCCCAATCTTTCCTGCTTTCTTAAAAGCAGGCCAACTCCCACAATCAGACCATCATTCACACAGCTTTCTAACAGCAGTTATCTGCTTCTCAATAACATGCACTCCTATGGAATGTGAGCTGGCATACCGTATGTCCTTACTGTTTTAAACCGAGTAACTTCCTATGTCAATGTCTATTCCCTCCCACACAAAGTAACTCCCAAACTTCAACTTGGCCTTCAATCCCTACTTTGAAAACAGATTTTATTAAACTGATCAAACTGAAAGTGCTTTTGTTAAGAACAGAAGTGTCCCTCACTTCTGCAAAAGAAATGTATCAACTGCAGATAGCACGAACTTCAAGTAAAATACAGTCCCTTTTAAATACGAATCTCCCATTACACTTTGTGAATTGTTACACAATTTTCAACACATCTCGCCCTCAAGGTCTGGCACAATTTTTTAACACTGTCTCCTTCGGCCTTGTCACAGGCTTTCAAACAGTTTTTGGTATAATACCAGACTTCATTCATTCGATCATCTCTGGAATAACAGGAACAGTGTCCATAATTCTCTCTCTTTGCGGCTATCCTACTACTTTTTTTGCTTGTAAAAAATGGCTGCGCTCCCTGTAGTAACAACCAATGCCCGAAGAATACGCCTCGATGCGAAGCTACATCAACTTTTCGGCTGCCTGCCTCTATCTATTATCGAAGCCAGCTACAACATGACATTCATTTACACATATGCTATCTGCGTGCATCCATATTTTTATTGCAAAACTTGCCCATTCGACTGGTGAATGGATGTATGCCTTGCCAACATCCAAACAATCGCTCCCGATATCCAGCAGGTAATGGAGCATCTTGAAAACCATGAACTTGATGGTGCGGGCAGTGGAGAAATGGCGGATGCAACGCAAAAAGGTATCCTGGCGGAATGGGATTTCTGCGCAGCCGCGAAAGATCTCCTGCAACTTGCGACCTTTCACAACATCGCAGATTGCCTGCCAATTCAAATTTCCGCTCCAACATTCGAGAAACATTACTGTCCCTTCGAGGATATGAATTGGATCGCTTCGCTTTTCTCACACGATGGCAACAATAACCTCTTGGAACATTCCGCCTCTCAAGTTGCTGAAGAACTTCCGGACTGCAATCTCCAAGACTTGTAAGAAACTCCTGTTATTCTTGGATTGATTTTTTCCATCTTTTTTTACTTTTTCCTTCAAATTTTTGTAATACGCTTAAATTGAACTACTTTCCTATAATAACTTTCTAAGTATGCTCCGGCATTTGAACTCTTGTTTTCATTATTGCCCCTTACGTCTCCAGCCTAACCAGGGGTGGGTGATGTATGGCCTATGCAAAAACGCTATTTACTTGCTAAATTAGCCTAAACCCGGCATCCATTTTCAAACCATGTCTATTCTTTGTGCACTCATCTCTCTGCCTGCCTGTTATCCACAAAGCCCTTTCACACAAATGTGCTCATCCTCAGCCTCTGCTCACAGGCTGGCGATCAAGATAAAAAAAACACGACATTGTTTAGGAACTGGTTGGCACAGAGTGGTAAATGTATCCTACCTTTATTTTTATTATAGAATGTATCATAACACCTATAGAGAACCGGGGGTCTTATTAAAAAAGCCAAATGTACTAAACTATAAAGCAGGCGCAACTGTTAACAAATCAGTCGAGGATACTAAATTCCTAAAAAGCCTTTATATGAAGAACACAACAGTGAACCATAATAAAAGTGGTTGCTGTTGAGACTCAGAAAACATCTAAGTGAGTAATGGATTCCATTCAAATGTCATATCTATTTTCTCATGTGGTCATCCAGAGTCTTGGGGCGGTCTGTCTCTAGATCATTGAGACCTTTTTCCACACCCAATCTATAGAATATTCATTGAGTCCAAACTCACAAACACTGTGCTGACCATGAGGAAGATAAAGTCATATGGTTAACTGTGCAGTGCAAAAATGAAAAAGTGGTGAGATAAAATAGAGTGGAGAGACAAGAAAAAACATTTTATTCAAAATGCTGTCTTTCCCTCTAATTAAAATCAAGAACTGTGCAATAAGACAGTCTCAAACAAATATTTAACTGTCACAAAGGGGCCAACATGTTTCAGCCAATAGGGAGAAGAGATTCCTTGGCTTTCTTCAGGGCCTCTGGTCTAATAAATTGCTACCGCTGGTGTGCGCTCAAGGAAAAATCGTGCATTAATAAATAATGAAGAAGGATATCAATGGACATATTAGTCCATATTCAATTGCCTCCGTATCTAACTGGTGTGTCTCACATCTAAAAAAACAAACACAATAATTCAAATTGTACATTCACCGTATATGTTCAGAAGATATTGTTATGATCATAATTCTAAGCATACACTCACCCAGATCGACCGGGGACTAGACCTCACCTCTCCTGGACCCAGCTCAGGAAGATGAATGCCCTGCTCTATGATAGAAAGGTGTAGGGTGCATTGAGTGAAGAAGTAGCTCTGTATATGCCCTCTATCTTCTCAAACAAAACAGCACCCTTAATGAACCCTCTCTCCTATGCACTCATCTAATCCATTAGAGTCTAGGCTCACTAAAAAAATCAAAAGTCACAAGAAACAACAAGTGGTACCTCTGTTAACTATACCAAAATAAAACTGCTTATAGGCTACCTGGGACTGAATTCCATGATGCCAAAGAGGCAGCCTAATCTTTACAAGTAAAAACACCATACACAGCTGTTATTAAATTCACAGTTCTCACTTGGACATCCTTTCCTAAACATAAAGGGAGAGGAAGTCCCTCAAAGTAAGTGTAAATGGTCTGTGAATGACTAAACCTGTCCGTCGTTGCCCCTGTGCAAGACCCAGTCAGGGGGGAGGCATCTGCTGCCTCATTGTCACGATACTTAAAGCAGTATCTAAGTTTGGGGGCGCAGTCTTATTTCTTGCCGGCACTTCGGTTGTGCAAATATGATTTGATTTGATTTGATTTGATTTGGACTTATAGAGCGCATGGCTGCCCTGGAGCGTCCCAGCGCTGATCCTAATCTGAACCTGATGAACTCAAGCGAGAGGCAGAGTTAGGGGATGGTAGGGAAGAGAAAGGTTTTGAGTGCTCTTCTAAATTTCAGGTGACCCGGTTCCATTCGGAGTTCTCTAGGAAGGGCATTCCATTTGTTTGACACATTCAGTGAGAACCGGCGGCCTCCAGTTCGTGCCTTCCTTACTCTAGGAACAATGGCCAGATTTTCTCTGTCTGAGCGAAGGGCCCTGGCCGACTTGTAAGGTCGGATCAGTCCTTTCAAGGCCGGAGGGCCTTTGCCCTGCAGAGTTTTATGGGCGATGCAGAGTGACTTAAAAGTGATCCGCTCTTGGATGGGGAGCCAGTGCAGGGCTTTCAGCAATGGTTTGGCTGAGGCCCGTCTCGGCGCCCCCATCAGCAGCCTGGCTGCGGCGTTCTGGGCTCACTGAAGAGTATTAATAGTGGCACGGGGGGCTGCGAGGAAAAGGGAATTGCCATAATCCAGTTTAGACAGGATCAGACCCTGGATTAGCAGTTTTCTGGATTGAAACGGAAGGAGGGGGAGGACCTTCCGGGCTGCTCGTAGCAGGCCGAAGCAGCCTCCAACCACCTGTAATAACCACAAATAAAAAAACAAAAAAAACAACTAAAAAACCACTACTAGCTCTGCCCCAATGTGACTGGCTAAATATAGCCCCGATAGTTTGCTTAATCTAAAGAATAGAATTGTTCCTATCGTTAGACTCACTTTTCCGAAATACTTCTGGTATAGCCGGTATCCCAAGCTGTCTCAATAATCCCGCGGGAATTGGGAGAACTACAGGATGACGTCATGCTGACTCAATCCGTAGTTCGCCCAAACCGCGATGCATATAGTGTGTTGAAATATAGGGCAGATGTGCAGATCGCAAGATCACCGCCGGTATCTGCAATCAAGAAAAGGGGGGGGGGTTAATCCTCTTGTCTAGTGCTCCATGAAAACAGCACGGTTACTGATATTGGTCTAGTATCGTTTCCACCGTATTGACATTACCAGAGCCAATACACTCCAGAGCTCCAATTGAGTGTAAGAAAACTTAGTATTTCTGCATCATGGCACATGGAGCAAGTTGGTCTGGCCCTTCAAAAAATGCAAAATGGTTATTGTTAAGTAATACTCTTCTGTGGTTATGGAAATATTTATATATTTATAAGACCATCTCAGTGGCTAGTTTTCAGGTAAACCTATGATTCCTGATCAAGTATTGCCTCGTGAATGAAAGAGCCATAAGTCATGTCTACCACTGTCCACCTCAAGAAAGTACTCTCAAAGACCTGTTCATTGAATGAAATGAAATGAAAAAGAAACTTCTAAAGCGCACTGCGGCCAAGCGGCTTCCTGGCGCTGAGGAGCACATCAGAATCTACAGAGGGTCCCAAGAGAGGTTAGCCGGGAAATGCCTGAAGAAAAAGAAAAGTTTTGAGGGCTTTACGAAAGTGGGAAAAAATGGGAATAGAGCGAATGGAGAGAGGGAGATTGTTCCAAATCTGGGGAGCCAGTACAGAAAATCGGGTGAATATCATAATTTTCAAAGTTATATCATAGTTTTTAAAGGCTTGTCCACAGAATATCGTCGTTCAACCCAAGAGCATCCGTGGACAGTTGGAAGATCCATCGTTGCTCTTTCTTGAATAGGTAATTCGATACATCCCCTATGTGTGATGGTATAAATGGTTTTTCTAACACTGTCCAGGTGAAGTCTTCTTCTGTATGTTTTTGTTCAACAAAATGCCACATGAGTCTCGTTATTGTCTTTCTGCACCTGAACGCACTCTTATGTTCCAGCCTCCTCAAGCGAACTTTGCGCGTTGTCATCCCCACGTATCTAATAGCACGCCCCCGGTTCTCTATAGGTTTTATGATTTAATGTTTGGGGATATGAACCAGGGCAGGTCTGAAAATATCCCTCGGACCCCATTTTCTCTGTGGTGTTATAGCATTATAGAATGTAGTCATTCATGTCTAATAGCTATTGTTTATGTCACATGGAACTGTAACATGTAATGTGGAATTCACTGATACAGAAGCTTCAGTTTGAATACAACAGAAGCGTTTCGAGTTTGCCTCAGCTCGATACCTTAGCTCTTTGCACAAGTTTTTGAAACAGCTGAAGACAATAATGTATGGTTTGATGAGAAGAGTACCGAATGTGCTTCTGAGAAGCTCAATGTTTGTGTTCCTCCTCAAAGTTTCGATGTGGGTAGATCTCTTACCAATTCTGACACACACCAAATTGAATCTACTGTGGAAGAGATTGCTGACTGTCCTGCTGTTGATAATTTTGTGTTACAAAAAAGGAGTACCAGGGTACCTAAGAAGTTTGATGCTTACATTTTGCAATCATTTTATTTGTTTTCTTAAAGAATACATGTGGTAATCGTATCCTACTTTTATTTTCATTGTAGAATTTAGAGTCATTCAAGTCTAATAGGTATTGTTTATGTCACATGGAACTATAACGTAATGTGGAATTTACTGATGCAGGAGCTTATGTTTGAATACAGCAGAAGCGGTTGGAGTTTGCCTCAGCTGGATGCCTTAGCTCTTATACCAGTGGGTCCATTTATTGCCCTTAAATAAAGACATTTTTTATATAGCTTTGAGACTCCATTGCATTATTACACATCCACTTTCTTAGACGCACCTGATTTCACCATTTCTCTTCTGTGGCATTGCAACATTCTGCATTATATTCTTCACAATTATTTCTTTATTCCTGCTTTCTAAAACACTGCATTCGAGTCTACAGACCGGTAGGGGTGAGTAGTCCTCTTCCCACTCCCTGTATACTATAAACACTTACTAACACACGTATGCCACAGCGGCCAGTATCCTACAGCCCCCATAGCACATCACTTTACAGCAAACAGCTCACGGCTTAGGCTCACGGTTTCACCCCCGAATCTTTAGACCGGTAGCAGTGAGTACTTTGCTTTCCCACTCCCGCTATATTCTAAATGCAAACTAACACCACCTATGGATTGTTTAGTGGTTGTATTATGACATGCTTTCAATACGGGCACATATATGTATTCTATGTATTAGATATGCTGTGGCCTTTAGCTCTTTATGTCTCGGATTTCTTCTATTCATTTAGAAATTGGTGGTATTATCCTCCTTCTTCTTTTGTAGGGAGATACAACGAAAAAGAGCAGATTGGCCTTTTGCCTTTACATAAGAGGCTATTAACTATCAGAAGTCTGAGTCAATCAGCTTTCGAGTTTTCATACTGCACGGCTTGTTGTTCAATGCCTCATCTTGTTTATGTTTCAAGCTAACCCTGACCGTCTGGAGTCGATATGGCAACTTATGCAACAGCCCCGTTTTCAATTTTACCAGGTTGGTATGATGTGGCCGATTTAACCGGCGGAGCGAACATCGGTGCAACTTGCGGTAAACACACAGTTTGCCGTTTTTTTAGTTCTTTTTCAACCGAAATACAAACGCGTTCTTATGCGCTGCAGAAGTCATTTTTTAGCCCGATGATACAATTAACGAGCAGTCTCCACTAGCCTATTAGGCTCACATGTGTAGAAACCTTTTTTACTAACTTTTGAATTCGGTTGCTCACACTTCATTGGTTAACAAGTATTTCCGGCACGCCTATAAAGAGTTCCTTGCAGGTTAGCTCAGTTCTTATCTTTTTCCACTGACCCCCGTTGGATCCAGCAACACCGATTAGAAACATCACATCCATCATCGATCATTCTATTCAAGGTAAATCGTGTGAACCCGCGATCGTTTTTAGCACAGCCGTCTCTATGCTTTATTTAAAACATCCTAAGATAAACTTTGTTACTCCGTGACCGTTTGGTCTCTTACAGGAAAATGTCATCGAACCTATAATGAGATATGATCGAGTTATTTTACAAGACGTGGAGACAGTTCATAACCTTCTCTTACACATCTAAAAATCAGGTAATAAACTTGAAATCCCCTTAAATCTCAAGTAGCACGTTTGAGAATCTAATAATATTAATTTTTATATCAAACAAACACTTACAACCATTTGTTTATAGATAATATCACGTGACTGGTTGAAATCTACTTGTCACCGCTACCGTCTAGCTGGCTCCACGGTCAATCCGGGACCGCCTCATGTAAGTTCCATTAGCTGTCAGGGCGTGATAGAATCATTCTCCTTTTTAAAATAAACCATTACTCGGGTTTTGTTAATAATATTTTTCCTCCCTTGTTTATTGTGCCCTATATAGGAAGGATATTGTTTACCACCGTGTATAAATACTCCAACACACACGGTTTTGTGACCCTACTAGGAATCCTAGGTCATCAGCTGTGACATTAAAATTCTTTAGTAAGTGAATTGGTTGTTTATATTTATCGAATTAATTACTATATGCCGCTCTAGTATCAGCAACTTCTTTCGAACAAGTTCTACCTATTAATACCAGTTAAGCGAACATCCTATCTTGAAAGCCATAGAGTAATGTCTTTCTGAATCATGTTTTAGGGCATTTAGTACATAGTTTTCATGATAACTATCGCCCTACGAGAGAAGCCAGGCTGTCTATATTTATCTATGGCGTTGTATCAAATGTTTGTTCTAATTTTGTTTAATATAATAAGTAGCTCGTTTTCGGTCATTTAAATGGCCCTTTTTGAGTTATTATTATCACAGTCCAGCACAATATCTTGTGATTTGTATCCTCTCATCCCCTCTCTTTTTCATTTACCGTCTTAAATATTAATAGGTACCCACCAATCCAGCGTTCGTGTATGTGCTATCGTCTCTATAGGCAGTATTCTTTTGTTGTTCTACCTTTAAACAAGGTTCTCTTCTTTACAGATAATACCTTCTGGTTTTTTAATTGAATACGTCATACTTATTATGATACCGTGACTGAGCAGAAACCACAGTATATGGCCAACCCTCATCTCGTTTTTGGTAAGAGTGCTTTTGGATTTAGCAAGGTTTCTACTATAACAGAATCAAACTGTTAGGTCTGGTCTGTATTTAGAGATTGAAGTGGTCATGCTAATACCCTCTAAGTACTACATAAAGATAGGGACGCGAATTAGTCTATTACATCAGGACTTTTTAAAATTTTGAATGTGCTGTAAATATGTGTACATAATTATATATATATATATATATATATTTTTGTATTTTTCTACTACATATGTATATAGATGTATATATTTTTTTAGAATGAAATCTGTTTCTTCCTCTCATCCCCATGTACCTATTTATGTGTGAAGCTATATATTATCATATGAAATATTTACCTAATAGACGACTCCATACTGTAATGTATCAGGTTACGTATGTTGCTAGTGTATGTTTAGAATATGGCTGTTGTATTTGAAAATACCCGTATGTATCATTGCAGATTACAATTGACAGGCACCTATACAGTTTAATTGATATTGATATTATATGTTTTGTAGAGTAGTGGACGGCTACCTGATGAAGGCATGTTTGCCGAAACGCGCGTTGTAGACATCTGCCGCACTGCCTGAGTCAACGTTTCTCGTCTATCATAGAAGATTTGTATATATTTATGGTTGTATATGAATTGACTTATGTGTCAATTCATATACAACCATCCAGCCGTCTCTATGCTTTATTTAAAACATCCTAAGATAAACTTTGTTACTCCGTGACCGTTTGGTCTCTTACAGGAAAATGTCATCGAACCTATAATGAGATATGATCGAGTTATTTTACAAGACATGGAGACAGTTCATAACCTTCTCTTACACATCTAAAAATCAGGTAATAAACTTGAAATCCCCTTAAATCTCAAGTAGCACGTTTGAGAATCTAATATTATTAATTTTTATATCAAACAAACACTTACAACCATTTGTTTATAGATAATATCACGTGACTGGTTGAAATCTACTTGTCACCGCTACCGTCTAGCTGGCTCCACGGTCAATCCGGGACCGCCTCATGTAAGTTCCATTAGCTGTCAGGGCGTGATAGAATCATTCTCCTTTTTAAAATAAACCATTACTCGGGTTTTGTTAATAATATTTTTCCTCCCTTGTTTATTGTGCCCTATATAGGAAGGATATTGTTTACCACCGTGTATAAATACTCCAACACACACGGTTTTGTGACCCTACTAGGAATCCTAGGTCATCAGCTGTGACATTACAATTCTTTAGTAAGTGAATTGGTTGTTTATATTTATCGAATTAATTACTATATGCCGCTCTAGTATCAGCAACTTCTTTCGAACAAGTTCTACCTATTAATACCAGTTAAGCGAACATCCTATCTTGAAAGCCATAGAGTAATGTCTTTCTGAATCATGTTTTAGGGCATTTAGTACATAGTTTTCATGATAACTATCGCCCTACGAGAGAAGCCAGGCTGTCTATATTTATCTATGGCGTTGTATCAAATGTTTGTTCTAATTTTGTTTAATATAATAAGTAGCTCGTTTTCGGTCATTTAAATGGCCCTTTTTGAGTTATTATTATCACAGTCCAGCACAATATCTTGTGATTTGTATCCTCTCATCCCCTCTCTTTTTCATTTACCGTCTTAAATATTAATAGGTACCCACCAATCCAGCGTTCGTGTATGTGCTATCGTCTCTATAGGCAGTATTCTTTTGTTGTTCTACCTTTAAACAAGGTTCTCTTCTTTACAGATAATACCTTCTGGTTTTTTAATTGAATACGTCATACTTATTATGATACCGTGACTGAGCAGAAACCACAGTATATGGCCAACCCTCATCTCGTTTTTGGTAAGAGTGCTTTTGGATTTAGCAAGGTTTCTACTATAACAGAATCAAACTGTTAGGTCTGGTCTGTATTTAGAGATTGAAGTGGTCATGCTAATACCCTCTAAGTACTACATAAAGATAGGGACGCGAATTAGTCTATTACATCAGGACTTTTTAAAATTTTGAATGTGCTGTAAATATGTGTACATAATTATATATATTTCACTTTCACTTCCTCCATGCAAACCGGGACTCTTCGCTGGCGGTGCGGTCGGGTTTGGAGGATCCCGAAATTATGCCAATCTTCTCGTACAGAAAGTACAACGCACTCCACACAGATAAATTCGGACACAATGCTGTCTGCTAGTCAAATCCTGGGTTTATTTCATAACCACAAGCCAAAAACAAACCCATTGTTTGTGGCTTGTGGTTATGAAATAAACCCAGGATTTGACTAGCAGACAGCATTGTGTCCGAATTTATCTGTGTGGAGTGCGTTGTACTTTCTGTACGAGAAGATTGGCATAATTATATATATATATATATATTTTTTTGTATTTTTCTACTACATATGTATATAGATGTATATATTTATTTTAGAATGAAATCTGTTTCTTCCTCTCATCCCCATGTACCTATTTATGTGTGAAGCTATATATTATCATATGAAATATTTACCTAATAGACGACTCCATACTGTAATGTATCAGGTTACGTATGTTGCTAGTGTATGTTTAGAATATGGCTGTTTTATTTGAAAATACCCGTATGTATCATTGCAGATTACAATTGACAGGCACCTATACAGTTTAATTGATATTGATATTATATGTTTTGTAGAGTAGAGGACGGCTACCTGATGAAGGCATGTTTGCCGAAACGCGCGTTGTAGACATCTGCTGCACTGCCTGAGTCAACGTTTCTCGTCTATCATAGAAGATTTGTATATATTTATGGTTGTATATGAATTGACTTATGTGTCACAATTTTTTAATCTTCTCGAACACAATTAATTTACTGTTTGATTCACCTTAATATCAATTATATATAAAAAATTCAGAAGAAAAAAAGATAAAATGAATAAATAAATAAACAATTTGACTATTATCAACATTTTCTGTCTATCATGTCATGTTAGAGTGCCTGTCCTACACATGTCTATATCTTAGACAATTTAGGGTATTTAGTTAGGAACAAATTTATTTAATTTCTAGCTATAACTTTCTCTCACTAACTAACACCACCTGCACAGCTAAGCTACAGCGGGCAGTGTGGTACAGCGCCCAGAGCACATCAGTTTACAGTACTCAGCTCACGGTTTAGGCGCACGTTTTCATCCCCGATGTGTACCGACACCTCACCTCAGCACCATTTCACAGTGGGCAAAACATCACTTTCACACCGGTAGGGGTACATACTTCGCTTCACACTCCCTGTATAGTACACCCTAACCACCCCACAGAGCTCACAGTGCTCCTACCCTCCTCTTTCCTACTTTTTTTCCCTTACTCACTTCAACGGAATCAGAAAATGGCGGCTAACACTTCCTAGTTGCAACCGTTCATAGCCAATAAGCAGCAAGCTTGTGCTCGTAACGCCTCAGCTAATCAGACGGCAGAATTCCCAAATATCGATAGCTGTAAATTTCGATATTTCTCCAAAACTACTGATGAGATTTACAGCGAATAAAAGCGTGCTTTCAGGACCAAGACCCTTCTCCTTGCCAAATTTGGGGTAATTCTGTTCACCCGTTCGACCTGTAGCTTTGTCTAAAGATTCCTATGGAAATTGCACAGAGAAAACACTATTTTGGACCCCCCTTTTTTCTCTGCCCCCCCTTGACGAATCACCCCCAAACTTTCAACATAGGAGCTTATATGAACAAAGAATTAGTTAAGAAACTTTCATGAAGATTCATCAAACGACGCCAAAGTTATAAGCAAAACAAAAAATGCTCTTCCTATGGAAACTTGGTCCTAACTATACCTACCTACTGGCGACCGCCAGTAGGTAATATATATATATATAACATATATATATATATTCCCGAACAGTCCACTCCAATTGCGGCTAGACAGATGACCCGCACACCATGCCTTCGATATCAAAAAAGTTGATTCAAACCCCTACCCCCACAACAGACGCGTTTCGCCCGAAAAAAAAATATATATACACACACACATACATATATAATGGTCATATATATATTATCTATAACTATATATATATATATATATATATATATATATATATATATATAGTTATACACACATATATACATGTATATATGCATATATATATATATATATATCTACACATATATATGCATATATAATTAAACACATATATGCACATTTATCTATATATGCATAAATATATGTACATTATATATGCATAAACATATAAATGCATATATTATATGTATAGATCTATACAAATATAAATACACAAAGAGAATCCACATAAAAAAAAAATTGTTCGGGTGGTCCGTACAATGGTGGGGAGCACACAGTGTTCTTTAAATACCCCTCACATACCAAAAGGACCCTTGGTGTCATGTTTCATCATTGGGGTCTTCGCATCCCTCTACGGGATGCGGCGTGCTGCTAACCAGCGACTACGCGGGAGCACTTTTTATTTTGGCTATGTGTGGTGCATGTGAGGTTTTGTGTGTGTAAGTGAGTGTGGGGTCCAAAGTGATGTTACAAAGGACCTGGCGGGTGGGGTTTACAAAAACCTTTAATGAACCCCCGTGCTGGTACTGTTAAAAGGGTAAATATGAGGTATTTTGTATTTTAAAGTACATTACCTCGTGTGTGTGTCGACATGTTTCGAAGCTAGGCCTCTTCTTCAGGACAGGGTGCACAGATCCCCACCTTACTCACGTCTTATAGAAAATACTGGTATTTACAGAAAAGTGATATTAAAGTCAAAAAGGCTAGTATGTGCCTACTTATCTGCACAAAGGTTTCTGCATTTGAGACCCTGAAAAAAGAGGACAAAAGGAACACACAGAGAGAAATAACGTATTGGTATTTGTAAATGCAATATCCAATGATGCAGGTTCAGTGACCTAAAAAAATGTGAGGGCAACAACTGCTAGACATAATTTGTCATCCTATTGGTGATGGTGCGCCCTGAAAGAGAAGAACGAAGACATAACATACACAACACTTAACATGAAACACACGCTCTAGTTGCTTAACCTGTGAAGTATAGGACAGGGGTCTATTCTTGTTAGAACAAAGGGAAAAACAAGCCACTATTGTGCATATTTGCTGCCAAAGAGTTGTTGGCACCATGAGCCTCCAAACGGTTGGGTTGTAGTGCTAATTAGCACCCTGTAAAAGTAAGGTATAATACTTAGTTCATACTGGTATTCACTAACTTCCCATGATGACGATCAACAACACTGCTACCAAGTTTTTACTAACTGCTACGAGGGATTTCCTGCGCCTGACTGCCCCACACGCGGGTCCGAAGAATGTGAGGAGAGCCCCGAGCCTCCTCTTTAAATATCCTCACCAATGGTTGTTATTTGCTTCCAACCGGGAAAGTTTGATGGCCAAATAAGGCTTGTCCGGACTGCTCGTGAGTTAGCAGCTGCTTCCATTATGGTGCGGCTGGAATGACACAGGCGCAGGGTGTGGCGCGGTTACCGCACACGCGTGAACGATGAGACGAAGTGTCTCTTGTTTCGCACATGCGTCCAGCCACCGCTGACAGTGACTGCGGGATTGTCGGCCGGGTATGAAAGTCAACCGTGCGCGCATGTGCGAGACAGAGTGTCTCAATTGCTGCACATGCGCCTAGTAGCAGTGGCTACAGTTTCAATAGTGAACCACCATTTGAGTGTGATTCTTGTATAGACACTGGTTTGTTAATAAAGTAAAAGTCCAAAAAAGGCCATCATAGGTCCATACATTTAATTACTAATATATATAGTGCTGCAGGTATGGTCAACAGGAGTTAATAGTTACATAAAGACCAGTCCTCATGTGCATGGTGGTATTAATGTCTATATTAGTAAAACTGATTTAAGTGACGTTCCTATACAGAACAGATTCTTGATGAAGTTAATTTGCAGAAAGACCATTAGGCCCTAGGTATAGTACAGATAGTTCCTTGAACATTCAGATAATGCTCATATATGGTGCTGCAGGCACATTTCATGAGAAAGTCAATAGGAGCTATTTATTAACAAAAGACCCTTCTCTATGTGTATGATGTTTTAGTGTGTACATTGGTAGAAAAGGGAGGTTTATAAGAGGGTAGAGAAACACAACCTATAGGATACTATAGCGTGGTCTGAACACCTCTCAAGGCACCATGGGTGGGGGTGCAGGTGACGTGTTGACTCAGTCATCGGGACATTGTTAATTCAGTTGGCTCCACGGAATATCGTTGTTGAGTCCAATCACGTGGGTGCCCAGCTGGAACACCCAGCGTTGCTCTTTTTCAATAAGGCCCTTGTCAGAGGGCAGCTGTTCAATTACAGTCCAGTTCAGGTCATTCACACAATGCATTTCATTCAGAAAATGTGTTGCCATTTTAGTTGTGCTCTTCTTGCACCTTGCATTGCTCTTGTACTCACTGGACCCACGGACCTTTCTGCTGCCACTCCTGCAAGTTCACCTGCATCCGGACCTGCACTACTCCTGCACCGACCAAGACCAAGACGAGCAACAGCAGCAGCCACCTAAAGTGCATCCTGCTCAACACCCGCTCCGTCCACAGACATGCCATCGAGCTCTGGAACCTGCTCGACACTACTTCACCAGACGTCGCCTTCCTCACGGAAACCTGGATGAACGCCTCTTCAGCGCCCGCCATCGCCATCCCAGACGGCTATAAGATCATCCGAAGGGACCGCATCAACCAGACCGGAGGAGGCATCGCCATCATCCACAGGAACACCATCCGCATCACGACCAACACCGACGACACCCTCGCACCCACCGAGCACCTGCACTTCCAGGTCCACATCAACCGCAAGACCACCCTCAGAGGCACCCTCATCTACAAACCCCCGGGACCACGCACACAATTCAGCGAAGACATCGCCGACTTCATCAGCCTGCACGCCCTCTCCTCCCCTCCGCTGACTACATCCTCCTCGGGGACCTCAACTTCCACCTGGAGAACAACAATGACCCCAACACCACCACCCTGCTGGACAACCTCGCAAACCTCGGACTCAAGCAGCTGGTGACCACCCCCACCCACTACGCCGGACACAGACTCGACCCAGTCTTCTCATCCAGCAAGGACATCACCTTCAGCCACGCCACCGGACTCCACTGGACGGACCACAGCTGCGTCCACTTCAGCTTCAAAAGGACCACGATCCACCACCAACAGCAACAGGTTGCACGCAGAAGCTGGAACAAGATCACAGCCGACCTGCTCGCGACCTCCCTGAGCAAGAACCCACCCACCAGCGCAATGAACCCCAGCCAAGCGGCCACCAACCTCACGAAATGGATCAGCAACTGCGCAGACAACCTCGCCCCCCCTGAGGACCCTGCCTAGCAGACCCGGCAGCAAGAAAGCCCCATGGTTCACCGACGAACTCAAGAGCTCCAAGAAGAACTGCAGAGCCCTCGAGAGAACCTGGCGCAGAGACCCAACACCTGACAACATGACTGCCCTCAAGCTCGCCACCCGAAAACACCACCAACTCATCCACGCAACCAAGAAAACTGCATTCAAGGAACGACTGGACAACAACGCACACAACAGCAAGGAACTCTTCAACATGGTCAAAGAGCTCTCCAACCCCCACGCCGGAAACAACGACATCACCCCTTCGCAAGACCTCTGCAACTCCCTCGCCTTCTACTTCCACAACAAGATCACGGACATACACAACAGCTTCAGCCCTCAACCGACGCACGCCACGACCGAACCACCGCCCCCCACCACCACCCTCCGCGCCTGGACCCCGATCAGCACCGAAGATACCGTCCGCACGATGAACTCCATCCACTCCGAATCTCCGACCGACCCCTGCCCTCACCACGTCTTCAACAAGGCCGACGCTGTCATCGCACCCCATCTGCGGGACATCATCAACACCTCCTTCGACTCCGCGACCTTCCCGGAGAGCTGGAAGCACGACGAACTTAGCGCTCTACTAAAGAAGCCATCAGCCGACCCCACCGACCTCAAGAACTACCGCCCCATCTCGCTGCTCCCGTTCCCTGCAAATGTCATCGAGAAGACCGTCAACAAGCAGCTGGCCGCCTTCCTCGAGACGAACGAATCCCTCGACCTCTCGCAGTCTGGCTTCTGAGCCAACCACAGCACCGAGACCGCCCTGATCGCAGCCACCGATGACATCCTAGCACTGCTTGACAACGGAGAAACAGCGGCCCTCATCCTCCTAGACCTCTCCGCGGCCTTCGACACTGCCTGCCACCGTACACTAGTGCAGCGACTCAGCAACGTCGGAATCCAGGAGAAGGCACTGGAATGAATCATCTCCTTCCTCGCCGGAAGGACACAGAGAGTCTGCCTCCCCCGTTCAGATCTGAAGCCACCGAAGTCATCTGAGGCGTTCCTCAAGGGTCCTCGCTCAGTCCAACCCTCTTCAACGTCTACATGAGCCCCCTCGCAGACATCACACGCCAGCACAACCTCAACATCATCTCCTACGCCGACGACACCCAGCTGATCCTCTCCCTCACCAACGATCCCGCCACCGCCAGAGCCAACCTTCACGAAGGGATGAAAGAGGTAGCCGAATGGATGAAGAACAGTCGCCTGAAACTGAACTCGGACAAGACGGAAGTCCTCATCCTGGGATCCTCACCCTCCGCCTGGGACGACTCCTGGTGGCCCCCCGCCCTAAGCAGCGCACCCCAACCAACAGACCACGCACGCAACCTGGGCTTCATCCTGGACTCCTCCCTCTCCATGACCAGACAAGTCAACGCCGTCTCCTCGTCGTGCTTCAACATCCTGCGCATGCTACGTAAGATCTTCCGGTGGATCCCCACAGAGACCAGGAAGACGGTCACTCAGGCCCTCGTCACCAGCCGTCTGGACTACGGCAACTCCCTCTACGCCGGAACCACCGCCAAACTCCAGAAGAGACTCCAGCGGATCCAGAACGCCTCAGCACGACTCATCCTGGACATCCCCCGTCGCAGCCACATCTCCGGACACCTGAGTGACCTGCACTGGCTCCCGGTCAACAAGAGAATCACCTTCCGTCTCCTCACCCACGCACACAAAGCCCTACACAACCAAGGCCCAGGATACCTCAACAACCGCCTCAACTTCTACGCTCCCAAACGCCAGCTTCGATCGACCGGCCACGCCCTCGCCACCGTCCCCTGCATCCGAAGAGCCACCACAGGGGGACGGTCCTTCTCCTACCTCGCCGCCAAGACATGGAACTCCCTCCCGACCCACCTCCGCCTGACCCAGGACCACCTCGCCTTCAGGAAACAACTCAAGACCTGGCTGTTCGAGCAGTAGCGGACCCCCCCCCTCCCCTAGCGCCTTGAGACCCTCTGGGTGAGTAGTGCGCTATATAAATGCCTTGATTGATTGATTGATTGATTGATCCTGGTTTTGACTGGCCTCGTAGTCATCCCAATGTATTCAAGGCCGCATGGGCATGTGATCATATATATGACGTGCTTACTGTTACAGTTCGTGAATTTTCTTTGATCCCATGTTGTCCCATTCCTGAAAGTCAGATCCCTGCTTTTCTTTGTTAAATGACAACTACTGCAGTTACCACAGGGGTGGTGCCCCTGTATCCCATGCAGTGTAGGTTGTTCTGATTGCTTTTCTTGAGGGCGAGTGTGGACTAGAATGTCTTTGAGATTTCTGCCTCGCCTATGTGCAAACAGGGGTTTTTCAAAGTCCAGATCACCACATACCAAAGTACGCCAATGCTTGTTAATGATTTTGGAGACTTCATTGGAGTGAGTATTGTAAGTCGTCACACAGAGGTGTCTTTTCTGGTTAGCCTCTTTAGGTAGTTTCTCCTCCAGGAGAGCCTCTCTGTTGTTATTACGGGCTCTCTTCATAGCTTTGTTGATTACAGGGCAGGGTATTGCCTCTGCTGGAGTTTCCTTTTGAGGTCTGCTGCTTGTGTTTTGTATTCCCCTACATCAGAGCAATTTCTCCTGAGGTGGAGGAATACGCCAAACAGATGGTTCTCACTGAGGTGTTGTGATGGAAGCTATCATATCGTAGGAGGCAGTTTATGGTGGTAGGCTGGAAGTGGGTGGTTGTTTTGAGCAAACCGCCCTCTGGGTAGATATTCAAGTCCAAAAATACCAGCGTTTCTTTTGAGACAGAGCTAGTGAATTTTAGAAATGCTTTTTGTGTGTTAAGCCACATCATGAACTGGGTCACAGATTGCAAATCGCCTTCCCCAATGACAAAAATATTGTCTATGTAGCGCCTCCATGTGAGTATGTTGCTCCTGAAGGGGTTGCCTGTGTGAAGGATTTTGTGTGTCTCCAGGTGGTGGACGTAAAGGCCGGCCAAACTTGGAGCAAAGGTGCTCCCCATACTGGTTCCGTGGCTCTGTAAGTATAGTGTTTTGTTATACTCGAAAAAGTTTTTAGTTAGGGCATAGTTAGGGCAATAGAGTTACACTCAAGAACAACACCCCTAGGTGTTTGATATTTCCAAGGAGTGGAGAACAAAACTTCCTCAATGATGTAGAGTGTTTCATCATGGGGTAAGCTTGTGTACAGGATCTCCGCATCCAAACTCAATAATAACTAGGTTGTGGGGTCAAAAGGTAAGTCCTGCAGTAGCTGGAGAACCGCTTTTGTGTCCTTCAGGTATGTATTGGTAGCTTGTACCAGGGGGCGCAAGAAAGCGTCTGCGAATTTGGACAAAGGTTCCAAGATAAAACAGACGCCGGAGACGATCGGTCTCCCCGGAGGTGTGTCTAGGTTTTTGTGTATCTTAGGAATGGTGGAAAAGTAGGGGATCTTGGGTGCCTTCTGAATAAGTACGTCAGCCTCTTTTTTCGACAGCCAGTCGTGGGCCAGGGCCTCCTCCACCATTCCTAATATGCTGGTACGTTGTATCTCTGTGGGGTCTTCCTGTAGGACAGTGTAATTCCTCCTATCTGACAAGAGTCAGACATTCCTGGTCGTAGGCAGTCGCTGTCTGCACCACAATTGCTCCCCCCTTGTCAGCAGGTTTTATGATGATGTCTTTGTTTCCTGCAAGTTGTTTGATGGCTTCCTGTCCCAGACTGCTGGTGTTATGGAAGACATTCATACTCGTTGCGTTTAATTTCTTCAGATCGGTCATAACTGCCTTCTCAAAGGCGAGTACCTCTACTGGCAAAACTGCGTCTAGCGGAGTGAAGGTTGATTTTGGTTTCAACCCTGTGCCAGTGGGTGCAGAGGTGTCTTCTTTGTTGCGAAAGAAGGTTTGAAGTTTTATTTTTCTTACAAAATCCTGCATTTCTGTATGCAGTTTGAAAGTGTCCAGTTTGTTTGGCGGTACAAAACCTAAGCCCTTATTAAGGACTGCTTGCTGTATGTCTGAGAGTGCCCAGGGTGTTATGTTGACCACTAGGTCCCCCTCTTGCTGGTGGATGGTTGATTCTGGAGTGCACTTGTCATGCTCCTGGTTGCTACGCATGGATCCTCTTGTTCCCCTTCTTGCCACATAACATTGTTCCCCCTCTTGTTCCTGCCCCGTCTGGGTCCCGGGCGCGACCCTAAAAAAGGTTGAGGCCCGTAGAAACCTCTGTCAAATTCAGGGGCCCATTGTTTATAGTGGGGTCCTGTTGGTGGAGGACCATACTGATATTGTTGGAATGCAGGTGGACCTTGGTATGGCTGATATAGAGGGGGGCCTTGGTTGCCTCTCCATCAACTTTGTCTAGGGTAGAAACGTTTCTGTTGTCTCTGGCCCCCTCTTTGGTATCTGCACTGTTGGTGCCCACCAGAGTTAGACCCGTTTGAGCTGCAACCTGATCCATCACTATCCTGGTCACTCATTGTGTCTTTTGAGGGGTAACCCTCTTTTATGTAGGGGTATGCCCTCTCATGTGAAAAACTATCTTTGTTTTTTTTTATTTATTGAATTTACTCTGTTTTAGAGTGAGTTCAAAATCTGTCATCTATTTGTTTAGTTCCTCTAGGCGTTTTTTGAGAACACTGTGTGATTGATATGACTTTAGCTGCACCTCTAGTTTCTGGATATCAATTTTAAGTTCTTGGGCAATCCTGGTGGCAGTTTTTTATAATAAGGTCTAACCAGTCCCACAATATGAGTGACAAATCTTTTTTGAACTGCATATCATTTTGAAAAATGAAAGGCTAATTTTTAACAATGAGGCCCTGTTGCGCTATTTTTCCCCTAAGATATTCCGTCATCAGCAAGCTATGGAGTGCTGCTTTTATTTGTGTTTTTCTGAGATTGGTCAGCTCGTCCCAGTCAGCTACGCTGGGGCCTGGTTCGGTGTTGCTCAAGCCCTCAAAGATATTTACTGCTGCCAAGATCCTGTCAATCTTGTCTTCTCCGAACGTGAGGCCGTTTTCATCTTCCATTGTCAAACTGGATCGTGTAGGCTTAGTGGTTAAGGTGTAGTTTATCTAGGCGTGTGTTATGTGAAAAAGTATGCTTGTATGTTGTGTTCATACAATATAATCCCACAGCTGTGCGCTGTCTGAATAACTAATATAACAAAAAGGGAAGGAGAGAAAGAGTGGATTTGTTCTCCCTTTATATATTTAAATAAACACAGAGAATCCACATTAAAAAAAATGTGTTCGGTGGTCCCTACAATGGTGAGGAACGCACAGTGTTCTTTAAATACCCCTCACACACCAAAAGGACTCTTGGTGTCATGCTTCATCATTGGGGTCTTCTAACCCCTCTACGGGATGCTAACCAGTGACTAAGCAGGAGCACTTTTTAATTTGGCTATGTGTGGTGCATGTGAGGTTTTGTGTGTGTAAGTGAGGGGTGGGGTCCAAAGTGACAAAGTGATGTTAAAAAGGACCTGGCACATGGGGTTTACAAAAAACTTTAATGGACCCCCGTGCTGGTACTGGTAAAAGGGTGAATGTGAGGTATTTTGTATTTTAATGTACATTACCTTGTGTGTGCATCGACATGTTTCGAAGCTAGACATCTTCTTCAGGACGGGGTGCACAGATCCCCACCTTACTCACGTCTTATGGAAAATACTGGTATTTACAGAAAAGTGATATTAAAGTTAAAAAGGCTAGTATGTGCCTACTTTTCTGCGCAAAGGTTTCTGCATTTGAGAACCTGAAAAAAGAAGACAAAAGGAACACAAAGAGAGAAATAACGTATTGGTATTTGTAAATGCAATATCCAATGATGCAGGTTCAGTGACCTAAAAAAATGTGAGGGCAGCAACTGCTAGACATAATTTGCCATCCTATTGGTGATGGTGCGCCCTGAAAAAGAAGAACGAAGACAAAACATACACGACACTTAACATAAAACACACGCTCTAGTTGCTTGACCTGTGAAGTATGGGACAGGGGTCTATTCTTGTTAGAACAAAGGGAAAAACAAGCCACTATTGAGCATACTTGCTGCCAAAGAGTTGTTGGCACCATGAGCCTCCAAACGGTGGGGTTGTAGTGCTAATTAGTACCCTGTAAAAATAAGGTATAATACTTAGTTCATACTGGTATTCACTTACTTCTCATGATGACGATCAACAACACTGTTACCAAGTTTTTACTCACTGCTACAAGGGATTTCCTGTGCTCGACTGCCCCACACGCCGCTCCGAAGAATGTGAGGAGAGTCCCGAGCCTCCGCTTTAAATATCCTCACCAATGGTTGTTAATTGATGTTAATTGCTTCCAACCGGGATAGTTTGATGGCCAAATAAGGCTTTTCCGGACTGCTCGTGAGTTAGCAGCTGCCTCCATTATGGTGCGGCTGGAATGACACAGGCGTGGGGTGTGGCGCGGTTACCGCACAGGCACGAACGATGAGATGAAGTGTCTCTTGTTTCGCACTTGCGCCCAGCCAGGCCCTCAGCGGCTGAGCAAAGCTGTGTAAATCCAATCTTCAGGTAGCACCAAAAAGAGGTAAGCCTCTGTAAGCTTGTATAGTTTGTTTTCTTTATTGACAAACACCTTGCTAGCATTCACTTTGCCCATGTACAGGCATCCAAATCAAATGCAAATGCCAATGCCAGACGCGTTTCAGGAACCAAAGTCCTTTCTTCAGTGGCAGGACAACACAGTGAACATTCGAGCTACAGACGCACAGTTTAAATCCAAAACACCTGCCCAGTTGGGCGTGGCGCTCCCACAGCCGGCTGATAGCCAGAAACCGGTCCTAGGATGCTTGATTCCGGTCCAGGGAAGACATGGATTGGCAGTTCGGGCTGGACTGTTCCCATGAGGCACAGGGTCAAGACTGATTTGCATGTGGCCATGTCTGAACTGGGGTGGCTTGGTGAGCAAAATAACAATGGATTAAACCCAGATCTGTGACTGGGGGTGAATGTTTTGCCATTGTGCAACATTCCGTCCATCATCTTGTGTGATTTGCTGTTCAAAAATAGAGAGTAAACATTTGTAACCTGAAAGGTAGAGGCGGTGGTGGCTGCCCAGTTTGACTTCAATCCAATGAGAAGTTGTCAAAATGCACGTTGTAGCCATACACTGTCCGTTTATATTTGTGGCAGCTCAGCAGGTTTTGTAGAACTGGGAGATGACTCAAACTGTGGCATATTCACATAAACACGACCAGGACTATGAGAAGAAGCAGTCTGTCACCCCCTTAAAACATGGAGAGATTAACCATGATCAAAAGAAATCTGCACTTTCTACCACTGAATTGCCCCATACCTGAAATACGACAGGAGGAGGATGATAGGTCAGACTCAGGTCATGGTAGTGTGTTAGCTTACCAACTTCTCTGCGAATCACCTGAGTTTAAGGACAAACTCTACTTCCCTGGCTACTGAGAAAGCCTGAGCCACCATAGAACTTTCAACTGCCAAAATGCTTTGATAAAAAAAGGATACAGCTAGGGGAACATTATAATATTTTGTTTGTTTGAGCCTGACTGACTAATGCAGCCCCGCCGTTTTAGACACATGTATGGCCAGATTTCGGTTGGACCAGTGTACAGTGAAGAAGCTGACATTGGAGAGACAATGCCTGACTGCACCCCCTGCCGATCCTTTCTTTCACCCCCGAGCAGGACTACCCCAGAATATTTGATTTACAAGGCTGACCAATATGTGTTGCGTGAATCAGAGGATCAGCAATGTACCACTGTGCTTGAATTGGAACAGGTAGGTAATGCACCAATGAGTGATATATGAGTGATTGTGAGTGTTGAGATGATTCAGGTGGTGGCAGACGGTGAGGGTGGGTGTTTAATTATAATGTATAAGCTTGATTGTGTTTGTGATGATTTACAATGTTGGTGGCCTAATGGGTGATCCTTTTTGCCTGAAGGTGATTTTTTTTCTTCCCCCTTTGACTCTTAACAAGATTTGTTTGCCGGGTCCACACTAAGCGTGGGCATAAAATCCGATTCGCGTGCGAATGTGCGGAATTTCGACGATTTCGCGATCCGCGAATCGCGCATATTTACCTAGTAATCCGCAAATTCGCAAGCTACAAATTATTTTGCTTGGTCGCGCTTGAAAAATACAATATCGCGTGCGCGGAGTTGTCTTACCGTGATTCTGAGTCCTCCGAGTTGTTTTTCTTCAGGTTTTGCGTGTGCTGCGCCATTTTTGATCTTGCTGCGTGATCGCGCAAGAGTTTTTCGAACGCAATTACGTTATCGCTGCTTGCCATCTTGCACCGCGAGAGTTTGAGAGCGCGAGTACGTCATAAAAGCCTGCGACGGCGCGCAGCTGACTTCCGGCGGGAGATTTGAACAGCTTGCGTTCCCAAAATTGCGAAAATTGCAATCCTGCACAAGAAATCCAAAGCAGGAAGCATAAACCTTCTGAAAATGATGATTTTGATCAGAATAACTCCTCAGATTGACATTTGACTGCACTTTTTGGTGCAGGAGTCCATTTTTGGGGTGTGGTGGGGTGGGAGGAAGGAAGTGCCTCAGAGTCTCCAACTTTCTGTTCCTGTCCAGCAGGCTCCTCCCAGTGCTTTGTGCATGTACTGGTCACTTTTCATTTGGCTGTTGAGCTGGAAGGATTACTTTCTGTGACTACTGCTGGATTTGTTTTTGAGGACTTTTTGGACTTTCGATTTTGGATCACTTTTGGACTTGAGATTTTCCAAGAAGTTGGTGTTGTTTGTTTGGGGCATTGCAGTTGAGGCAACTACAGTTCTAAAACTTTTTTCACAACTTTAACAAAATATGTATTGTGGTGGGTAGCCACAGTATCCAGTAGGCCCAGGGTTAGTCATGGGTGCATGATACAACTGTTTCTGTGATTTGATTTTTTAACTTAATTCTCATTTATGTTATGGAATTTTAGCTCACTGTTATATGTTGATTTTTAAAAAAAAAATTGGGGTGCCTGTAAAGCCTCACTACAAAAAACACAGTTGATGGACAGAATGCAGAACAATGTCTTACATTCACCCCAGTACAAAGATCTGGGCCTAAATCCATTGTTTTTTTGCACTCCACACCACCCTAGGTCAGACAATGGCTATATGCAAATCATGTAAACACACAAAAAGAAGGGGGACGGGGAGCTCTATTAAGAAAAGAAATGAGGTCCAGTGCCCTTGCTCCCAAGACTAACAATACAAAAAAAAAAAACAAATACAAAACACAAGGTGGGGGCATCAGTTCCTCAAGGGGAGTCAACCAGAATCTGGTTCGCTCTGTTATGTGGAGGAAGAAGAAGATACTAAAAGGGGTAATGGAAGGTAAAAGTTTGCTCTGTGATTATCCTAACAGGTATGGAATGAAAAAATGTATAATGTATGAGGTGGATGGACTCTCCTCGGTAACCTAGTGCCCTCAGAAAACCGTCCGAGCGCCCTAAGTCATCATTGGGCGTTGCTCCTCGTGTGGGTGGCGCTGCAGTCCCTCACGGGCGCCACAAGGGGACTCTTTTGCGGAGTTCTTTTGATGGAGATGCCGCAGTTGTGCATGCGGGTCTGAGGGCCTGGTAAAAAAATGGTGTGATTATAGTGAGTGAGTGCTAATTAAAAAGACCAAACTAGACCCATAAATCAATTTATTCGGGGATCTGGATGGTCAATTAAAAAAGGGGGGTGGACCCTGGAGTATACCTCTATTGAACCAAATGTCAAGTCAAGTCAATAAATTTATATAGCGCGCTACATACCCAGAGGGTCTCAAGGCGCTTGAAGAAGGGTGGGGAATTACTTGTCAAATATCCACGTTTTAAGTTGCTTTCTGAATGCTAGGTGGTTCTGAGTAAGGCGAAGGTGAGTGGGAAGTGAGTTCCAGGTTTTAGCTGCCAGGTAGGAGAAGGATCTACCTCCCATGGTGGTTTTGTTGATGCGAGGTACAGTGGCAAGGGCTTGGTTGGAGGATCGTAGCTGGCGGGAGGGGGTGTAGAAGGACAGTCGTGTGTTGAGGCATTCGGGTCCGATTTCGTAGAGTGCTTTGTGTGAGTGGGTCAGGAGCCGGAAAGTAATCCTCTTATTGACGGGGAGCCAGTGGAGGTTTTTCAGGTGACCAGAGATGTGTTCTTTACGCGGGATGTCTAATATGAGCCTGGCTGAGGCGTTCTGGATGCGTTGGGGTTTTTTCTGGAGTTTTGCGGTGGTACCGGCGTAGAGGGTGTTTCCGTAGTCCAGTCGGCTCGTGACCAGAGCGTGGGTGACCGTTTTTCTAGTTTCGGTGGGGATCCAACGAAATGTTTTTTTGAGCATGCGAAGAATGTTGAAGCAAGATGAAGAAACGGCGTTGACTTGTCTGTTCATCGAGAGTGAGGAATCCAGGATGACGCCCAGGTTCCGTGCGTGGTCCGTCGGGATGGGTGCTTTTCCAAGGGCCTCTGGCCACCAAGAGTCATCCCAGGCGGAGGGGGAGGTGCCTAGGATGAGGACTTCTGTTTTGTCTGAGTTCAGTTTCAGACGGCTGTGCTTCATCCAGTCGGCTACTTCTTTCATTCCTTCATGCAGGTTGGTTTTGGCAGTGTTAGGGTCTCTGGTGAGAGATAGGATCAGTTGAGTGTCATCGGCGTAGGAGATGATGCTGAGGTTGTGTTGGCGTCCGTTGACTGCGAGGGGGCTCATGTATACGTTGAAGAGGGTGGGGCTGAGTGAAGATCCTTGTGGTACGCCGCAGATGACTTCAGTGGCCTCTGACTTGAATGGTGGAAGGCGGACTCTCTGGGTTCTTCCGGTGAGGAACGAGGTGATCCATTCCAGTGCTTTTCCTTGGATTCCGACGTTTCTGAGGCGTTGTAAAAGGGTGCTATGACAGACCGTGTCGAAGGCTGCGGAGAGGTCGAGGAGGATGAGGGCGACTGTGTCTCCATTGTCCAGTAGAGTTCGAATGTCGTATGTTGCTGCAATGAGGGCGGTTTCAGTGCTGTGCTTGGCTCGGAAGCCGGATTGTGAGGAGTCGAGGGATTTGTTGGTTTCGAGGAATGCGGCGAGCTGGTTGTTGACCGCTTTCTCGATGACTTTGGCCGGGAATGGAAGGAGTGAGATAGGGCGGTAGTTTTTGAGTTCGGTGGGGTCAGCTGTGGGTTTCTTCAGGAGGGCGCTGAGTTCGGCATGTTTCCAGCTTTCCGGGAAGGTTGCGGAGTTGAGGGAGCAGTTGATGACATCTCGGAGGTGCGGTGCTATAGTGGAGTCTGCTTTGTTAAAGATGTGGTGAGGGCATGGGTCTGTGGGGGATCCTGAGTGGATAGAGTTCATCAGACGGATGGTGTCCTCAGTGGAGATTGGCTTCCAGTCATTGAGGATGTTCAAGGGGGGTGGGGGTCCTGCAGGGGGTTGGGTGGGTTGGTCTTCGGGTCGGTTGTCGAAGCTGTTGTGGATGTCTGCAATTTTGTTGTGGAAGAATGAGGCTAGGGAGTCGCAGAGGGCTTGAGAGGGGGTGATGTCGTTGGAGTTGGCTGAGGGGTTGGTAAATTCCTTGACGATGTTGAATAATTCCTTGCTGTTGTGGGCGTTGTTATCTAGTCGGTCCTTGAAAGCGGCTTTCTTGGCATTCCGGATCAGTTGGTGGTGTATGCGGGTGGCGTTTTTGAAGGCGTCCTTGGTGCTGGTGGTTGGGTCTTTTTTCCAGGCCTTCTCAAGGGAGCGACAGAGTTTCTTGGATTTCTTAAGATCATCGTTGAACCAGGAGGCCTTTTTGCTGCCTAGTTTGAATTGTCGTTTTTTCAGTGGTGCTAGGATGTCGGCGCTGATGGATAACCATTGGGTGAGGTTGGTGGCTGCTTGGTCGGGGTTTGAGGAGTGGGCTGGGGGGTTTAGAAGAAGCGATGAGGAGATCTGGTCGATGGTGATTTTGTTCCAGTTTCTTTGCGGAGTGGGTTGGGGGTGGTTGTTGGATGTGGGCTTGTTGTAGGTAAAGTGAACGCAGCTGTGGTCAGTCCAAAGGAGAGCTGTGGTGTGGCTGAAGGAGACATGTTAAATAGGGTGGCGCCTGTGAAACTAGACGCTCCTCTCGGGGTAAGTGAAATAAAGTGCAAATTGGAAAACAGTTATCGGGTCGACATGTTTCGCTCAGCAGAAGGTCCCTAAGGGATCCAGTCGCGCTTCTTCAGGACCAAACAATATCAATTCGAACCAAAAATTGGGTTTACAAAGGCAGGTCCCAGGCCTATTGCCCGTGAACCTACTCTACCTTTCTTCTTTAAGGTTTCGGAGCGTCTTATCGCTATGTGGTACGATCCTTGTTCGTACCTCAACCCAACCTGTAGAGAAAAAGGGGTCTATTAAAACAGAGCAAAAAAGTTGAACTTCCATAGTTAAAATAGTGAACACGGTACTGTTCCCGGGTTCCTTCTATGACAAAGAGTACATCAGGCAACATGTGTGCTATTCTACCATTTACAAGCTGCCCTCTCCCATATCTTCGTGGATACGGCATGCAAATGTTAAGTGATGCTTCTAGAACCGCTGGGTATCGGAGTTCTAGAGTGCATGTTAAAAACTGGTCACGTGCGGGACATGGACCCAACAGGCTTTAGCATCGGTGCTGTGAATGGTACATGTTGCATGAAACCAACTAAATCTTTCAACTGTGATATGTTGGTTTCCAAAGGAAGGACAATCCATAATTAGTGTCATTAGTGAATGGGCCGTGGCTGTCGCGATGACCTACTTCCAGACATATTGTCATAATGTGTGTTGACGCTGGCAATGAGGATAATGATGTGGGTCATCAGGCGGTATTAGGCTGAAAGCGTGGGTATTGGTATGCGTTGACGGGTGGTGTGGCTAGTTGTCACCCATCAACCGGCAAGTATACAAAGTGCATTCAGTTGGTAATAAATACGCTACAATCATGCCATTAATTTGCACTTTCAAAAGCCTGGGACATGAGTAGGATATCTTGCTCCAAAATGACCCACCCCAAAGATCCTAGGTTAGGGCCCCATCGGCAGCGTCATGGCGAAATGTACCAGGAAGCACTATATCAGAAACATTGAAAAAGCGGACACATGCGGCTGATTAGTATGGCCCAAGACATTCTATATTATCAATGGCATGTACTTCTTATTAATACCACTTAGGCAAAACGAGTAGCGGCCCATTATGGGTAGAGCCCGGAGTTCTAAATAGTTAACAGTAGTAGGTACCACTCACTGGCGGAGCCTCACAAGGAGTGAGGAGCGGACAACTGGGGGAAGTGTTGTCCTGAGCTTAGAATGATTGCCAATAGCTTGTACTGCACAATAGCGAAGCACTCTAACAATGAGGAGCGGACCGGGGGAGGGTATCCTCCGGTGCACGGGAAGGAATCCCGGCTCCGGTACTTACAGTTTTCTCCCTTTCTACTCGGCCGTCGCTCCTACCCTCTGCCAGACGCTGCGCGGAAAGGAGCCGGGATGACTGTCTCCCTGCCTCTTGTTCTCGCGCTGCCGGATACACTACGGGTGCCCTAAGGTTTCGAAATGCCGGAAGTCTCGGCACTCGAATCACTCCTGTTAGCGTGGCGGCCATCTTAGAGTGGTTCCTGATAACCCTGGTTGTACTTCGTTGTATGTAACGAATAGTGCTTCCTGCCCAAACTGACACTTTAAAGTCCAGAGAGGGTAACCATTTAGCCAGTAATTACATATTAATTAATAATCCTGACTAGTATTAATATAATATGCCTCCTTGGGTCAGTTAATGCTGATACTTCTTAAAGAGTAGGGGAGTGGGTGAAAAATAAACAGACGCTCCCCGTGCATGTGATTAATGCTTCTGATGGGTGCCTGTGTGTTCAACACTACACAACACTACATTGCCAGTGTAACTGTTAGGTTATTAATGTTTATTAATGGCAGTGGTAGTGTGCATTACACTGGTAGTGGTATCTAAGATCCTAATCTAACCTCGATGTTAATGGGGCTTGTATAAGTCAGTTGGTTAGAGTAGTTCAACCCAGGGTATTTCTTCGTTGAGACCCTCCTTGTCACATTTCAACCGATGTACCCATCTCTGTTCGTACCGGAATAACATTCTAGTGGACCATAGGGGATTGGAATCCAACACTGTCCATTTCATACTGGTGGCAGCATGTTTCTGTTCCGCAAAGTGGAGCAGCATCTTTGTGTTGGTCTTGCCTTTGCGGATTCGACTTTTGTGTTCCCCTATTCGCACCTTGACCTGGCGTGTCGTCATTCCAATATATTTCATACCACATGGGCATACGATCATGTATATACAATTAGTGGTGTTACAATTAGTATGTTTTGTTTGTCGCCATGGTGTAGACATTCCTAGGTCGAGTTCTTTCGTTGCTTGTGTCTCAGGGCAAGATGTGCACGTGCCGCAGGGGTGGTGTCCGATCACTGGAGGTAGAGTCCATAGTGTGGATTGTTTCAGATTGGATGGATTCTGCGTGGTTGGCCTGGGGCGTGTGTGGACCAATTGGTCCTTCAGGTTCTGTGTTCGTCTGAACGCAAACAGTGGTGGTGGTCCTGCTGTAAAAGTACCCGTGCTGAGGATGTCCCAGTGTTTCCTAATTATTTTTGTTATGGCATTGGAACTGGGGGTGAATGTCGTGACACACGTAATGGTATCTGTTGGATTCTTAGTTGTAGCCTCTAGTAAGGCTTGGCGTTGGTTATTCCTTGCTCTTTTATGCGCTTGGCGTACGATTTTGGTAGGGTAATGCCTGTTCTTCAAATGTTTACTCAAAATCCCTGCCTGATTCTCAAATTCGCTCAGCGTATCACAGTTTCTACGGAGGCGCAGGAATTGACCTACCGGTAAATTGTCCCTTAAGGCTTTAGGATGGTGGCTCTCGTAGACTAATAGACTATTTCGATCTGTGGGTTTTCTGTAGTTCGTAGTATGTAGGTGCCCACTGTCCTTAGAGATGAGGAGGTCCAGAAATGGAATTTCTTTATTCGATCTGGTGCTAGTGATCCTCAGGAAGGGATCCAGGGTATTGACCCAAACGCAGAACCTGTCGCACAGATTTTCTTCTCCTTTCCAAAAGATGATGACGTTGTCGATGAAACGGCGCCACATCAACACGTTTTCTTTGAATGGATTTGTATCATCCAGAATGTATTTGGCTTCAAAATCCGCCATGTACAGGCAGGCCAGGCTCGGCGCAAATGTGCTTCCCATACTAGTACCCTGTGTTTGATGGTATAGTTGGGTCTTGAATAGAAAAAAGTTTTCTTTCAGTGCGATGGATGCGCATTCACATATGAAAGACACCGGTGCCTGGTATGGCCATGGTCTGATGTTGGACAAAGTAGCCTGTAGGACCTCGAGTGTTGCATCTTGCGGAATGTTAGTATATAGCGCTTCTACGTCCATAGTGATCAAGAGATCGATGGCATCAGGGTGTGGAAAGTCTTCAATGAGGTTAAGTACCTCAGTGGTATCTCTAAGGTACGTAGGAGTATTACTCACTATTGGTCCTAGATAGAAATCACAAAATTTACTTAGAGGCTCCAGGATAGAGTCTATACCCGAAACGATCGGCCGTCCAGGTGGAGGATTCACACCTTTATGGATCTTTGGTAGTGTGTAAAAGTACGGCACACGTGGGTCTGTGTTGGTCAGAAAAGCGGCCTCTTGCTTGGAGATCCATCCCTCCATGGTTGCTTCATGAACGATACCTTTGATTTGGTTAGTCAGCCGTGCGGTCGAGTCCACGGAGATTGGTTGGTAGTACTTCCTGTTTGACAATTGTCGTATGCACTCCGCATCATAGACTGTTAAGTCTTGGATGACACTTGCTCCGCCTTTATCCGCGGGCTTCAGGATGATGGTGGCATCCTCAGTCAGGGTTTTCAATGTTGCTCTGTCTTCTTTAGACAAGTTGTTGTATGGGCGCCTCCGCTCCAGTGCTGTAACTTCTTTTAGCACGCCCTGTTCGAACGTCAGGACTTCCTTGGGTGTCATCGCGGCTGTAGGTGTAAACGTCGTAGGTATATGCAAATCAGCCTTGACCCTGTGCCTCATGGGAACAGTCCAGCCCGAACTACCAAGCCATGTCTTTCCTAGACTGGAATCAAGAATCCAAGAACCGGTTTCTGGATATCAGCCTTCTTCAGCCTGGATAGCTTGACTCCAGTGATGTGGAGTGCCTGGGACTCACGTCTGAGCATATCCAGCCCACTCGGGTGAAAATTGCAAAAAACACAGTTGATGGACAGAATGCAGAACAATGTCTTACATTCACCCCAGTACAAAGATCTGGGCCTACATCCATCGTTTTTTTGCACTCCACACCACCCTAGGTCAGACAATGGCTATATGCAAATCAGCCTTGACCCTGTGCCTCATGGGAACAGTCCAGCCCGAACTACCAAGCCGTGTCTTTCCTAGACCGGAATCAAGCATCCAAGGACCGGTTTCTGGCTATCAGCCTTCTTCAGCCTGGATAGCTTGACTCCAGTGATGTGGAGAGCCTGGGACTCACGTCTGAGCATACCCAGCCCACTCGGGGTGAAAATTGCAAAATACACAGTTGATGGACAGAATGCAGAGCAATGTCTTACATTCACCCCAGTACAAAGATCTGGGCCTAAATCAATTTTTTTTGCACTCCACACCACCCTAGGTCAGACAATGGCTATATGCAAATCAGCCTTGACCCTGTGCCTCATGGGAACAGTCCAGCCCGAACTACCAAGCCATGTCTTTCCTAGACCGGAAAGCCTCACTAGCCAGTAGGCCCAGGTGTAGTGAGTGGTGCATGGGCCTAGTCTTTCTGTGGCGTGTCTTGAATTTAAACACCATTGAGGGCATGGATGGCATGGGATTGTGTTGATTTCTGAGTGTTTTTCGACTTTTTGGGTTGGTGTTGGGGCCTGGCCATGTGGGTGGGGGCAATCTTGAGGCCTGGTACAGGCAGGGCCTGGCCATGTGGTGGGGGTCAAGGGGCCATTTTTAAGCCAGGAAGTGTGCTCAGGCCTGCACCCACTTTGCCTTGCTTTCAACCATTATGCCCAGGGGTACTCAGTGGTGCATGGGCCTAGTCTTTCTCTGGGGTGTCTTGAATTTAAACATCATTGAGGGCATGGATGGCATGGGATTGTGGTGATTTTTGAGTGTTTTTCGACTTTTTGGGGTGGTGTTGGGGCCTGACCATGTGGGTGGGGGCCCTTTTGAGGCCTGGTACAGGCAAGGCCTGGCCATGTGGTGGGGGTCAAGGGGCCATTTTTAAGCCAGGCAGTGTGCTCAGGCCTGCATCCACTTTGCCTTGCTTTCAACCATTATGCCCAGGGGTACTTAGTGGTGCATGGGCCTAGTCTTTCTCTGGGGTGTCTTGAATTTAAACATCATTGAGGGCATGGATGGCATGGGATTGTAGTGATTTTTGAGTGTTTTTCCACTTTTTGGGGTGTATAACTGATGTTCCTCAGGCTTCCATTGCTTTTAGGTGCACAAGAGAACCACCAGTGCCAGGAAGAAGTCCTGTAGTGGTGTGTGCAGCACAACGTGATGTGACGTGACGTGACATTTACATTTACATTTACATTTACACAGACAAGACAACTCTGCCACTCGTGCAACTGTGGCCTGCTGTTCTGACATCTCAAGAAGATGGCCCCAAAGAAAGTTGCCCGTAGCGCCTCAGCAAAAAAAGTTGACAGTGCGACTGCCAGTAAGAAGGAGCATAAGAAGCAAGTGGCACCACCTACCAAGGAGACTGGTGTGCCCACCGAAACCTTTTTTGGCGGAAAAAAACTACGCCTGCAGCAGCAGCGGTGTCCGCCGGGGAACAAGCTGGAAGCAGCACCTCCGCTTCATTGGGCTCAGTGCCACCAGGCCAAGTTAGGTCCAAGACCATCATGAGTGCTGCTGTGGCAGCCACTTTGGTTGTTGAATCCCCATCGACCAGTGATCTTGGCTCATCACAAGAAAGTACCATCCAATCAACGCTGGGTGTAACTCAGCTGACAAGTGTTCAACAACCACAGCCACAAACACAGGTGCAAGTAGTACAAGCGCAAGTACATGGGCAAGGAGAGGCGCAAGTACAGCCGCAAGGAGAGGCGCAAGTACAGCCGCAAGGAGAGGCGCAAGTTCCGCCGCAAGGAGAGGCGCAAGTAGAGGCGCAAGTACAGCCGCAAGGAGAGCTGCAAGGAGAGGTGCATGGACAGGTGCATGGAGAGGTGCGACTAGAGGTTAATGGAGCGGCACAACTGCCTACAACGCTTGTTCCTCCAGAATTAGGGGCACATCAGGAAATTGCTATTCAAGAGGAGGTATCACCCGAGGAAGCCACTCCTCCTGATGATGATTCATTGTCTTCCAGATCCCCAGCAAGAAAAAGGTCAAGGAGGGCTACTACTACTACAAGTTCTTCTTCAAGCCCCCTTCCTTCTGATGACCTTGATCCTGATTGGAACCCACAAATGCAGTCTGAGAGTGAGGCACTCCATGATGAGTCGACAAAGGTAGCTAAGCCTGAAAGGAAGGCTCCAGCAAAGCTTCGACTTATGGCTGATGACCAGTGACGGTGCATCCATTGGGGGCGTTGGGGCGTGGCCCCCCACCCGCACCGGCATCCGCAGCTCCCTCGGCGTACTGCTCTAGTCTGAACTGAAGTAAACTCTCAGTTTACTTCAGTTCAAAGACGCAGAGGGACAATGCCTGTCAGTCAGCATGCAGGACCGCCCACCCCCTTCAGAGTGAAGGGGGTGGGCAGTCCTGTGTCATGGTGACTGACAGGCATTGTCAGGGGCAGGCAGCAGCACAGGTGCGCATGAGTGGGGACGGAGGGCACATTTTCAGCCTTCCCCACGCATGCGCACTTGTGCCTGCTCGCATGCCCATTAGAAGAGCGAAACCTCGCTCTCCTAATGGGCAGGCGGGCAGAAAGCAACCATGCCCTGTGTCAATCCTGTACTTAGGATCAAACCAGGCTGTGATCAAAAGGTTGCAGCTCGCCCAGAACTCAGCAGCAAGACTACTCTGTAACATCCCCAATTTCTCCAGTGTATCGAAACATCTGAGGGACTTACACTGGCTCAGGATCGATCAACGCATCAAATTTAAAGCCCTCACCTACATGTTCAGAATTAAAAATTCAACAGCCCCCCAATACCTGCAATCTTTGGTTACTCCTTATATTCCTGGACGGATGCTGCGCTCACATTCAGGAGCATTCTTTGTGATCCCCAGATACAAATTGTCAAGAATTGGTGGTAGATCTTTCTCTGTCCTGGGACCCACTCTTTGGAACTCCCTCCCAGTTAACATCAGGACTGAGGCCAATTATGCTAGTTTCAGAAAGAGCATTAAGACCTGGCTCTTTAACAAATAACTCTCTGTAACCCTTAAGCAAAATTTTGTGGTCAGCAAACCTGTTGTCGGCGCCGGGAAACCCTTTTTGGGTAGCTGTGCGCCATACAAATGGAAAAAAAAAAAAAAAAAAAAAAATCCAGGCGCTGCTCCAGCGCCAGGATTGGCTGAGGACGGAGGGCGGGGTAACGGTTTCCGCTCCAGTGAGAAGGCGCCAACTTCCCAGAAGATTCGGATCTCACCGGCGGTCAGGTAAGTTTTCTTTATTCTACTAATTCCCCGCGCGAAGCAACTAGTTCCACTAGAGCGGAAGATGAAAAGTCTGCATAGGGAGATAAGAATTCAAAAGGATGAGAACGGGGTTCCTTGGCTGTAGCTGTTGTCTGTGCCTCTGCTATATGCCTCTTGGCTATTTGTATGGCCCCAGAAAGCTTGAAACTTCGGATTTCAGCAGGCTGCAGTTTGATGAAAGATCATGGGAGCATCTCTTTGTGATTCTTTCTCGGTGTACTTGAAATAATTTTGAGGATGAACGAGAACATCAAAGAAGGCTTTGATCAGTTTCTTATCTTGCAGCAAGTCTAAAACAGAGAACATTAGGCCTTAGCAATGTGCTTAACGGACAGAAAAAAAACTTGTTTGTGGCACATACCGAGCAGAACCAGGGCAACCTTTAGGTTTTAAAGGAGCCTTTACTGTGGCAACATAGGAGAACGAGGGTTAAAACCAAAAAGAATGGTATGCCAAATGGAGAGTCCCATAGTTACCCTCTGGTGCTTCTGCTTCATTCTGTTTTCCTTAAATTAAGGTCTACATTTTTTTTAGTGTGGAACCCCAAGGTGACATTAACCACGGCCACAGTGGCCTATATGTACAAAAGTGCATTTTGTTTTGTTTTTCTTTAGCAGTGCGATTGTGTGCGTGCTTCTGTGCGTGTGCCTCCCAATGTTTTTTATGGCTGATCCGCTGACGGCAACGAAAGGCCAAATAAAACAAATGGTTTGCCTAACTGGCGACTGTTGAATTAATTGGCAATACGCGATACAATATTTAACTTTGGCTTCCTGACTTCGAGAAGGGCACATAACTCCTTTTCAGCGCCATTATTTCACGAGCTTGTGTTTCCTGCTGCTCGGCTGCTTTTCCCGCTGTTTTCTGTGCTTGGTCATTTAAATCTAAGACTCCCTTGCTGAGCAGGTGGCTGTCTGATTGCCTACTCCTTGGCGTAACTGTGTTAAAATATCCTTTTCCAGCTGTAACACCTGTTTTACAAGAGCCTTGGTTTTGTCTGAAATAATATGGAACATTTGTCATTCGTTATCAGGTGTGGGGCTTGGGCGGCTAATCTACCATCTCGTAATAAACTCCACGACCTTCGCTATAAATCTAAAAAAAAAATGGGACTTTGTTTGCAGTTTCGTTTTGAACACTCAAACGTTTTGCTATCTGTGTACTGTTGGCAGTGCTGTGAAATTTGTTGTTACCAGCGTGGCAGATTTCAACTTGAGAAAAGTATATTCTGCTCTGCTTTCTTGTGGAAATGTAAAGCCTCTTAATGACCTTGAATTTGGTTATGATAATTTTCATGGACAGCCTCTGAAACTGTTTAGGATTAAAATGTTATCTGTTATGGATTTTCTGTGACTGCTTGAAACCAAGGGCTGCAGTTAGTGAAAAAACGTGAAGATGTGCAGGGCATGCTACATGTAGTGTTTTGATAAAGGGAAGGAAAGGGTTATGACAACCTTGCCAGATGTCCACAATATTAAGCACAGCCACTTACAATGGGCTATGTTATACTATCACGGTCAAGGAGTAATAGGAGTTGTAGCTGGTGGTAATATTTTTACTGCATTGTGATATACTATTCTGTAAAGAAGTGTGTGTTCAAATCTTTTCTACATTGCAGCATTGTTGGGGTGTTGTTAATGGATATGAGGATATTGTTCCAAATACTGGGTGCAGAGATGGAAAATGCCTGCTGTGCTGTCTTGTTTTTTGCTTTTTAAACTTCTTACTTTTCAGTCTGATAGTATCCTCTAGGACCCCCCGCACCCTACCCCCAGCCCTTATTTGTCGGGTTGCATGCTTCTCTATACATCACAAACTTTTACGCCTCACCACTTCGAAATGTCACCAGCCGCCACTGCTGATGACGACGAACAAGAAGTGGTGTCTTCTGCTGATGATGAACAGTCTGACGATGACCCAGTCATCACAGTTGTCACTCCAGCCCCAGCAGGCATGCAGCAGACAGACATTTTCACCCTAGCCCGAACGGCTGCTGAGCGGGATATGGGCGGCATGGCACTGGTACCACCACCGTTAACTACAACACCAACACGACCTACAGCTCCCATCTTTTTTAGTCAGAAGGGCCGGCATGGACCTCCATCCAGCTCGACCTCAAGTAGTGGTGCTGTAAGTAAACAACAGAAACAAGTTCAGCCACGCCCATCCTCCACTTCATATTGCATTGAAAGTCAAAGTAGCACCTCCACCTTCAGCAGACATCACCAGTCCGCAGTTTGGGACTTATTTACTGTTAGCGCAAAGGCGGAAAACATGGTTGTTTGTTCGATTTGTAAAGTATCCATTAGTCGGGGTAAGCTTGGTACCAACTATGGTACCGGAGGCCAGAGAGGTCATCTCAAGCAACACCACACTATCATTTGGGAAGCACACATGAGGAAGATCGAGGTAGGCAAAAGAAAAACAAATCCAAATGTATCCCTTGATATTGCATCTGATGATGACTAGAATCTGATAGTGCAGGGGGGAAGTGAAGAAGTGACAGACATTTTTTCTGGTACACCCAGTTCTGCTGGCAGCAGCACTGCAGTGGTATCGCCCTCTACCCCTGCAACATCTATAAGGCACACTAAGAGTGTTGTAGAGACACCAATGCGAAAAACTACATCAATGGGTCTAACTGGTTTGAAGACGTCATCATCATCATCATCACATAAAATAATCCAGCCCACCATTCGCGGATTGTTCTGGTCGGAGGCGCCATTTGAACGCAACCACCCAACGGTACGTCTGTATAACGCAAAGCTGGCTAAAATGCTAGCGCTGGACCTTCTCCCTTTTTCTTTCGTGGAAGGGGTGGGGTTTCTAGAATTAGTGGCAACAGTCTGCCCTAAATGGAAGGTTCCTAGCCGGTCCTATTTTGCAAGAGTCGCGGTTCCAGCACTACATCAAGATGTGCTGGAGGTGATTGGGGCAGCTTTGCAGAAGAGTGCTGTTCACACTATTCACTTGACAACAGACATGTGGACCAGTTGCCAAGCCCTTGATTACATGTGCATCACTGCACACTGGGTCTCTTTTGCAGGGTCTTTTGCAGGGGTTAGAGACAAGTCAAGTGCAGTTGTTGACCTGGACACAATTTTTCAAGCTACTCGGAAACATGCAACATTAGCCATGTTTGCATGGAGAAAACTCATACTGCAAAAAACATTTTGGATGAGTTGAACAGTAAGGTCTCTGAATGGCTGCAACCAAGAAATCGAATAGTTGGTTATGTTTCCACGGATAATGGCAGTAATATAGTTAAGGCCATGCAGGACGGTGAATATTTCAGAGTGCCGTGTTTGGCGCACTGTATAAACCTGGTTGTTCAAGATTTCTTGAAAACTGAAAAGCAAGTCAAGAAGTTACTGTCTACCTGCCGAAGAATCTGCACACATTTCAGCCATTCTTTTAAGGCCCGGAAGCAGCTGAGGAGCATTCAACATGAACGTAAAGTGCAAGTCAAAGGACTCATCCAGGAGGTGGCAACGCGTTGGAGCTCAACCTTTTACATGCTTGAGCGTCTGTATGAGCAGTGCATGGTAATCAATGACTATATCTTTACAGTAGGTAATGACATGAGGCTAGAGTTGGAGGAATGGCAGGTAGTTAAAAGCCTGACAGACATGCTTCGTCCTTTTGAGGTCTTCACGCGTGAAGTCAGCAGGGAGGACTGTTCTTTGAACAAAGCTATCCCATTGTTGCGCATGCTAGAGCACCAACTGAAGGCAGTGTCTTCAACGTTGAGAGATGATGGTGGAAAGAAAGCTGCATATCTGTTGGCGGAGAACTTATTAAGCCGCCTAGTTGCCAATGAAAGGATTCAAAAGATACATACAGAACAACATTACATTTGTGCCACTATTCTGGATCCACGGTACAAAAAGGCAGTGGCCAGCAAAGCATTCGTTCCTTTTGATGAGGCAGATGTTGCAAAGTACAAACATTGGATAGCTGTGTCAGCCAGTCGGTTCGAAAAAGATTGGCTGAAAATTCAAGGAGCCGTCAGAAGTCCAACTGAATCAGCAGGCGATCCAGCGTCAAGTTCCACTTCTGAATCTGTGGGCGAAGGGAGTAACTTTCCCTCACAGCCATGAACGACACCAGCAGCAACCCTATCATCATCCTCACCTGCACCAGGCCCAGCCATAATATTGTCGGAAGCGGATTGGCTAACTCATCAAGGGTTTGTTCGTCCCAGTGCTGAGAAGGCCACAGATGGTATGCAAAGTGGAGCAACCATGGATAACCTTGAGTTGATGGTGCAGGCCTATCTGGATGAGCCAACACAGGTCTTTGTTCATACGAATCCATTGCTGTATTAGTACAGGAAAATGTCTCTATGGCCACTGATCGCCAACCTGGGTCTAAATTATTTGTCCACTCGCAAGCATGTCTTCTGAACGTGTTTTCAGTGCTGCTGGTGCCATTGTAACTTCAAAAAGGGCCCGCCTCTCGGCCAAAAATGTGGAGAGGTTAACACTGATCAAGATGAATCAGCACTTGATACCACCAGATTACAAAGTACGTGAATGCACGCAGGAAGAAGAGAACACCGACTTACGTGACGAAAGTTCTTCTCTGTTACCTGACCTACTCCCGTTTCAATTCATGGAGTTGGAGGACGAGCTCTGATTCCCTGACACCGAGCCCTGAAAATGACTTTTTATTTTTTTTCGTCCTTATTCACTTTTATTCCTGTGTGTCTTTCTTTGTTTTGCAACTTTTACCACAACAAAACTCTAATCACATAATCACAACAAGTCCATCAGCAGCACAAGCGCCAGGACACTCCTTGGAGTAGCTGAGCGCTATAGAAATCCCCAATAACATAACATAGCACTGTCTTCATCTCATATTCCTTATTGATTTGAAGGTGCCCTAGTCTGCATTCCTGAGGTTCACAAGTTCACAACTCAATCATGCTCCTTTATACTCCTCCTCCAGACTCCCCCTATCCATTTCCCTCAAGGCAGATGGATGGATTACGACGAGTCCCCTCAAGTGGGACTGAAATTACTGACTGACTACATGCTTGCTGATTGCTGACCGAGTTACTTTTGATATTGACAGGAGAGGCTGCCCTGTGGGCCTTCACTTTCCGAAGAAGATGCAGACAAAAAGTAGAACAGGTAATGAATAATGAGAAAATGGCATGCACTGGACAGCAATGGCTGTCTGGCTCTGATGAAACCAATTGCTGTTTGTTTTTTGTGCATGAAATGATGATTCATATGTCTTGTCTTAGTTATTATCTAATCTTTCACACAGTAATTGTAACTCATGTCAACAACTTTTTTTTTTACCTTGTTTAATTAAAATTGTACTTCAAATTCAGGGGCCACTATATTGCATTTCACAAAATATGCAAAATGTCCTTGGAGCGGACTCACTTGCCAATATACCATGATGATTGGTTAAATAATATATCTTTTTACTTTACAGTCACTCACTGGGATGGATGGATCATCAGCGTCGATTTATGGAAGAACTATGGCCAATTTGTGAGTGGCAAACAGGTAAACCAGTCTACAACAACTACTACAGCAGGACTACATGTCTGTCTATTCATAGTATGTATTGGTCGAGGGCGAGGCAGTGTACTGTTGTTGTTATGCCAGGCAGAGTCCACTCCAGACAGCAGTTCATGTAAAATTGGGGCTATGTGGCTTGCTGCATACAATTAGATATGCTTTGTCTGTCTGACAAAGAGCCCAGTTATGCTACATCTGGTTGCTTCACTCAGTGGTGCCTGCCTTGACCCTCTGCATGGCACTGCCTCAAGCTTGGGCCAAACATCCGTTATGTTTGCAAAATTTGCTGTTTTCCGGTATTTCGCAAATCTCACGAAAGTACTGAAAAATCGCAAATTCTTGAGCGGAACGGATTTTTGGCCCATGTTTGCGGCAGGGCCATGCAGACGGTCAAGGCAGGCACCACTGAGTGAAGCATTCTCCTGATGTAGCATACCTAGGCTCTTAGACACATAGAGACAAAGCATATCTACGGTTTAGGGTTCAGTGCGTTTTACTAGGCTTTTTGGGTTTAAGTTGGTATGGTTCAGGCTGATTCTAGGGCTCGGGCCCGATGCTGGCTCGTTCATAATGATGTTGGCAATGTTTTAGGGGGGTTTGGAGTTCTTTGGTCCAGAATTGCCAGAATTTTGGCCTTTTCGGGTGTTTTGCGGGCGCGTGTGTTTGGATGAAAAACTAAGTGATAACTAGTATTAGACCTTTTTCTTCTTCTTCTTCTTCTTCAAAGAGCGCAGTGGTTCGATTTTGTTCTGCCTTGCTGAGATTCTTGTGAATCGCTGGAACAAGTGACTGTCCAGGTGAGTTTCAAGAGGATCAAAGTAGTGGAAGTGCTGAAAACAGCAATGTTTTGTGAACAGCGCAATTTGCCATGTTTTGAATATACCAGTATTGCATGATTTTGGGGGGCTGTTTAGGGGTGTTATAGATTTGTGGAGGGGGGTGGGGGACTGGGGGTCTGGGAGCACTGCTGGGATAGCATAATTTTTATTGGAAGTGATCTGAAGAAAATCCATGGTGGGAAAGAGGAGTTAGGGCCTAGCTGCAGAGCGCGTTTGGACCGATGTTGACTGGTTGGCTGAAAACTTTCTAAGTATGAGCTATTGCATTTTTGCTTTTTACCTGTTTAGGGGTGTTCTGCTTTTTTGCGGGTGGCTGCAGGGGTCTGGGGGCATAGCTCGGAAGGTCTAATATCGGAATCAAGTGTTTTGGACCAAATCCATGGTGAAAAAGTATTTGCGTTTTTGCTCACTTGCTTGTCTTTTGTGTGCTGTTTGGGGGGCTTCCAGGTTTTTGTGGGTGGGTTTTGGGGTCTGGGCACAGTCTAATGTTGATTGCATTTGTTTTTCAGGAAATCCATTGTGGAAAAGGGGAGTTAGGGCCTAGCTGCACAGCGTATTTGGACTGAATTGAAGGTAGGCCTATTTTTGCTTTTTGCCTGTTTGGGGGTGTTCTGCTTTTTTCGGGTGGCTGCAGGGGTCTGGGAGCATAGCTCGGAAGGTCTAATATCGGAATCAAGTGTTTTGGACCAACTCCATGGTGAAAAAGTTTTTGCATTTTTGCTTTTTGCCTGTTTAGGGGTGTTCTGCTTTTTTGAGGGTGGCTGCAGGGGTCTGGGGGCATAGCTCGGAAGGTCTAATATCGGAATCAAGTGTTTTGGACCAAATCCATGGTGAAAAAGTATTTGCGTTTTTGCTCACTTGCTTGTCTTTTGTGTGCTGTTTGGGGGGCTTCCAGGTTTTTGTGGGTGGGTTTTGGGGTCTGGGAGCACTGCTGGCACAGTCTAATGTTGATTGCATTTGTTTTTCAGGAAATCCATTGTGGAAAAGGGGAGTTAGGGCCTAGCTGCACAGCGTATTTGGACTGAATTGAAGGTAGACCTATTTTTGCTTTTTGCCTGTTTGGGGGTGTTCTGCTTTTTTCGGGTGGCTGCAGGGGTCTGGGAGAATAGCTCGGAAGGTCTAATATCGGAATCAAGTGTTTTGGACCAACTCCATGGTGAAAAAGTATTTGCATTTTTGCTCACTTGCCTGTCTTTGGGGTGCTGTTTGGGGGGGCTTCCAGGATTTTGTGGGTGGGTTTTGGGGTCTGGGAGCACTGCTGGCACAGTCTAATGTTGATTGCATTTGTTTTTCAGAAAATCCATGGTGAAAAAGGGGAGTTAGGGCCTAGCTGCACAGCGTATTTGGACTGAATTGAAGGTAGGCCCATTTTTGCCTGTTTGGGGATGTTCTGCTTTTTTGCGGGTGGCTTCAGGGGTCTGGGGGCATAGCTCGGAAGGTCTAATATCGGAATCAAGTGTTTTGGACCAACTCCATGGTGAAAAAGTATTTGCATTTTTGCTCACTTGCCTGTCTTTGGGGTGCTGTTTGGGGGGGCTTCCAGGATTTTGTGGGTGGGTTTTGGGGTCTGGGAGCACTGCTGGCACAGTCTAATGTTGATTGCATTTGTTTTTCAGAAAATCCATGGTGAAAAAGGGGAGTTAGGGCCTAGCTGCACAGCGTATTTGGACTGAATTGAAGGTAGGCCCATTTTTGCCTGTTTGGGGATGTTCTGCTTTTTTGCGGGTGGCTTCAGGGGTCTGGGGGCATAGCTCGGAAGGTCTAATATCGGAATAAAGTGTTTTTGACCAAATCCATGGTGAAAAAGTTTTTGCGTTTTTGCTCACTTGCCTGTCTTTGGGGTGCTGTTTGGGGGGCTTCCAGGTTTTTGTGGGTGGGTTTTGGGGTCTGGGAGCACTGCTGGCACAGTCTAATGTTGATTGCATTTGTGGTTTCAGGAAATCCATGGTGGAAAAGGGGAGTTAGGGCCTAGCTGCACAGCGCATTTGGACTGAATTCCAGGTAGGCCCGAAATTTGCTGTCTCACTTTTTGCGGTTTTGCTTTTTGCCTGTTTGGGGGTGTTAAACTTGTTTCCGCCTGGGTTGACGGGTCTGGGGGAATTGCTGTGAAGGTCTAATACCGGATAAAAGTGGTTTGGAGAAAATCGAAGGTTTTTCCATTTTCAGGCATTTCGCTCACTTTAGCGTTTTCGGGAGTCTGTTTGGGGGGGTTCCTGGTGTTTGTGGGTGGGTTTGGGGGTCTTGGAGCAATGCTGGGTATGGATACTTTTGATTGCAAGAGGTTTTATGGAAATCCATGGTGGCAAAGGGGAGTTAGGGCCTAGCTGCAGAGCGCGCACGGAGTGATTTTGGAACTAGGGCTAAATATTTTTAAGTCCTCGTTTTTTTGTATTTTTGCTTTTTACCTGTTTGGGGGTGTTAAACTTGTTTCCGCCTTGGTTGACGAGTCTGGGGGCATTGCTGTGAAGGTCTAATACCGGATAAAAGTGGTTTGGAGAAAATCGGAGGTGAAAAAGTGTTTCCATTTACAGGAATTTCGCTCACTTTAGTGTTTTCGGGGGGCTGTTTGGGGGGTTCCTGGTGTTTGTGGGTGGGTTTTGGGGTCTTGGAGCAACGCTGGGTACGGATACTTTTGATTGCAAGAGGTTTGACGGAAATCCATGGTGGCAAAGGGGAGTTAGGGCATAGTTGAAGAAAGCCTTTAACACTATTTTTAACTTAGGGCTCGTTAGGGTTAGCAGTATTGCATGTGTTTGGGGGTGTTCCAGATTTTGGCAACTGGGTTCTGGGGTCTACTCTTTGAGCACTTGTCGAGAAATGTCTAATTTTGGTTGCAAGTGGTTTGAAGAAAATCCATGGTGGGAAAGGGGGGATTTGGGCCTACTTTACTTTCAAAGTACGTTTTGTCACCATTTTCCACTAGGCATCAGGGAGCAGTATCGCACGTTTTTTGTGGTCTGATTGGGGGTATTCTACATTTTGGCGTCTGTGTTTAAGGGTCTGGGAGCACTGCTGGGAAGGTCTAATTTTGTTCTAAAATCGTAGTTTACACTACACCTAGCTTGAGGGGAAAGATCCTCAAAATTCGCCCATACTTATTTATCCTTCAAAAGGAGACTAAGAGTACGCCCTTTCGAAACTATTGTACTGTCGATTCTGAAACTGAAAGTGTGACTTTTTGCACTACACAGCATAAGTACCATACATTTTTTTCTCAGTGGTGTTTTAATATCACTTCCTGGTTTTTGCATTAACATTTACAGAGCGGCTTTCACCCTGTGCAATGGAAAAAAGGTTGAAGTCAGGCTTCACATTAGCGACCCGCAATTCAGCATCTGCCAGGCAGGCAGTGGACAGGGTGTCTTCTGGTCACCAACATTGATTGACGGAGCGTCAGATGGAATGGAGGAGTACCGCAAATAGGAGGAATGGCTTGATGCATGCAACTTCCCAAATTCAACAGGACAAGTACAACAACATACAGTAACAGTATCCATTCATTTCTACTTATCTTTTAAGTAATGTTATTGCTGTGAACTTCTATGAGTGTGACTCTGCATTTCTTTGCTCTCTACTTCTAAATTCATCCCTCCAGCCATTGTATAGTTTTTCTTTGCTATTTTTCAAACTAATTTAACAAACAAAGTGTTTCTCTGAGTGCTGAGATAGGCAAAAACGCATAATTACTGCAGGTCTGTACTGTTGCATTCTTGCATTCATTAGAAAGTATACTTAGTTTAAGTAACCTAACCATCCATTGAGCAATCAACTTCATGCCTGCAGAAGTGCATTCACTTCCTTTATGTCCCTTAAAATATTTAAGGATATCTTCGTATCCAAAGATTTGTTTATATTCATTTGTTGTTTCTCCATGCTGTGTTTTCCTCTCTCAACAAAACTTTCCCCAAAAACTCCATTCCAATCCAATTTCCAAACCCTAACCCTCTTCCTCCAGGCTGTGTGGTTTTCATTGATGTGTGAGTAAATGACAGCAATAATTCCACACACTTGCTGGGGAGGATAAGGTCATAGCAACTGAAAATTAAGTACATTTCAAGGCTGGTGAAGGAATCAAAGGATATATTCTTACTCCGCTTGACACAGACCCATGACTATTGGCAAATCAAAGCCGATTTTCATGGGCGCCATCAACTGGATTGATCATGAAGAACATCCTCCTCCTACACGTGGCAAATGATTACGCTGCTGTGCCCTTCACCTTCAGTACTATTTCTTGTAGAAGTAGCCAATGTCAAATAGCCAATGTCAAATTTCACGTTAGTAGTAGTTATACTTTCAATACTTTAGCATTTGTAAGGCTACATTTTGGCACTGTTCTAGTGTACTGTCACGTGCTATAGAGTCTATTGTACCGTTCTAATGCTCCGCTCAGGCCAATCAAGGTTTCAATTTCTTTTTTTCATATGTTGCAACTGCCACTGTGTACCACCACTAGTACCACAGTAATGATGCCATTTCAACCGCCCAGGATTGCCATCCTTAATCGCCATTTGCCATGCAGCCAGACCTGTGCCTAGCCCTATTTTCAAACATGAATTACAGGTAAGATAAGCGTTTTGGGGGAGGAAGAATAATGGAGTAGTATCAGGCGCGAGAGACTGGCGGTAGTACTAGTAAAGTCCTAGGACAATATATTTCACTGACTGTGAGAGGCACTTACTTTTGTAAACATTTGGGGAGCAATTATTTACACAATTTGAATCAAGAAGCCACTTCAGGAAAACAAACTTACAGTTAACCTCCCCCCTCCGGCCTCAACTGCAGTAAAAACACGTATGCTATGTTTAAGTTGAAAGTAATAATTATTTATATCCCTAACAAAAATAAACTATCCCGAAAGACCCAACCCACCCCCCTACCTAACCCCAACGAATGTCTATGAAATAAAAAGTCCCCAAAGTCCAGAAAACCCAACTCCCAATTCCCACCCCCCCAAAAGTCTTTAAAAAAGGGGCAAGCGACAGTCTCTCCTTCTCTAATGCCGGCGGCGGCGTACTTTTTGGGCCAGGTGGTCATGCTCCTTGCAGAGGTTCTTGAGCAGGATTCTCAGTTTCTTCTGCTCCAGCTCAAGGTAGAACACCCTGAGGGTTAGGCGGTGCACACGTGCCTTGCACCTGCTGTGGGGGGCAGCTGATTTTCTGGCTGCTTGGCGGTGGCGGGTGGCTGCGGTACCACGGCTCCGTACCGCTGGAGGCCTGCGCTGACTGGCTGACCCAGGAAGCGCGGAGGAGGATGCGGCTGTCCCTGTGGGTGTTGTGGTGGTCTGCGACTGCGTGTCCTCCTCCTCCTGAGTCACCAGCCGCCGATATTCGGCGACAGTCGCCTCTAGTTTCCGTTGCTGGGCCCGTCTAGCCATCTCTTTCCTTGACAGTTTGGAAGGAGCATCTATATGAAGAAAGATTAACACTAAATAATTCAGCAAAAAGTTGTGTTACAGTAGAACTAGCAACTTGCAAGCACAGTACATAGCATTTGTGGCCTGTATCCATCTAACCTCCCACTTCTTCAGCCTTGCTCTATCATTAGTGGGAGTTTCAGGAATCAATTCTATGAGCACTATGGACTCAGTACATTAGAGTCGACTATGACAGTACACCAGTCTTATTCTTCTTCTTCTCTCTTGTTTAGCGAAATTGGTACGTAAACTTCTGGAAGCCGGCATAATGCCAGCGCAGTCCACTTGCACGACATGATGACACAGGCTTGCGTTACTGTACCAGTCCAGTACATGCAGGTGGTGAAGCTCTTACTTTTCTATTTTGGGTGGCACTGAGAATACTCTGTTCCAAGGGATACTGATTAATTAATTTAACTTTCACCCTACAGTGCCAATGACTACTAGAAAAGGAAAATGAAGAAGATAAATAATATGATTATCTATCCCTTCACAGGATATTTATTTGATTACATATGGGATTACTTTAGGTGCTTTGTTTTTTATTGCGTGAACACTGATAGGCCACACAGGAATGACAGAGTTGTACTAAAATTATTTACAGAGGTAGTGAGTGGCCCCCGTAATCGCCGGATATATGCTGTGCTTGCAATACAAAGTACTACTACTATTCATGGTAGTATTCGGAAAAATTACAACTTCTTTTCCTTGCCTTTCCTACACTGGAACGGACGTGCGGGTGCGGTGTTACATGCTCTTCAAAGTAACACTTAGTTCATCCAGTGACCGTTTACTCTCTCTACATACACCTATGCTATCTATGAGTCAGAGAGTACCATGATCCGGGCATCCATCCATTCAAAGTAAATGTCAATCATTCATCTTAATGTCTCAAGTGGACAAACCTTACTTTTTCTCACGGGAAAAGAACATTTTCATTTTATTTTGAAAAACGCAAGCCATGCATCCGTGCTTGACTTGCTTTTAAATTTCAACCAAAGGATATATTGCGCACTGTTAGAAACGTGATCCCTGGCTGGCCAAGGCTCGCGCCAAAGTCAGTCAGAGATCACCATTCCCAAGTCAGGGCAAGGGAGTTAGACACCAAGATAACCCCTGCTCACCCTCTAGGTAACGTGACGCGAGCAGCAAGGCTAATCTCGGAGGCAATGTGTAAAGCATTTGCGCGCGCACCCAGCAACAACACCCAAGGCCCACCACAAAGGAAACTCCACACAAGGTTATATAAAAAATAGCCTTTGTATTATAGCAAAACACATTAGATAAAACACACACACTTTACAATGTGCCAATAGGCACGGGCAGAATTTACAGGGGATTATGTACAGGACAGGGCCACATGGACCACTGTCAGGGGTAGACACTTTTACAATTATTACTTGTTGTAATTAGCACTTTCTAGGTATAACACTTAGCACATAGACATATAATGACTGTAGCACCAAAATAGTAAATGTAGCACCCAACCAGTAATCACTGGTAAAGGGTAAATACCTCCTACGCAACCCTAACCACCTTAGGAAAATCACGCAGGGAACTAGGACCTTATTATCAGGACCTACAGGAAACATAAAACAATCACCTAAGCAGGTCACATTTAGCAAAGGTAAAGAAACATAAAACAATCACCTAAGCAGGTCACATTTAGCAAAGGTAAAGAAACATAAAACAATCACCTAAGCAGGTCACATTTAGCAAAGGTAAAGAAACATAAAACAATCATCGAAGCAGGTCATATTTAGCAAAGGTAAATACAATTGCGCAGGAATCACATTGGCAAGTAAATCATAAATTGCGCAAGGTGCACATGGCACAACACTAGAACTGTCCCCCAGGCCAACTGGCCTCACAAGGGCTGAAATGCCCTTAGTCCAAAATGTCAGGGCAGGCTGCGCAGGCAGCAAATAATAAACCAAAACGTGGCAACTGCCCACAAAGTGCTGGGCAGTTGTAAGCAATAATGATGCCAACGTTGGAGCCCACGAGGCTGGGTGATTTCGAAAGCCGGGCTAGGCGCAACAATGTGCGTATCATCAGTGTTCCGGAGAAGCCCACTGAACTATCTACAGATCTCCTTGTGGAGGACCTCGTATTGAATCACTTGACACCCAAGGGCCTCAGCAACTTTTTCGCAGTGGAGCGTGCTCACAGAGTCCCCGGTGGGAAGCCTAAACCGGGTGCCGCTCCGCGGCCTATCATAGCCAGGATTTTCAATTTTCGGGACAGAGACGCTATTCTTCAGGCATCACGGACCAACGGTCCCACGAAATTCGACATTCTCTGATTTGGGAAGGGTGGTTTTGGGTCTCCCCGAAGGTATGCTGATTGTGGGTGGTGATTTTAACTCGGTTGTCTGAGGTAGGGAGGATCGTAGCCCTCCAGGGATCTCCCAAAATCGCAATCTTGGCTGGGCAACTTCCTGGACGCACTGGGTCTGGTGGATTGTTGGAGGCAACTGCACCCCAGACAGGCACTATATACCTTCTATTCGGGAGCACATGGGAGTCTCTCGAGGCTTGACTATATCCTAGTACCGGCGGTGCAGATGGTCTCTGTGAGGGAAATTCGACACCTGGCCAGGGGAATCTCAGACCACTCCCCACTCTGGCTTACTATTGATATACAGTTGGGAGCTGAGGGTCGGGTGGCTCCGATTAACCCCTGGCACCTTCGTAATCCTAAAACTAGAGCTGAGGTGGTTAAATGCATGGACTACTACTTTGCTGAGAACTTGGGGTCGGTGTCCTCCTCCATCTCACTATGGGAGGCCTATAAGACTGTGATCCATGGTCAAACCTTGTCCTTGATCGCCAGTGCGAAGAAAAGCAAGAATGAGGAGGTGGTACGTCTGGAGAATGAAATTACTGCTTTGGAAGAAGAATTACAATCTGGGGTTACACAGGAGGGGTTGCATGTTCTAGCCCTTAAACAGTTTGTCTATAGGGCTCTGGTGACTGATGCGGCCAAGGCAATGAGTCGTGAGCAACAGGGGCGTCTGTATGATGTCGGTGACAAAGCAGGGAAATTGATTGCTTGGTTGGATAAAAGAGATAGATTGAATCGTGTGGTGCCTGTTGTTGAAATAGTAGATGGGGTGCGGGTTGTGGACCCGGTTGAGATAGTTGGAGTCTTTGCCCAACATTTTCAGAAGGTTTACGCGCCGGTTTCAGACAGACCGGAGGAAGACTCACATTTGCTACTTAGAGATATCGCACTGCCTAGCCTGTCGGAGTCGGACAAAGAGCTTATGGAGGCGGAATTTTCCAACGATGAAATAGCGCTCGCCATCCGCTCCATTCGCTCGGGAAAAGCATCGGGCCCGAATGGCCTCCCGATCGAGCTGTATAAGTTGTGTCCCGACAAAATGGCGCCGCATCTTAGTCAAATGTTTCTAGAATCGCGAGATGTCGGATCCCTTCCCCGGGATCAGAGACTGGCGTCCATTGTTATCATTCACAAAGACGGGAAGCCCCGTGACCAATGTATATCGTATAGGCCGATATCGCTTCTAAACGCCGAGCCAAAGATCTTGGCAAAACTTTTGGCAAATCGGCTTATAAAGGTGATCAGCGACTTGATACACCCAGATCAGTCTGGGTTCATTTCCCATCGAAATATCGTGCTCAACCTGCGCCGTCTTCATGGCGTATTGGCAAGGGCGGGGTCGCTGCGTGAGCCGGCCATCTTGGTTTCTTTGGATGCCTCGATGGCCTTTGACACGGTGGAATGGCCGTATTTGTGGGCGGCCCTTGCAAAATTTGGTTTTGGCCCCGGTTTCATCGGGTGGGTTAGACTCCTGTATGAGCAACTGCTGGCCCAGGTGGTGGTTAACGGCAGGGTCTCGGAATCTTTTGTTCTCGGAAGAGGCACGCAACAGGGATGCCCTTTGTCTCCATTGCTCTTCGCGCTCGCCCTTGAACTTCTTGCCGCATGGCTTAGATGGGAACCGTCGCTCAAGGGTATTAGGTGGTCCCCTGACTTTGAGGATCGTATATCGTTGTATGCGGATGACATTTTGCTGTACCTCACTTCCCCCCGAAAGTCGTTAGGGGTATTGTTTGACGTATTGAGTTCAAAAAGAAAAAAAAGAAAAAAAACTATTTTAGAACGGCGCCGGCAAGCTGCCAGCACCATTCTAAAATAGTTACTAAGTTAGCTTCAACAGGAAGCTCTAACAGATAAAATGCAGGTGCTCGAGCACCTGCTTTATTTTATCTATTAGTGCTTCCTGATGAAGCTAACTTAGTAACTATTTTAGAATGGCGCTGGCAGCTTGCCGGCGCCATTCTAAAATAAAACAGGAGTGGGGCAGAGGGCAGAAGGTCACAGAGTGGGGCAGAGGGCAGAAGGGCACAGCATCGAGTGGGGCAGAGGGCAGAAGGGCACAACGAGTGGGGCAAGGGGCACAAGGGCACAACAACGAGTGGGGCAGAGGGCAGAATGGCACAAAAACGAGTGGGGCAAGGGGCACAAGGGCGCAACAACGAGTGGGGCTGAGGGCAGAATGGCACAACGAGTGGGGCAAGGGGCACAAGGGCACAACAACGAGTGGGGCAGAGGGCAGAATGGCACAAAACGAGTGGGGCAAGGGGCACAAGGGCGCAACAACGAGTGGGGCAGAGGGCAGAATGGCACAAAAATGAGTGGGGCAAGGGGCACAAGGGCGCAATAATGAGTGGGGCAGAGGGCAGAATGGCACAAAAACAAGTGGAGCAAGTGGCACAAGCGCACAACAACGAGTGGGACAGAGGGCGGAATGGCACAAAAACGAGTGGGGCAAGGGGCACAAGGGCACAACAACGAGTGGGGCAGATGGCAGAATGGCACAAAAACAAGTGGGGCAAGGGGCACAAGGGCACAACAACGAGTGGGGCAAAGGGCAGAATGGCACAAAAACGAGTGGGGCAGACGGCATGAGAGGGCGGCAGTGATGAACCAGAGGGCGCATCGCGGTCTCGCACAAAAAAACCCCACGAACACGCAAAGCGCCCCGCGAACACGCAAAAATAAAAAAATCCGCAAATTCGCACAAATTCGTGAATTTTGTGGATCACGAATTCGCAAATCCGCAAATTCGCGGATCGCGAATTCGCAAAATTCGCCCATGCTTAGTACTTATTCTAAAAGTGCCTACCCCTGACAGTGGTCCATGTGGCCCTGTCCTGTACATAATCCCCTATAAATTCTGCCCATGCCTGTTTGCACATTGTAAAGTGTGTGTGTTTTATCTAATGTGTTTTGCTATAATACAAAGGCTATTTTTTATATAACCTTGTGTGGAGTTTCCTTTGTGGTGGGCCTTGGGCATTGTTGCTGGTTGCGCGCGCAACCGCTTTACACATCGCCTCTGAGATTAGCCTTGCTGCTCGCGTCACGTTACCTAGAGGGTGAGCAGGGGTTATCTTGGTGTGTAACTCCCTTGCCCTGACTTGGGAATGGTGATCTCTGACTGACTTTGGCGCAAGCCTTGGCCAGCCAGGGATCCCATTTCTAACATTGGTGGCAGCGGTGGGATAGTGCAAGAGGTTCTCTGGAGTCATTAGTGAGTGATTCCAACAATAGTGGGTCAGGTGTCCTCCCGCCCAGCGTGGTGGAGGAGGGTGAGAATAGCCCAGCTAGGTCCCAGTATAGTGAGGAGGGTGTAGGGGCTTACTGCCTGTCTCAGTGGAGCGGGAGTGAGTGTGAGACAGAGAGTCCCCAGACGCCCAAAGCCCTCCCTCAGAGCCTGGATGGTTTCTTTAGGGAACACCAGGATGGGAACATAAGCTTACCTGTTAGTTCACTTGAGGGAGATCTCCTAGTGTGTAGAGGACCTGGAGCATCTGTAAGCGAAGCTTCTATGGTTCTAGAGTCTGGCAGTACCCCTCCAGTAGGGAGGGTACAGGAGTCCAGCGCAAGGAGTGATTGGGGAATAGTATGTGAGTCCCCAGAAGTCCTGGAGTGCCAGGCATTGGTTCCACCAAAGGTTTTAGATGGGAGGTTGGGAGGCCAGGTTCAGGATTCGCCTGACCTGAAGGGTGGGACTACTGTAATCAGTGTCCTGACCAGTTCTTCCTCCAGAGGTACCGCCCCGGTTGGGAGGAAGCAGGACTCTGGAAGGGGGTGCAGAGGGTGGGAGAGCCCACCTCCGACCTCGGTGCAACCTGAGGGGTTAAACCCTAGGTTGGGAGAATGGTGTTTTGAGGGTACCCCTTGCAGGAGGAGGAGGAAGCCTAGGAGAAGAGGTAGGGGGAGGAGAGCCTCCCCTGAGACTCCTGATCCGCCTAAGGTTATAGACCGTAGGCTGGAGAACCAGTGGCAGTCTAGCCCTGTCTTTCAGACAGGAAGAGTGGAGAATGGCTACTATGTGCCAGGGGTTACTACCCCCCACTTTGTGAGTAGGCAGGAACCAGTGGCACCTGGGTGGCCTAGGGCCTGGTCCTGGCTGAGGGCAGCTGGAGAGTACCAGTGGGGTAGCCCAGTTAGTCCCTACAGTAGTTTTAGAAGAAACCCCAGGGGTTCACGGTGGCGTAGAACAGGAGGGTGTCCCTGCAGTTGCGGGCCCGCGTCTGTGTTTTATCGCCCCAAGCAGGGAAGCCCATCAGAGTGGTGATTGGTCTGCCCTGCGTTTTGGCTGGAAGGGGGTTGTGTTGGACTTGGCCCTTATGGCACGTTCACCCCTAATCTTTTTGCTGGGGACCCTGCCCACCTTTGGCTGAGTCTCCCACTGGACCCTTGTGGACCCTGGTACTGACCCAGCGGTCCGCCTCCTCAGCAAGTTTTCTAGGGCTAGATATCTTGCTACCAATAAGGTACTGGCGCAGCTCTGGAAAACAGTTATTAGACAAGTGCTCCCAAGCAAACAAATCATAAAGAGCATCATAACTTTCCACTTTGCTGCCCTTTACCCAACCATCCATGGCTCTGCAATTTCTTACATTCTCTAAAGGCTTGTCTGTACTTTTCTGGGGTTAGGCCATACCTTAACATTAAAGCATCTTTCATATGAGTATAAGAAATCCTATCCTCAACAGGCATGTCCAACAGGGTATCTCTCCCCTCATTCACAAAGCGACCCCACAACCCCGCTCCCCAATCCTTCTCAGGGACCCGGTGGGCCAACCATGCTAACTCATACGCTTAAAACCATAGGCCAATATCTTCATTCTTTTGAAAATCTTTGATAACATCTTTGGGAAAATAAAACCTACTTTCTGCAGTTGCCATTTCTATGTTGTATGCTTGCTCCTTCGCCCTTTCTTTTCTTTCTTCAGGGGAATGACCTTTAGAGGAAACACTGCTGCAGGGTGAGGACTCGGGCCCATTCACTGGCACCTCCTCTTCCCCTTCCCCTGGCGGTACCACCACCGGATAAGAGGGATCTCTGGCCTCCAACCAGGCTTCCAATGCTTTGCAAAAGTTTTCCTTATTTTTGAGGCCTGTTGTAGGTACTTTAAACTGCTTGCAGAAGTGTTCCAGCTGCCTTCGGTTGTATTTCTTTATCTTACTCCTATCAAACTCCTCTACAACAACAGGGGTAGTGACTCCGGCATCACTCATGGTCAAAACTGGCAGTGTTAAAAAATCAAGCTCCAGGAAAGCGGAGAACAAAAATAGAATATCCTACCAAAAATAGATTGTGGCTGCGCTATGGTCTGCTTTCACTATGTAGCGCACACTAATCACTGCACATGGGTCATAAATGCAAAGTTCAAATCCCCACGGCTGACCCACCAATGTTAGAATTGGCTGTCTCTAGTTGGCAGAGGTATACACTTCTGACAAATAGGGATCCACCTCCTCTAGCCAGGGCAAGGGGATCACACACTCAGATAACCCCTGCTCACCCCCTTGGTAGCTTGGCAAAGCAGACAGGCTTATCTCAGAGGCAGTGCGTTAAGCATTTATGACCATATACAGTAATAAAGTGAATACACTACAAATGGACATGACACAGTAGTATTATAAGAATAAGGATGTTTATATAAGGCTTAGCACAAGACCAAATAACGACAAAACTATACCACAATCTTAATAAATACGCTTGGAAGGAAAAAAATAATAGTTCAAGTGTAGTTTCTTCTTAGCACAAAGTCTTTGTCACAGGGTGAGGGGAGAAACCAGTCGCAGCTGGTTTTGGAGCACCCTTGATGTGCTCAGCCCCTCACTCTATTCACTGGCAGGGCTAGGGTCATCAGTCGCATCACAGGGGGCAGAGCCAGCATTGTGTGGGGAAAGCCCAGCCCTATTCAGAAACCAGGTGCAGCCCTCCCAAGCCATCAGCATGCTAATCTCCACACTCACCACTGGGCAGACCCATCCAGACTTCCTGGAGCCAGGCTTGCCAGCCAGCCCCAGCCAATCACACTCCAAGCATATTTTACACTAATATGCAAACTCCTAGAAGTGGCATTTCCACACAAAACACAATCATGCCACATACATCATTGCGAAGCATTCACTCTCACGAGTTCGCACATACCAAACTCGAGCCTGCACTCCCCACGCATCAGGAACTAGCAGGGACACAGACATTCCCCATGCATTCCTATGGGAGGGCAGGCCAGCCTTGCCACACGCACGCACTTTACTCTGGGACACAGGGAAAAAGTGCGCAGAGACCCAAAAATCATCAACACAGATCACATATTAAAAGCAAAAAGATTAGGGGTGAACCTGCCATAAGGGCCAAGTCCAACACGCACACATACAGTTTCTGTTTCACCCTCCCAGGCAGTCCTCTTTCCTTTCTCCTTCCACCCATCTGTTAAAATCTAGTTTACGACATCAACATTATCGGCGCCATATTGCCCCCTTTTCAGACTCATATGTGCACGTAAGTAGCAGCCATTTTGAATGCCATGGCCTCTCTGCCCACTGCCGATAGCCAGCGCGTCTCTCTCTCCCTCTGACCTCGCAAGCATCCCCCGCGCACTGACAGCCCCCGCTCTCACATGTTTGGGCCATAAACCTCCCCTTCAGCACGACCCTGCCTCGGAGCCACATCCAGTGCCCGGCTAACACCTCCCTCCATCTCTTTCATAACCACACATCCTTTGATGAACCCCCTTCCTCTGTGCCCGATTGTCCGGCTCGATCCCAGGCCACCACCTGGCCCTGCGGATGCAGTTTATTGCCCCCTACAGTAGGAAGCTGCCCTCTTCAAAGGATCTGCGACTGATCAAAGCCCCCACCCCATGAGATCCGATCAGCCACACACATTCCGGGAACCAGCGGAATGTCCAGCTGCACGAGAGTCATCACCTACTGAGAACAGGGTGGGGACTTCTACTGTAAATGTGTGTGGGAACGGGCTTGGAGCGGGGATTCAGAGGATGTCTTTCCGTACATCAAAGTGTTGACAAAGATGTGTTTCATGTAATAAAGCCATAAACCTGTGTATAAGAGGCCAGGCCTCAGAGATGCGTTTAGAGCACCTCGAGAAGATACCCTGTTGTCTGATTTGATGTGTTCTGCTCCGTCGGAATAAACTTCTTTTTCCTGCCTTCCAGTCTCCAGTGCCTGCCTCTTTGTTTGATAATTTCGAATGGTATGAGAGGCGGCTAACGCCGGGCAATACTTAAAGGTTATCGGTTGAAATCGGCCTTACCTTTTACAAATTGGCGTCCCAAACGTGGGGCCCATCAGCGACACGTGGATCCAGTGGGAGAGATCCTGACGACAGAGTGAACGACTGCAACGATCGGGAGTGCACCTACCTGATAGACCGTCGTCTGGCAGCCGATCATCCGAACTTCACCGGTTCCGAGCAGACCTCTCTCGAGTGATCTACGGTCCTGACTGGGAACCATCAGGAGTGCCGCGACAATTACGGGGAATAGAGGACGATCGGGCGCTGGAAGCGGAAGACGAGAAACTGTCCATGCGGTCCGGGTAAGGTCGTGTAACACGACAAATTGCGAAACAATTGTTTGATTGTTTGGAAAATACTAGTATTGCTCTTTGATTGTTTTTCTTTTGAGATATTCTCTGCCTGTAAACGGGGAAGAATAGGAATATTCTCTCTTCCTTTGCAGATAGTGAAGGGTAGGTAACGCAGACTTTTGTCCCCCGTTGTAATCTGTTGTGCCTATTTTTCTCCCCACTGATTGATTGATTGTCCGAACATTGATTGTTCGAAGTTGGTTCTTTTGAGATATTCTCTGTTTGCAAATAACGTAGAATAGAAATATTCTGTCTAGTCTTTGCAAGTAGTGAAGGATAGGTAGTGCGGACCTTTGTCCCCCTTTGTAATCTGTCATGCCTATCTTCTCCCGACTGATTGGTAGTTGGTTCAGCCCGGACCGCTTATTAGAGATGAACCATCCAGCTCCACTGGAAGGCACCCCTAATAAGGAAATGTTCACCAAGTATGGACTAGTCGCTGTAGCCTATAGCAAGCTATGGCACAAATATACAAGAAAGGATCAGGAAAGTCAGTGGCCACTGATAGGATCCTTCGATGACGATAAAATAAACTGGCTGGAAACAGCCCTTCGTAACAATAAGACAACGCCCACTATGCTTGATAGTCTCGGCATGTGGCGCAAAGAAGCAGAACAATGGAAAAAGAGAAACGAAGTCAGATTAGAGAAAGAGCTACGAAAAGCAGCTCACCTAGCTGCCAAAAAGTTAGAAGAAGAGATAAAGGAGAGAGAGGAAGCCAAGCAGAAGCAAGAGTCCGAAACATCGGGCCAGTGTCCCGTTAGAACACCCTCTACGCTCTACCCTGAGTTACCCTCGAAACAACAAGCGAATGATGATTTATTACTGGGTCCTCCAATCATCTACATGCCCCCTCCATACGCCCCTTCCCAACCCTTAGTACAGCACCCGCAGCCCCCAAGCACAGGTGAGAATAGTGCCAGGGCCTCGGTCCTCACGGCCTCCGCGCCGGCCGAACCCCTCGTACTCAACGCAGCGCAAGCAGCAACATTAGACAACCCTGAGACCCGAAAGAAAGATTCCACTAGGATGAACAGGTTGAGCAAGGATGAACGAGCAGGGATCGATAAGATAGTAAGGACACTGGTGGAACGGAAGGAGAGCGAGGAATACGTGACGGATATGTACAATTCATATGCCGATAGCCACAGACGACACTTTGTTGTGCGATTTTGTTATCACACCCTCAATGCCTATGAGGACCGATACCAAGACAAAGGTCCTGAGAGCCTAACGACTCTGTATAGGAAAGTTGACATTGGGGATGAAGGCGAGTGTGACGTGACGGACCTCTTCACGCGTACGCTTGAAGTTTTCTGCCACCTCACTGAACAGAGGTTAGAAGCTAAAACTACGACTCCTGTAGCGACCGAACCCCGAACAGAAAAAACTGACACAATGATGCCTATAAAGGAGGCCGCTCCCTACTGGGTTCCCCCACGAGGCCCGGCAACGCACAATGACATTAACCATCAAGATGCGAGAGGGAGGGTAGTTTATAACTGGGTCTACCAACCATGGGATCGACAAGATATCCTGACGTTCCGAAAATCCCTGCCCGATTTACGGAAGAACCCCACTGACTTTTACACTGAATTAGGTACAGCCTTAGGTTCAACGATTATGACCCTAGCTGACATTGATTTGTTTTTCGGGTTATGTCTGCCAGCTGATGTGTGGAAGCAAATCCAGAAAGTCGACCACCTTGAGCTGTTTGGACATACCTGGTCACAACTCGATGGCATAGACAGACAATGAGAGCCTGGACAGAAACCTTTGAAATCCATTTTAGAACTCCCAGACAAGATTGTCCAGAAATTGAAGACCCTGATCCCAGAAAAGAAGGTGGACTGATCGGTAGTAATGGCCTGCCTCCAGAAACCCCAGGAAGATGTATCGGAATACTTCTCCCGGTTTGAAACAGTGTTTTCTGATTACAGTGGCCAGGACATGACCACTGCAACCGGACATCATCTGTTTGTCCAGAATTATGTCAAAGGTCTGTCACAGGAAGTCTCACAGAAACTACAGATTAGCGAGAGTAGTTGGGCGGCCTCCAAACCTGCGGCTATCCTTCAGATGGCCCAGTATTATGAGCATCAGAAGAACGAGAATGATAGGGCGACAGAGAAAAAGAAAAAGGATCTGAAGGAAAGGGTGATCGCACAGTTGCAGGGAGTGACTATAGGAAGGGAGCAGTACAAAGGAAATAACCAGTCGAATGCTCCTAGAAATCCACCCCCTAAAGACCGTACACCCGCACCCTACGCTGGACGTAAGGACATCAACGAGAATCAGTGTGCATTTTGCAAAGGATTTGGTCATTGAAAGTCCCAGTGTCCGGTCCTGTTAGAAATGAACAAAAATAGGGACACAAGAGATGTAGCGGGTGGGCCAAGAAATAGAGGACAGGGACGAGGGTATACGAACTACGCCAACAACGACAGGCCAGGCAGACCGAACACATTTGACCGTCCCCGACAGAACCAGTACCAACAGTCTGACTGCGACGACACCCACGACTTCGCATAGGACTGCCAAGGGCAAGGGAGGGATCCAGTCGAGCTCTATGTTGACCAGCAAGGTCCTTACGTCACCGCTAAGGTCCTGGGTACGAAGTCTCCATTTTTGGTAGACACTGGCGCAACACGTAGTGCGTTATCTAAACAACTGATTCCAAGGGCACCCTTGTCTGGCTCACACGTAACATCAATAGGTTTTGATGGAACGCCCTCCACTAATCCCTTGTCCACACCGATCTCCTTTGACTTGGAGAATAACACCACTGACACAACGTTTTTGCTCTCATCCAACACCCCCGATGCCATTATGGGACTTGACTTATTGAAGCATTTCCGAGCTACTATTAGGTGTTCGCAAGACGGAGTTAGAGTCTTTTTGTACGACAACCCGACCCTGCTCAGACTTTGTCCCACCCGACGCATGTTTTCCATCACTGATGCCGACCTGTCCCTGCTTGACACTCTACCTCTATATCTGTGGGCCAAGACTGACTCGGACGTAGGGCGCATGATGATCGACCCAGTGCACATAACTGTTCGACAGGGCGCAATACTCCCAAAACTTCCACAATATCGGATATCGCCGAGGGCGAGAAGGCATTGGTAAAGATTATCCAGTCCCTGATAGATGAAGGAGTGGTAAAGGAAGTAGTTAGCAATGTTTGCACCAGCCCTATCCTACCCATTGTAAAGAAGCAGGGTGAGGGAGATGAGAAAGCGTACCGCTTCATCATCGACCTACGAGAGGTCAACAAAGTGGTTGTACCTCAGTACCCCGTAGTCTCAGACATCACCACCATTCTGACTCTGATTCCTTCCACTGCCACCACCTTCACTGTAATCGATCTCAAGAACGCATTCTTCTCTATCCCCATCCACCCAGACAGCCGATATCTCTTCGGCTTCACCTTAAAAGCCCGCTCATATAGATTCTGTAGAGCACCCCAAGGCTACACTGAAAGTCCCAGCATCTATAGCGAGGCCCTCAAGAGACAACTGGACGCAGTCCAGTTACCCGATGGAGTGGTGTTGATACAGTACGTCGATTATATCCTTTTGGCGGCCGACACCACTCCACTTGCAGTCACAGCCACCATCCAACTCCTGCACTAAGTATGGGCGGAAAATCCGTTCCGCTTGCGGATTTTGCGGATTTTCAGTAAATTCGCAATCCGCGAACGCTCGCGAATTTACCGAAAATCCGCAAATTCGCACGCAGCGGATTTTTTGTTCTTGGTGATACAATTTTGCGGCGCGCGGCGTTTACTTACCGTCATTCAGCGTTTTTGCCGAGTTGTTTTTCTCGATATTTTGCGAGTGCTGCGCCATTTTGGATCTTGCTGCGGGATCCCGTGGGAATTTGGCGAGCGCGATTTCGTCATCGCGGCTTGCCAACTTGCACAGCGAGAGTTTGTCAACGCGAGTACGCCATGATCACGTATCGCGGGACTTCGCAATTGAGAGCTTGTAGATGCGGCGAGCAGCAACAATCTCGCACTCGCGAAAATACAAAATTTGCAATTCTGCACAAGAAATCCACCAGCAAGCAGCATAAACCTTCTGGAAATTATGATTTTTATCTGAATAACTCCTCAGGTTGACATTTGCCTGCACTTTTTTTGCGAGGAGTCAATTTTGGGGGGGAGGGGGGTGGGAGGAAGGAAGTGCCCCACAGTCTTCAACTTCCTGTTCCTGTCCAGCAGGCTCCTCCCGGTGCTTTGTCCATCTCCTGGTCACTTTTCATTTGGATCTGGAGCTGGAAGGATTACTTTTTGTGGATGCTGCTGGATATTTGGATTTGAGGCCTTTTTGACTTTCTTTGGATCACTTTTGGATTAGAAATTTCACAAGTAAGTTTGTTTGGGGCATTACAGTTGCTGCAACTACAATTTTGGAATTTTCGATTTTTGGGCTGTTTTGGGGGCTTTTGCCCAGGGGTACTCAGTGGTGGGTGCACTGAGTCTTTCTGTGGGGTGTTTTGAATTTAAACATCATGGAGGGCCTGGATGGTTTGGGATTGTGCTGATTTTTCTGTGATTTTCGTTTATGGGCCTGTTGTTGTGGCCTTTTCACCAGGGGTAGTGAGTGTTGCATGGGCCTAGTCTTTCTGTGGGCTGTCTTGAATTTAAACATCATGGAGGGGCTGGATGGCTTGGGATTGTGCTGATTTTTCTGTGATTTTCGTTTTTTTGGGGTGTTCATGGGGACAGGCCATGTGGGTGGGGGCCATTTTGAGTGCTGCTACAGGCCCTGGCCATGTGCTGGGAGGGAGGGGGCCATTTTGAATACAGGCAGTGTTGTTAGGCCTGCAACCATTTTGCCTACTTTTCAACCTTTATGCCCAGGGGTAGTGAGTATTGCATGGGCCTAGTCTTTCTGTGGGTTGTCTTGAATTTAAACATCATGGAGGGCATGGGATTGTGCTGATTTTTCTGTTTTTTTTCGATTTTTTTGGGGTGTATAACTGAACTGATGTTCCTCTGTCTTCCATTGCTTTTAGGTGCTCAAGACTCAAGAGAACCACCAGTGCCAGGAAGAAGTCCTGCAGCGGTGTGTGTGTGCAGCATAACGTCACGTCTGGCCACAGACAACTCTGCAACTCGTGCAACTGCGACCTGCTGTTCTGACCTGCTCTGAAGAAGATGGCCCCAAAAAAAAGTTCTCCGTAGCTCCTCTAGCAAGAAAGTTGCCAGTAAGGAGCAGAAGAAGCAAGTTACTAAGGAGGCTGGTGTGCCGGCCGCCGCGTTTTTTGGGAGTAAAAAAAAAAGTACGCCTGCAGCAGCAGCGGGATCTGCTGGGGACCAAGCTGGGAGCAGCACCCCCGCTCCATTGGGCTCAGTGCCTCCACCACCACCACCACGCCAACTTAAGTCCAAACCCTTGAGTGCTGCAGAGGCAGTCAGTGTACTTCTTCAATCACCATCGACCAGTGATGTTGGCTCATCGCAAGAAAGTAGCAGCAATGTCCCTGAATCAACACAGGTTGTTGTAACTCATCTGACAAGTGTTGAACAACCACAGCCGCAACAATAACCACATGTGCAAGTACAAGCCCAAGTACATATGGAAGGAGAGGCAGCGCAAGGAGATGCGCAAGCAGAGGTGCATGGAGGGTCACAAGTGCCCACAATAGTTGTTCCTCCCGAAGTAGGGGCACATTAGGAAATTGACAATCAAGCCGAGGTATCATTGGAAGCCACTCCTCCTGATGATCATTCATTGTCTTCCACATCCCTAGCAAGGAAAGGATCAAGGTTGGTGTCTACATCTTCTTCAAGCCCACCTCCTTCTGATGATACGGATCCCAATTGGGAACCAGCACCACTGCCGTCTGAGAGTGAGGCACACCATGATCTGACAAAGGTACTTAAGCGTAAAAGGAAGGTCATCGAAAAACTCATAGTTATGGAGTGTGATGAGGCTCAACAAGAAGTGGCGGATACTCCTGCTGATGAAGACTCTCACGACGACAATGCAGTCATCATAAAGGTCACTGCAGCCCCAGCGGGCATGCAGCAAAAAGACATTTTGACCCTAGCCCGAGAAGCTGCTGAGCGTGATGATGTTGTCGACGAGGAGGCAATGGAAGAAACACCACAATCATTGGTTAACTAGTACACTAACACCTACCGCTTCCATATTTCTTAGTCGCCAGAAGGGACCTCCATCCACCTTGACTTCAATTAGTGGTGGTGAAAGTGCAAAACGTACTGAAGTTCGTCAATCCACATCCTCCACTTCATCTGGCATTAGCAGCAGGACCACCACCACCAGTATCGCCGCCTCCTCCGGCCCCCAAAGACATTTCAAGTCTGCAGTTTGGGACTTCTTTAGTGTTTGCCCAAAAAAGGAAAACTTTGCCATTTGTGGCATTTGTAAGTAGGCAGTAAGTTTGGTTCAAACTATGGTACCGGAGGCCAGAGAGGTCATCTTGAAAGAAAGCACGCTGTCAAATGGTTTGCGCACCTACAGGCGATCAAGGAAGCCCGAATTGCACGTAATGCTGTTTCATCTGATGATGACGAGGAGGAAGAAGACGTGTCAAACACTTCACTTACACCCAGTGCCCCTGTCAGCAGCACACCCCATGTGAGCCACACTAAGAGTGTGGGAGAGAGTGAAACACCAATGCGAAAAAGTTCATCAGCGAGCGTAACTGGGTCGAAGATATCATCATCATCCCGTAAATGCTTGGTCCAGGGCAACATTAAAAAGATGTTGTTTACAGAAGCGCAATATGAACGCAACCACCCACTGACGCGTCTGTATAACACTAAGCTGGCTAAAATGCTAGCTCTGGACCTTCTCCCTTTTTCTTTTGTAGAAGAGGTTGGTTTTCTAGAATTAGTGGCAGCGCTCTGCCCTAAATGGAAGGTTCCTAGCCGGTTCTATTTTGCCAGAGTTGCGGTTCCAGCACTACATGAAGATGTGCTGGAGGTGATTGGGGCAGCTTTGCAGAAGAGTGCTGTTCACACTATACATCTGACAACAGACATGTGGACCAGTGGCGCAGGCGCTGATTACACGTGCATCACTGCACACTGGGTCTCTTTTTCAGGTGTTAAAGCAAAGCTAAACGCAGGTGTTGACCCGGACCAAGTTTTTAAAGCTGCTCGGAAACATGCAACACTAGCCATGTTTGGTTTGGAGAAACGTCACACAGCACAAAACATTTTGGATGAGTTTAACACAAAGGTCCTTGACTGGCTGTCCCCCAAAAAACGCCAGATTGGTTATGTTTCCACGGATAATGGCGCCAATGTAGTTAAGGCCATGGAGCTGGGTCAGTATTTCAGAGTGCCGTGTTTGGCGCACTGTATAAACCTGGTTGTCAAAAAATTCTTGTGATAAAGACAGTCCAGCGTACGAGGTAGTGGAGACCTGCCGAAAAATATGCAACTATTTCAGCCATTCTTTTAAGGCCCGGAAGCATCTGAGGAGCCTGCTACATCAACGTCGAATGCCAGTGAAAGCACTCATCCAGGAGGTGGCAACACGTTGGAACTCAACCTTCTACATGCTTGAGCGTCTGTATGAGCAGTATACGGTACTCGATCACTATTTCTTAACACAGGGTACAGCTCAGAAGGACCTGAGGATGGGTGCGGCGCAATGGGACATAGTTAAAAGCCTGACACGCATGCTTCGTCCTTTTGAGGTCTTCACGCGTGCAGTCAGCAAGGAGGACTGTAATTTGGGAAAAGCTATCCCATTGTTGTACATGCTGGAGCACCAACTGAAGGAGGTGTGTTCTGTGTTTCAAAAAGATGAAAAAAACAAAGACCCTTTTGTTTTGGCGGAGAAATTATTAGAGCGCCTACAAGGTGATGATCGTATTAAAATGATCCACTCAAACCAGCATTACATTTGTGCTACTATTCTGGATCCACGCTACAAAAAGGCGCTGGCAGGCCGATCATTCTTTCCTTTTGATGATGAACATGTTCCAAAGTACAAACGTTGGCTAGCCTTGTCAGCCAAGAGGTTTGAAAGAGAACGGCAGAAAATTGAAGGAAAAGGCAGTACATCCGCATCAGCAGGCCATCCCCAGTCAAAACAATCCACTTCTGCACCTGTGGCTGTGGCACAAGTGACCTCTCAGCCGTTAAAGACACCGGAAACCGGATCATCTGCACCAGACACAACAGAAACATTGGAGGCTAAAGAGGATTGGCTAGCTCGGCTTGGGTTTGGTTCTCAAAAGGTCACAGCAACAGCTAAGCAAAGTGGAGGAACCTTGGAGGAGGACCTTTAGTCGATGGTGAAGGACTATCTGAATGACTCAACAGAGGTCTATGTTAATGCTGACCCATTGGCGTATTGGCATGGGAAAAAAGAATTGTGGCCACAGCTCTCCAACCTGGCTTTAAACTACTTGTCTTGCCCACTCGCAAGCGTGTCTTCTGAACGTGTTTTCAGTGCTGCTGGTGCCATTGTAACTCCCAAACGGAGCCGCCTCTCGCCCAAAAATGTGGAGAGGTTAACAATGATCAAGATGAATCAGCACCTCATACCACCAGATTACAGAGTACGTGAAAGCACGCCGGATGAAGAAGAGGTGGACAGCAACGTAGATGAGGGAATTTCTACTCTGTCAGGTGACACTGAGCTCACCCTGCCTGAATTTGCAGAGTATGATGACGAAGCCTTATTCTTATTCCTGGACCTTAACACCGAGGCCTGAAAATGAGACAATGAATCAATAACTTTCTTTTTCGTCCTTATTCACTTTCATTCCTGTGTGTCTGTCTTTCTTTGTTGTGCACAGTTAATATAATTCAAACTTTAATCACCTAATCACAAAAACAAGCCCATCAGCAGAACTGTCTTCACTTGTTGTTTATTGATTTGAAGGTGCCGCAGTCTGCATTCCTCAGGTTCACAAGTTCAGAAGAACATGCTCCTCTATCCTCCTCCTCCAGACTCCTATTTCCATCAAAGCAGAGGGCTGGATTACGCCCAATGAAGAAAGACTCAGCACTTGTGGGGGTGTTCTACTTTTTTTGCGGGTGAGTTGACGGCTCTGGGGCCATTGCTGGGAAGCTCCAATACCGGATAAAAGTGGTTTGGACCAAATCGGAGGCAGAATTTTTATTGTGTTTTTGCTGACTTGCTTGCCTTTGAGGAGCTCTTTGGGGGGGGTTCAGGCTGTTTATGAGTGAGTTTCGGGGTCTGGGAGCACTGCTGGGACACTCTAATCTTGATTGCATTTGCTTTTCAGGAAATCCGTGGTGGTAAACCGGAGTTATGGCCTAGCTACACAGCGCGTTTGGACCGAAGGCCGAGAAATATTGTAAGTATGAGATTTTGCTTTTGGGCTGTTTGGGGGTGTTGTGCTTTTTGGCGGGTGGGTTGGCGGGTCTTGGGGCATTCCTGGGAAGGTCTAATACCGGATAGAAGTGGTTGGGACAAAATCCATAAGGAAAAGCCTTTTGGCACTTTTTGTAACTTAGGGTTCGTTAGGGTTAGCCCTAGCAGCAGGATTGCATGTGTTTTGGGTGTTCTAGTTTTTGCAATTGAGTTCTGGGGTCTTAGAGCACTCGTGAGAATGTGTAATTTTGGTTGCAAGTCATTTGAAGAAAATCGATGGTAGGAAAGGGGGATTTGGCATAGTTAAAGAAAGCCTCTGCCACTATTCTTAACTTAGGGCTCGTTAGGGTTAGCAGTATTTCTATTGCATGTGTTTGGGTGGGGGGGTTTTCGAGTCTTGGAGCGATGCTGGCTATGGATACTTTTGCTTGCTTGCAAGTGGTTTGAATCCAATCCACGGTGGGTAAGGGGGTATTTGGGTCTACTTTTACTTTCGAAGTACGTTTTGTCACCAGTTTTCTGCTAGGCCTCGTTTTTTGAGATCTGATTGGGGGTCTTCTACATTTTTGCAACTGGCTTTAGTAAGGGTCTGGGTGGAAGCACTGCTGGGAAGGTCTAATTTTGTTCTAAAACACAGTTTACAGTACACCTAGCTTGAGGGGAAAGATCCGCTAAATTAATTTGCCCATACTTATTTATCCTTGAAAAGGTGACTCAGACAGAGTACGCACTTTCAAAAATGTTGTACTGTCTATTAGGAAAATCAAAGTGTGACTTTTTGCACTACACAGCGTACATACCTTATATTTATTTATCAGTGCTGTTTTTCATTCAATAATTACAGGCCGGGTTTCAGTCTGCAATGGGGAAAAAAGGATGGAGTCAGGCTTCACATTAGAGAGCAGCAATTCAGCATCCGCCAGGCAGGCAGTGGACAGGGTGTCTTCTGGTCACCAACATTGATGGACGAAGCGTCAGCTGGAATGGAGGAGTGCCGCTAATAAGAGGAATTGTTTGCTGCATGCAACTTACTTACCAAATTCAACAGGACAACTACAACAATACAGATACAGTATCCATTCTTTTATTCAATGAGTGTGTGTGACTGCATTTCTTGGATCTCTCTCTGCTTCTAAATTGATCCCTACAGCCATTCTATAGGTTTTACTTCGGCTATTTTTTAAACCTAATTTAATGTAGCCCTGTACTGTCGCATTCTTTCATTCACGGTTGTCGAAAGTACTACTTACTTTTCTGTAACAATGCATTCAGTAGTGCATGCACTTCCTTTATGTCACATAAAAGATTTATGGTTAGCTTTGTACCCAAAAATGTCTTTATGTTCAATTATTGTTTGTCCATGCTGTGCTTTTCTTTTTTTTTTCTCTCAACAAAACCTACCCAAAAAGAAACCCCCATTCCTATCCATTTTATAAACCCTAACCCTCTTCCCCCGGGTTGTGTGGTTTTGCTTGATGTGTGACTAAATGACATCAATAATTCCACACACTTGCTGGGGAGGATAAGGTCATAGCAACAGGCTGGTGAAGGAATCCGAGGATATATTCTAGACTTACTCAGCTTCAGTACTATTTCATGTAGTATTAGCCAATGTCAAAGAAATCCTACACAAGTACAAGTTATACTATAAATACTTTACCATTTGTTAGGCTACATTGTGGCACTGTTGTAGTCTAGTGTACTGTCACCTGCTATATTCTCTATCGTACCGTTGTAATGCTACAGTAAGGACAAAGCAGGTTTCATTTTTTTTTTTCCATAGCCATGCAACTGCCACTGTGTCACACCACTAGTACCACCGCAATGAGGAGGAAATTTCAGCCGCCCTGGATTGCAACCTTAATCGCCATTTCCTGTGGAGCCAGCCCTGGGCCTAGCCCTACTTTCAAACAGAAATTACAGGTAAGATAAGCGTTTGGTTGGAGGTAGTATAATGGAGTATTAGGAGAGACGAGAGATTGACGGTAGTACTACTAAAGTCCTAGGACTATTCAGGAAAACAAACTTACTGTTAAACCCCCACCCACCAGACTCAAAAGCAGTAAAAAACAGGTATGGTCAGATAAAGTTTCAAAAAGTATATTTTTATAGCCCTAACAAAATAATCTCCCGCAAGACCCTCCCTAACCCCAACGATTGTCCTTCAAAAGTCCCCAAAAAACCCAACTCCCAATTCCCACCCCCCAAAAGTCTCTAAAAAAGGGGCAAGGGACACTATGGCAGGGTGCTGTTGACTTTAGCAGCCAGGGCATCATGCTCCTTGCGGAGGGTGGCATGTTCGAAAGCGGAGGCCCTCCACCAAGTTCTTATAGTTCAGGACCTCCTGCTCCAGGTAGGACAGTCTGAGGGATAAGCGGCGCCGGCGTGCCTTGCAAATCCTGTGGGGGGCAGCTGCTGTCTTTGCTGCTCGGCGGTGGCGTTTGGCTTTGGTAGCCCGGCTCCGTAACGCTGGAGCACTGCGCTGGCTGGCAGCCCGCACGGAGGAGGATGCAGCTGTCCCCGTGGACGTTGTTGTAGTACCAGACTGCGTCTCCTCCTCCTCCAGGGCCACCAGCCGCCGTTATTCAGCGACAGTGGCATCCAGCCTCCGTTGCCGGGCCATTCGAGCCAGCTCCTTCCTCCTTGATGGTCTCTTGGATTTGGAAGGAGCAACTACATGAAGAAAGAAAGACATAGTCTGTAACCAATGCTCCTTAAGATTAACACAAAATGATTGAGCAGAAAGTTGTCACAGTACAAGTAGCAAATTGAAAGCACAGTACATAACTATTGAGGACAGTATCTATGTAACCTCCGACTTCTTCATCCTTGCTCTAACATTAGTGGGAGTTTAAGGAACAAATTCTACGAGCACTATGGACTTCCATTACAGTCGACTATGACAGTACACCAGTCTTATTCTTCTTCTTCTCTCTTGTTTAGGAAAATTGGAACGTTATCTTACGCAAGCCGGCATAATGCCAGCGCAGTGAACTTGCACCCGAGAAAAACAGACGCACACCATGGTGAGTGAGACAGACTTGCATTACTGTACCGGTCCAGTACATGCAGGTGGTGGTGAAGCTCTTACTTTTCTATTACGGGTGGCACTGAGAATACTCTGTTAAAAGGGCTACTGCTTAATTAATTTAGCTTTCACCCTACAGTGCAAATGAGTATTAGAAAAGGAAAATGAAGAAGCTACATAATCTGATTATCTATCACTTCACATGGGATGTATTTGATGACATATGGGATGACTTTAGGTGCTTTGCTTATTATTGAGTGAACAGTGATACACCCACACATGAATGACGCACTACTACTAAACTAAAGTTATTAAGAGAGGTAGGGAGTGTCCACCGTAATAACCGGATATATGCTGTGCTTGCAGTTGCAATACAAACTACTGCTACTATTCATGGTAGTATTTGGACAAAATTACAACTTCTTTTCCTTGCCTTTCCTACACTGGAACGGACGTGCGGGTGCGGTGTTACATGCTCTTCAAAGTAACACTTAGTTCATCCAGTGACCGTCTACTCTCTCTACATACACATATGCTATCCAAGAGTCAGATAGTACCATGAATGATCCAGGCATCCATGCATTCAAAGTATATGCACAGATACAGTTTCTGTTTCACCCACCCAGGCTGTTCTCCTTCCACCCATAATTGCTTCATCATTCACCCAGCCATGCACCATACCATATTCTTTCCTTGCCAGCCACCTCGGGGACCAAGCAAACACATATCATTCTTCTTTGCCAGTCATCATTACATTTCTCGTCCTTCCACACTTACTTACACCCTTCTTCCGCTTTTCGTTCATCCCATCCATCAAGTTCACCTCGGATCTGATTGGGATTCTTCTCGCCAAAACTTCACAGCTAAGTCGAAGTACATTTAGAGGAGGCTACTACCTGGTTTATTTATAACACACCCGTGCAGAAAGCACACTCTGCAGTCTTCAATCTCAATGAGTAAGGAATATATAGCTTACCTCTGCCCGCCACCACCGTGTTATCCTTCACAGGCATGTCCTTGTCCGGCACTTGCACCACCTCCTCCCCAGAGTTGTCCTCCTCGTCCAATGCCGCCACCACCTCCGCGCTGGCCCCGCCTCCAGATGTTCCACCTACAAAGTACATTTAATAATGTTAGAATACACCACTCACTACTATATAATATTTGGTCTAGGAGGAAGAAAGAAATGGGAAAAAAACAGTATACAATGTAATAATAGTCTACTCTAAAGTAAAAATGTCCCTTTTTCCAGGGAAGGCTATTGTCTTGCTGCACTTTTTGGCACAACTGATGAATGCTTGCTTTTTATTTTTAACACGCACCACTTTTTCTCCTAACAGACAGAAGCTTGACTTCTAAGAACACGAGCAGGATCAAGTTCAAACCAGGTGAGAGCTCGGCTCGACCACAAGAAATGTGTCCAATTAATCGTCAGCACTAAGCACTTTTCCATTTTCAGTTAAACGTTTACTTTTATGACAAACTTGATTTTAATAAATGTGTTTACTTTTAATAAAGCTTTTAAACTTAAATAGACTCTGTGGTTTTTGGTCCTCCAGACTAGAGTGGATGAGCTAAAGGTTTTGCAATTTTTGCAAGCATGAGTCCGTGCCTCTGACATCATTGGGGAATAATCATAATCATCAGTGACTTTGGGAGCTAAATGACTCTGCCACACTATCTAGTCAGTAAGGAGATTGGGGGTTCAACTACAAAGTCTATTATCACTGAGGTATGTGGAAAGTCTAACAGCACCTATTATAATTGATAAGCTAAGCAATGCATTATTTAGTGTCCATAGTTCTGTTTGTGCAGATTTGTCAGTAGTAGAATGGATTGTCCTCCTATCCAAACCAAAAGTAAAGTAGTATCTTATTCTTTCTTGGTGGTCATTCACCTTTTTATTGTTGGCAATTTTCAAAGCATAAACATTTAGAAGACTTGAAAAGACATTATGGACAATCCCAGAGGACTGCACTCTGTGCATAGAGCTATTGCTGACTAGAATGGGAGTCCAATGGAATTGCCAAATGTGCAATCTTAGTTAGCTACACAGACAGACTAATAAGAATAATCTAGTAATACCACACAGAGTCATAGTCGAGGCAGGATAAGAATTTAGATCCAGTCTACAAGAATATCAAAGACGATTTAGAAAAAACCGAATGAGGAACGCTGGGAAAAAATAAGTACTCTATATTAAAATTAAAACTTACTGGGGCCAGCAAAGGAGCCCTCGCCTGCCCGATCCTGGCCTGCATCCTCAACAGCACCCTCCTCCTCCTCCTCCTCCTGTGTCCTCCTCTTGCCCCTGGGGGAAGCTGATGTACAACATGAGAGAAAGAAAAACAGAAAACATGGATGATATTTGTCAACTAAATCAAACATTTCTCAAAAGAACTAACAAAATATTTTGGCGAAATAGCAAATAGACAACTATTCAACGGGATATATTATTGGCCAATCTCATGTGGTCTACTACGTTATTAGTATTGCTTGATTTGCGGACCGTCGAATTGGAAACTTCTTATGTAACTCACTACACAAAGTACTAAAAAGGTTTGCCTAGGATTGGCAGGCAGCAGTCCGCAGCACGCGAAGTGACAGCCAAAGTCCATCTTGATTGCAGATCAGCGACAACACTAAAGTTTCCTACTACATTAACCAGTCATTAAAATACTCAAACTATCAATCCACCACCACTATTTCTTCTTATCGCCATGTGTACAAAGGAAGGACTGGACTTGAGTCTGTAGGGGCTGATTTAGAAGCCCCTTGCGGCTCTTTTGCTCCATTGTTGCGTGACTTTTGTGATGCAGCGGCAGCACAAAAGAGGGGCAATGGTGCGGCGTATATTAACAACGTGACGCATATGGGAGATGCATCACGTTGTAAAGCCCTGCGCCATCAGGGGGCGTTCCGGCGCAAGGGAGGGCGTTCCTGCGCAGGAAGTGGCTGAGGGAAATCTACAAGATTTCAATCACTCACTTTAACGACAATGATGCGTGACTCAAACCCTGCGCCTGCTTGAAGCAGACGTACGGCTTGACGCAGCATTGGGGAGATAGGGCACCCCAGAGCATTGATGGAGCTGCGCCATCGTTGCGACGCAACTCCAGCAATGCGCCGCCCTTACGGCACAGATGCGTAACGCTTTGGTGACGTTTTGGGCCCATGGTGCGCCGCATTGTAAATACGGCGCACCATGGGTGATAGTGGCGTGGCGCACAATTACTGGCGCATCCCTGCTACTTTGCAGGGATGCGCCGGTAATTAAACATCTGAACCTTAGTGTGTAGCATTACACAGTTCTTTAAACTACACTCATACATAATTTCACAGGCCAATGAAATGAACACAAAATCGAAAACAAATAAGCATAGCAGCAACACTACTGAGAAGGAGAGCAGTGCACCTGAAATGCACAGAAGATTTTGAAATATAATATACCTACAATGTAATGAGCAGCATTATTGCTCTTGGTAAAAAAAAAATGCAATATAATAACACAGCAGGAGAAAACAGAGTAGTAAAGAAATAGCTACTACTACTACTCACCAAGCCCGGGGTTCTCGAGGCCAAGCAGGTCGAGCAGATCTCGTTCACGGGTCAGGACATCCGTCCAGCAGTGGGTGGCCTGGTTGTAGGTGCGCCGGACCCGAGAGTGGTGGTACATGGCCCGGCACACCTTATCCCATTGCTTCCGGTGATCCCGCATCCCGTACCCGCCTCCGATCTTGCCGCCTGCCATTATGGTCCTGGGGAGGTGGCGCTGTACATAGAACACTAGTGCGCCCACCTCCTCCGGGCTGAAAATCTCCCGGGGTGCGACTGTCTCAAACGCCCGCACGGGAGCCGGGCACGGGGTGCGGGACCCTTCCCCTTCTCGGGATGCTTCCCGGCTCCCTTCACCATGGTCTGGGCGGAAAGGAATAAAGAAAATAGAATAGGGAAGAGAAGAAAAGAAAAGAGTTTTAAAAAGTAGTTTAAAATTAACAAAAAGTAGCAGTAAACACAAAAATATAGGGCTAGAAAAATAGAGGGATAGATCATAAGTAAAATAGATTAAAAAAAACTTCAAACAAGCAAAGGATGGCACAGATTTAGAGAGGATACAAGAAGCATGCCCAGAACCATAGCAATGAATGAGAAACAAGATGGCCGCGCCCGTTCACGACCGCGAGGGTAAGTTCGCGCAAGATGTTCCTCGCGAACACTCGCGAAATTGTACTTGCGAGCCGCACACTTTGCGAGATTACACTTCGTTCCCGGAAACGGAAATACGTCATGCAAACAAGATGGACGCGCCCTTGAACCACCGCGAGGGTAACTTCGCGCCTTGCGCTACAAGCGGCTCGCGAAAACGCACAAAACCTTGCGAACTAACACGCTGCAAAAAACAGAAATCGCATATTCGTACGAATTCGCGGCTTCCGAATCCGATCTCGCGCGTTTTCGTGCCCGGCGAATCCCGCGAAATTGCAGAAAAACGAGTTTTGCAAAACTGAAAGCACTCGGCAGGTGCAAGAGTTCAAACTCATCATTAGTAACCATTCCCTGTAGTGCTTCCTGACTGGGGCCCCTCCAGAGTTCAGTTGCTAGTTGCAACAATTGTATGACCCTGCTCTGACCCTCACAGCAGGCTCATAGAATAGCTAGAAGTAGGCCACAAAGGTCCTGGAAAAAGAATTTGCACTGCAACAGAAAGCAAATTACTGATAAGGAAGCAGGTACCAGACCTGGAATTTTAAAACAGTGACACATTAATAAACTAACCCCAAATTAATTCATGTCAGTTGAAGCAGGGCAGGTGTGCTTGCTTCCCCCCCCCCCATAATCTACAGTGATGATGAACCAGAGGGTGGCATTGATGTAACAGAGGGTGGCATGGGTGAAAGAGAGGGTGGCAGTGGTGAAACAGAGGGTGCTGGGAGGCTGTGATGATGAACCAGACGTAGAAACAACATAGTCACGACCGTTGCAAGCCGACAAGTAAGTTCGCAATTGCGAACTAGTACCAAACCCTCGCGAACTGGCAGAAACCCTTGCGAACAGAAAAAAAAAATCCGCAAAATTCGCGAGAATTCGTGGATTTTGCGGATTACGAGTTCGCAAATTCGCAAATTTGCAAAATTCGCGAACGCCAGATTCGCAAAATTCGCCCATGCTTATCCTACACTTCCTCGCGGAAAATTGCCACAAGGTCTCCAAGAAGAAGTTGCAATTCTGCCAACCCCAAGTCACTTATCTAGGCCACCTCTTGTCCAAAGACGGGAAAAAGCTTACACCCGATCGAATTCAGGCCATTCTAGAAACCCCTGTCCCTAAGACCCAGAAACAAGTCTGCTCCCTGGTAGGCCTCACCTCCTTCTGTCAACAGTGGTTGCCCAATTTCAGCCTCATTGTGAAACCACTACTTTCCCTGCTGGCTAAAGATGTCCCCTTCCCGCTCCCCTGGACCCCTGAATGCCAATCCTCCTTCAAAGAACTACGAGATGCCCTCTGTTCAGCCCCCGTCCTAGGAACCCCCGATTACACAAGGCCCTTCTCCCTCTACACTCACGAAAGGGAGGGGTGCGCTTTGTCCGTCTTGACCCAGTCCATTGGCCCCAAGCAACGCCGGTGTGCTTACTTCTCTGCCACTCTTGACCCCGTAGCCAGAGCTTTGCCTGCCTGCCTTCGAGCCGTAGCTGCCGCTGCTGTCTCTATCCGACAAAGTGAGGGGATCGTGCTCTCGAACCCCCTCACGGTGTTATTACCCCATGCGGTCGACACTCTCCTGAACCAAACTAAGACGCAACATCTGACTAGTGCACAACTGACTGGGTATGAACTGACTCTGCTTGCACCCCACATCACACTGAAAAGATGCACCACGCTGAATCCGGCCACTCTGTTGCCCCTACCTGAGAACGACCCCAATGTGTCCCCTATACATGACTGCGTGACCCTCACGGACGAACAGACTAGGTGTAGGGTCGACCTCCGAGACACTGTCTTCCCAGACCCTGACGGAGAGCTGTGGGTGGACGGCTCTTGCATCAAGCATCCCGACGGCACCACCTCAGCTGCTTATGCAGTTACCACGGCCCGAACTGTAGTAGAGACAGCCCGCATCACACAACGATCTGCACAGGCAGCAGAACTGATTGCCCTTACACGAGCGTGTATCCTAGCGGCAGGAACAACAGCAAATATTTACACCGACAGCCAGTATGCCTTTGGGGTGGTTCATCATTTCGGGCTCTTGTGGAAGGAGAGGGGATTCCTGACCTCACACGGCACACCCATCCTACACGGAGACCTAGTCTCCGCCCTGACTGAAGCAGTCCTCCTTCCCAAACAACTTGCTGTAATCAAATGCCAGGCACACAAAAAGGTGACGGACATCATTGGGCAGGGGAATGCACTGGCCGACATCACTGCCCGGACCACGGCTGAGAATAGGACAACGACACGTATGTATGTGACCAGGTCACAAGCAGAAAAATGGACAGACGCTAGGGAAACTATTAGGGACATCCAGATGGCCAGCTCACCACACGAATTGACTGAATGGGCACGGGTGGGATTGAAAGACGATGAAGGCCGCTGGCGGACAAAAGACACAAACAAATGGTTGCTACCCAATTCATACCTGATCCCCATACTGACCATGGCACACTCCCCTGCACACATAGGATCTGCCCCTATGGCCGAACTTGTCTCCAAAGTTTGGCACCATGACAAGATTACAGACTCTAAACGTCTGGTCCAACAATGTCTGATATGCCTGCAACACAACCCTGGGAAAGGAACTGTAGTACCCCGGGGAGGGTTTTGGGTCCCCATTCATATCCAACCCGCGACAACACTGCCATTGCCACTGCAAAGGTATTACTGAAAGAATTCTTCCCTCGCTACGGCCTTTGTCGAATTTTGTGGAGCGACAATGGCCCCCACTTCGTAGCCGAGGTTATCCAACTCATCTTGAAGGGGTTGGTTGTAAAACAGAAATTCCACGCAGTCTTCCACCCCCAATCTGCCGGACTAGTTGAGCGACATAATGCCACGCTGAAGCTCAAACTAGCTAAGATAGTGGCTACCACAGGACTGAAATGGCCAGACGCTCTCCCACTGGCATTGCTATCAATGCGTTCCACCCCCACCAAACACCATTTGACCCCTTACGAGGTCGTTTTCGGCTGACCTATGAGCATTTGGTCCGCACCAAAACCGACACCATTCACGACATCCCCGACATCCTAATGTCTGACTATTTGTACAATCTGACTAAGACACTGTCTGTTATCCATAAACAGGTGCTGCAGGCCATCCCTGATGCTTCCAGGGGTCCCAGACACGACATCCAACCCGGGGACTACATGCTGACCCGGAACTTCCAGCGTGCAAAGAGTCTGGAACCCCGGTGGACGGGCCCCTGGCAAGTCTTGATCACCACCCGAACAGCTCTTCGAGTGGAAGGGAAGAAAAATTGGCTGCATGCACACCACTGCAAGAAGATCTCCTCCACCCTGACGACGACCGAAGACGTGGCCACCCAAGAAGAGCTCCTGAACAAAGATCAACCTTCCCTGAGCTGTTACCCTGATACAGAGAGACTTGAACTGGCAGAATTCCCCGATCCCACTGTGCCATCCAGAGAAGGGTATAACCTCTGACGAAAGGAGGGAGCTTTGGCTAAGCAGACCACTGACTAAATTACAATTCTCAGAGCGGTGGCCTAACACTACTAAGGCTGCCAGGAGAGAAGCCAAACGAAGTTTGTGGTTCTGCCTGCTACCGAGCCCCTTGAAGATGATGGAAGCGCCCGATACGAAGATGATGGAAGCAACAGGACATCCGAAGACCCACTACAGAAACTCAAAGACTGACAAAATACACAGCTCAAAGACTATTGCTCTTTTTATCGCCCTTCTCTTCTGCCTCCTCCTCATGACCACCCTCTGGATTGTGGAAGAGAGCGCACCATCTCATAAGACATTTCTAACTACTGCGCAACCTGCCACCGCCATAGAGCACTACCTGGTCTCTCTTTCACCTCAACTCCGAGAAAGACGTAAAGAGTTCTGGAACAACTCCTTCGTGCAGTTGCTGCACCAACACAACCTTGCTGCCAATGCCACAAATTGCTGGATCTGTGGGTTGTTACCACATGCCACTGGACATTTCATCCCCTTCATCCCTTCACCTTTCTCCGTTCATGGTTCCTGCCTTGCTTGGCTGATCCTCCTGCAAGAGAGTTACAGGGACAATGCCACTTCCAGCAGAACTATGGCACACTTTTATCATGGGGTCTGGCAGAACAAAACAGGAAGAACTGCTGCTCCCTTTTGCCCTTTGACATCCAACGCCTCTATTCATATGGACATCCCTGCCAAAGAACGGATTGAAATGCAGGTGTTCAACAACCCAGCCAGACCCACTTTTTCCTACCTCCGGAAGCGAACAGCTGCCACCCTGACTGTGGCCCTATCTGTCGTCAATGTCTCGGGCCGTGTATGCACTGAAGGCCTTGGGACACAGCTGGAAGGCCACAGCGCTTGTTGCATCACCAGAACTTTGGACTCAACTGATCCACCCTCCTTTGTCACTTCTCCGAACATGTACTTTGTTTGTGGTACGAAAGCCTACACCTGGCTCCCCAAAGGCTGGGGGGGGGGGGTACCTGTTACATTGCCTTCATCCTTCCTCCGACCTATGTGGCTCCAGCAAACCATCACCGGCAGAAGCGAGCAAAAGACATTGAGCAAGCCGACTCCACCGGAGCACAGTTCCTGGACGCAATGAAGGGACTTGTTCCACTCTGGGGCCCAATGGCAGACAGCCGTGCCATCCGACATTTGACCCAGGCAGTTGAAACGACAATGAACATTACAGCTGGCATCCTCACAAACAATACAGCCGAGCTTCAGGCGGTCCGCCTGGTGACTCTTCAGAACCACATTTTTCTAGATGTGGTTCTAGCAGATCGTGGAGGAGCATGCCGTATCATTGGGTCCAGCTGTTGTACCTACATACCGGACAATTCACCCTCGGTTTACAAAGCCATTGAACACCTCCACAGACTTTCCTCAGAAGTTCATCAGGAACAAGAAGAATGGTCGCTTGGGAGTTGGTTCTGGAGTGCTGTGAAGGACTGGGGGTGGAGGTTGTTTATGATCGTATTAATACCGATTGTCGTAATATGTGGATTCTGCCTGGGTGTTCAATGCTTGCCACCCCTGTGCTCACTTTTTGCTAACTGTATCTGCCCTAAGACTCTGGACTTTGAAGCTGAACGCATGAAAGCTTTGTATGAAGTAGAAATCCGAAATATAATGGGGATAGACATAGATTGACAAACTGGCTAGATATGTTGAAAAGGGAGGACTGTTAAAATCTAGTTTACGACATCAACATTATCGGCGCCATCTTGCCCCCTTTTCAGACTCATATGTGCGCGTAAGTAGCAGCCATTTTGAATGCCATGGCCTCTCTGCCCACTGCCGATAGCCAGCGCGTCTCTCTCTCCGACCTCGCAAGCATCCCCCCGTGCACTGACAGCCCCCGCTCTCACATGCTTGGGCCATAAACCTCCCCTTCAGCACGACCCTGACTCGGAGCCACATCCCGTACCCGGCTAACACCTCCCTCCATCTCTTTCATAACCACACATCCTTTGTTGAACCCCCTTCCTCTGTCCCCGATTGTCCGGCTCGATCCCAGGCCACCACCTGGTCCTGCGGGTGCAGTTTATAGCCCCCTACAGTAGGAAGCTGCCCTCTTCAAAGGATCTGCGACTGATCAAAGCCCCCACCCCATGAGATCCGATCAGCCACACACATTCTGGGAACCAGCGGAATGCCCAGCTGCGTGACAGTCATCACCTACTGAGATCAGGGTGGGGACTTCTACTATAAATGTGTGTGGGAACGGGCTTGGAGTGGGGATTCCGAGGATGTCTTTCCGTACATCAAAGTGTTAACAAAGATGTGTTTCATGTAATAAATGAAAATGTGAAAATAGTGTGGAAAGATGCACACCTGCTTCTCTTATGTTTGTCCAATCATTTCTGTTTATTTGCTTTTACTCATTTTCGGCGTGCCAGCTGTTAGTGCTTCGCCCATCCGCACTGCAAATGAATAAAGAACGAAAAGGAGACACGAGAGATAGGAAGGTCACAGCAGTTTGGTAAAAAGCTGAAGGCTAATCAAGAGGTCACGTGGTTACGCAGCTGACTCTGAAAAGGAAATTTAGGTGAGCAGACGGCAACATAGAGCAAAGCTCACATAGGGAGCTGAAGATAGTTGAGCGGTGGAATCAATTCACAGCCTAGATGTAGTTATGTGACTGAGAAAACCAGTGCCACGGTAAGCGCTTGTCTAAATATAAATGTGCTCTGTAGTACTAATGGTGGCAGGAGAGTACACATTGTTTCAGAAACCTGGCGACTTTTAGTTAAAATAATTATGTTTAAAAGATCGGGTGGAAAAGCGGTTAGCATGGGGAGCACTAGAAGCACTTCTAAGGTTTATAAATAACTACTGCAACTTCACAGTGTACTTAAAGAAGTAGATGCTATTTGATATTGTTTTGTTCTAACTTACAAAATGCCTGTGTTTAAAGTGTGTTTGCGCACAACATGAGTGCCTTTCAACTGATTGGAATGTATTTTTTATACTTTAGAAACCCCCGAAGAAGGGATTTTTTTCCCGAAATGCATTGGGTGACTGAAAATAAAACGTGGTACAAGGCAACAAGGATTCTCCTGTGCTTCTTGCATAAGTTTAAGGATTGAGAATATGGGTATAATGGATTGAAGTGAAAACAGAGTCAAGCAATGATGAAATAAATGGTGAAAATTTGGAGAAATTGAAACTATGGTGTACGAATTAATTCATTAAATTCATATAGATAGGTTGTGCAGCTATAAGGAGGCAGAAGCGTGTCTCCTTTTCGTTCTTTATTCATTTGCAGTGTGGATGGGCGAAGCACAAACAGCTGGCACCCCGAAAATGAGTAAAAGCAAATAAACAGAAATGATTGAACAAACATAAGAGAAGCAGGTGTGCATCTTTCCACACTATTTTCACTGAATGAACTTCACGCCCTAACGGAGAGGTTGCACCCGAAAAAAATGAAGAACTATGAGGAGTAAAAGAAACAAGGAACTAATGCTGTCAATTTGGAAATTCAGGAGATGTGTTTCCTAGCCACGTTTGAGAGTGTTTTTGAAAACATCCATTTTAAACTCTTATATAAACATTATAGTCGGAGCTAATATGCAACAGTGTGTTGAAGTGTTTTAATTGTAGTAATGGCATTTCTCAAAAGCATCAGGGTTCCACAGAGTGGCATGCAGATTTGGAGGAAGAACTTTTGACTATGGTGCTTCGGGATCGGTGCACAGAGAGGTTTCTGGATGTGTTGTATTGCAGAGTAGCATGAGCACGAGAGATAGGAAGGTCACAGCAGTTTGGTAAAAAGCTGAAGGCTAATCAAGAGGTCACGTGGTTACGCAGCTGACTCTGAAAAGGAGATTTAGGTGAGCAGACGGCAACATAGAGCAAAGCTCACATAGGGAGCTGAAGATAGTAGAGCGGTTTAATCAATTCACAGCCTAGATGTAGTTATGTGACTGAGAAAACCAGTGCCACGGTAAGCGCTTGTCTAAATATAAATGTGTTCTGTAGAACCGATGGTGGCAGGGGAGTACACATTGTTTCAGAAACCTGTTGACTTTTAGTTAAAATAATTATGTTTAAAAGATCGGGTGGAAAAGCGGTTAGCATGGGGAGCACTAGAAGCACTTCTAAGGTTTATAAATAACTACTGCAACTTCACAGTGTACTTAAAGAAGTAGATGCTATTTGATATTGTTTTGTTCTAACTTACAAAATGCCTGTGTTTAAAGTGTGTGTTTGCACACAACATGAGTGCCTTTCAACTGATTGGAATGTATTTTTTATACTTTAGAAACCCCCGAAGAAGGGATTTTTTCCCCGAAATGCATTGGGTGACTGAAAATAAAACGTGGTACAAGGCAACAAGGATTCTCCTGTGCTTCTTGCATAAGTTTAAGGATTGAGAATATGGGTATAATGGATTGAAGTGAAAACAGAGTCAAGCAATGATGAAATAAATGGTGAAAATTTGGAGAAATTGAAACTATGGTGTACGAATGTAATTAATTAAATTCATATAGATAGGTTGTGCAGCTATAAGGAGGTAGAGCGTGTCTCCTTTTCATTCTTTTTTCATGTAATAAAGCCATAAACCTGTGTATAAGAGGCCAGGCCTCAGAGATGCGGTTAGAGCACCTCGAGAAGATACCTTGTTGTCTGATTTGATGTGTTCTGCTCCGTCGGAATAAACTTCTGTTTCCTGCCTTCCAGTCTCCAGCGCCTGCCTTTTTGTTTGATAATTTCGAATGGTATGAGAGGGGGCTAACGCCGGGCGATACTTAAAGGTTATCTGTTGAAATCGGCCTTACCTTTTACACATCCTTGCTTCATCCTTCAACCGGACATGCATCATATGCCCAGCCACCTCGGGCAGCATTCAAAAACACGAATCATTCTTTGCCAGTCATCATTACTTTTAACTCGCTCGTCCTCCCACACTTACTTACACCCTTCTTTCCCTTTTCGTTCATACCACCCATTAAGTTCATCTCTGATCTGACTTGGATTCTCGAAAAAACTTTCACAGCTGAGTTGAAGTCAATTTAGAGGAGGCTACTACCTGGTTAATAAAAACTTAGTTCTAAATTTGCAAGTCTTCTTAACAATACAGTATACGTGTACTGTACAACATATTCACCTGTGCAGAGAGCACACTCTGCAGTCTGCTATCTCAATAAGTAAGGAATAGAATAGCTTACCACTGTCCCCCACTACCCTGGCATCCCCCACAGCAGCTTCCGCTGGCTGTTGCACCGCCTCCGCCCCAGGAGTGCCCACCTCCGCGCTGGCCCCGGCACTGGTGGATGGTTGTGCCGATGTTCCGCCTAGAAAATACATTTCAGATTCTTAGATGCCATATACACCACTCCCTAGTATTTTGTCTAGCAATGAAAAAATGTCACTTCAACTACACAAACAAATGTAATAATTTTTGACTGTCTAGTCAAAACTAAAAATTGCACTTTTTTTCAGGGAAGGGTGTTGGCTTGCTACACTTTTTTGCACAACTGATGAATCCTTGCTTTTTAGCATGCACAGTTTTTCTCATAACAGACAGAAGCTTCCCTTCTAAGAACAAGAGCAACATCAGATCATCATCAGTAGGACGGAGTCAGCAACGATTCAGCACCACAAAGAAGATTTGAAGTTCCAACCAGGTGAGGGCTCGCCCACAATTAATGTGTTAGATCACTAAGCACTTTTCCATTTTCAATCCACCGTTTATGTTGTATGATGAACTTGATTTTAATAAATGTTTTTCTTTTAATAAAGCTTTAAAACTTACATAGACTCTGTGGTTTTTAGTCATGAGTGATTGAGCGCAAGGGTTTGCAATTTGCAAGCATGAGTCTGTGGCTCTGACAGTTCAGGACTCTGACTCCGTAGTCTTATGTCCTGGTTTGGATAATCATCATTGGGGATCAATCAACGATGAATTAGGGAGCTAAATGACTGTCACACTAGCTAGTCAGTAAGGGTTCAAATTCTGTTATGACTGAGGTATGTGGAAAGTCTAACTGCGCCTATTATAATTGATAAACAATGCACTATTTAGTGTCCATAGTTCTGTTTGTGCAGAATTGTCCCTGCAACAATAGTAGTATGGATTGTCCTCCTATCCAATCAAAAAGTAAACTAGTATCTTATTCTTTCTTGGTGGTCATTGACAGTTTATTGTTGGGAATTGTCAAAGCATAAACATTTAGAAGACTTCAAAAGACATTATGGACAACCCAGAGGACTGCACTCAGTGCATAGAGCTATTGCTGAATAGAATGGGAGTTTCATTTAACAACTTTTGCCAACAGTGCAAGCTTAGTTAGCTACACAGACAGACTAATAATAATAATCTAGTAGTACCACAGGGAGTCATAGTAGAGGCAGGATAACAATTTAGAAACAGTCTACAATAAGATCAAAGACGATGTAGGAAAAATCGAACGTGGAACGTTAGTAAAAAAAATAGGTACTCTAAAAGATAGGGAAGTATAAATATTCATATTAACATAAAAACTTACTGGGGCCAGCAGAGAAGCCCTCGCCTGACCGATCCTGGCCTTCCTGGTCCTCGTCCGCCGGCGCCGCTACCTCCTCCGCTGTCCTCTTGCCCCTGGGGGGAGCTGATGTACAACATGAAAGAAAGACCCAAACATGGATGATTGTTGTCAACCAAATCAAACATTTCAAAAGAAAAATAACAAACTATTTCGGGGAAATAGCAAATAGACAACAATTGCACTACATTTATTGACCTATCTGATGTGGTCTACTAGGATATTAGTATTGCTGGATTTGCGGACCGTCGACTTGGAAAGTTATGTAACTCACTAAACAAACTACAAAAGGGTTCGACTAGGACTGGCAGGCAGCACTACGCAGCACGCGAAGTGACAGACAAAGTCCATCGTGATTGCAGACCAGTGAGAACACTAAAAAGTAAGTTTCCTACTACATAACCAGTCATTAGAATACTCAAACTATCAATCCACCACCACTATCTAATCTTAGTGGCAGGTGTACAAAGGAAGAACTGGACTTGAGTCTCTAGGGGCAGATTCACAAGTCCCTTGCGGCTCTTTTGCTCCATCGTTGCGTGACTTTTGTAACGCAGCGGCAGCGCTTAAGAGGCGCCATGGTGCGGGGTATATTAACAACGTGACGCATCTGGGAGATGCATCACGTCGTAAAGCCCTGCGCCATCAGGGGGCGTTCCGGCGCAAGGGAGTGCGGTCTTGCACAGGAACGCATCCTAAAAGTGGCTGAGTGAAATCTACAAGATTTCACTCAGTCACTTTTAGCTCAAAGCAGCGTCACTCAGTCAAAACCCTGCGCCTGCTTGAAGCAGAAGTACGGCTTGACGCAGCATTGGGGAGATAGGGCACCCCAGAGCATTGCTGGAGCTGCGTCGTGGTTGCGACGCAACTCCAGCAATGCGCTGCCTTTAGGGCACAGATGTGTGACTCTTCTGTGTCATTTTTGCCCCATAGTGCGCCGCATTGTAAATGCAAACAAAACAGGTGATGGACCGAATGTGGATCAATGTCACACATTCACCCCAGTCAAAAGATCTGGGCCCAAATCCATCGTTTCTTTGCACTCCACACCACCCTGGGTTAGACAATGGCGATATGCAAATCATCTCTGACCCTGTGCCCCATGGGAACAGTCCAGTCCGAACTACAAAAGCCATGTCCTTCCCAGAACGGAATCAAGCATCCGAGGACCGGACCGGTTTCGAGGTAACACCTCATCAGCCCGGCTAGCTTGACTCCAGTGGTGTGGAGTGCCTGGGACCCACGTCTGAGCATCCCCAGCGCACTTATGGCGGTATTGCAAACAAAACAGGTGATGGACCGAATGTGGATCAATGTCACACATTCACCCCAGTCAAAAGATCTGGGCCCAAATCCATCGTTTTCTTTGCACTCCACACCACCCTGGGTTAGACAATAAAAAGACATGGCTTTTGTAGTTCGGACTGGACTGTTCCCATGGGGCACAGGGTCAGAGCTGATTTGCATATCGCCATTGTCTAACCCAGGGTGGTGTGGAGTGCAAAAAAATGATGGATTTGGGCCCAGATCTTTGGACTCGGGTGAGTGTGTGACATTGATCCACATTCGGTCCATCACCTGTTGTGTTTGCATATTCCGCCCTAAGTGCGCTGGGGATGCCCAGACGTGGGTCCCAGGCACTCCACACCACTGGAGTCAAGCTAGCCGGGCTGATGAGAGGTGTTACCTCGAAACCGGTCCGGTCCTCGGATGCTTGATTCCGTTCTGGGAAGGACATGGCTTTTGTAGTTCGGACTGGACTGTTCCCATGGGGCACAGGGTCAGAGCTGATTTGCATATCGCCATTGTCTAACCCAGGGTGGTGTGGAGTGCAAAAGCACGATGGATTTGGGCCCAGATCTTTGGACTCGGGTGAGTGTGTGACATGGATCCACATTCGGTCCATCACCTGTTGTGTTTGCATATTCCGCCCTAAGTGCGCTGGGGATGCCCAGACGTGGGTCCCAGGCACTCCACACCACTGGAGTCAAGCTAGCCGGGCTGATGAGAGGTGTTACCTCGAAACCGGTCCGGTCCTCGGATGCTTGATTCCGTTCTGGGAAGGACATGGCTTTTGTAGTTCGGACTGGACTGTTCCCATGGGGCACAGGGTCAGAGCTGATTTGCATATCGCCATTGTCTAACCCAGGGTGGTGTGGAGTGCAAAAGCACGATGGATTTGGGCCCAGATCTTTGGACTGGGGTGAGTGTGTGACATTGATCCACATTCGGTCCATCACCTGTTATGTTTGCGCATTGTAAATGCAGCGCACCATTGGTGGTGGAGGCGTGGCGCACAATTACTGGCGCATCCCTGCTAATATGCAGGGATGTGCCAGTAATTGTAAATCTGCCCCTTAGTCTCTAGCATTACGCAGTTCTGTAAAGTACACTCATACATAATTACTCAGGCTAATGAAATGAGCAAAAAAAATCAAAAACAAATAAGCATAGTAGCACCGCCACTGAGCAGGAGAGCAGTGCACCTGAAATGCAATCACAGAACATTTTGAAACATAATTTACCTACAATCTAATCGGCAGCATTATTGCTCTTCGGAAAAAACAAAACATTTGCAATATGATAACACATAGAGCAGGAGAAATCAGAGTAGTGATTAAATAGCTACTACTACTCACCAAGCCCGGGGATCTCGACGCCTAGCAGGTCGAGCAGGTCGCGTTCTCAGTCCAGGAGGTCGGACCACCGGTGCATGGCCTGGTTGTAGGTGCGCCGGACCCGAGAGTGTTGATACATGGCCCGGCACACCTTCTCCCACCGCTTCCGACGCTCCCGGAGCCTGTATCCGCTAGCGATCCTGCCGCCTGCCGCGATGGTCTTGGGGAGGCGGCGCTGCACATAGTAAACCAGTGCGGGCACCTCCTCCGCACTGAAGATCTCCCGGGCTGTGACTAGCTCCCCCTGCAATCGCCCGCATGGGAGCCGGGTACGGGGTGCAGGACCCTTCCCCTTCCCGGCTCCCTTTGCCATGGTCCTGTACAGCAGAAAGAAAAAAAAAGGAAAGAATAGGGAAAAAGTAAAGTCCCAGTGGAAAAGGCGAGGAATTTAGGAGTCATCTTTGACAGCAAGTTGACATTTAACCTTCATGTCAACAAGGTTGTCTCCTCTGCTTTCTTTATTCTAAAGAAAATTAAGAAACTGCTGCCTTACCTCCCTACCTCAGCTGGGAAGACCTTAGTCACCAATTTTGGTATTTTCCAAAATCGATTACGGAAATGCCCTCTTTCTCAACACCCAGAAACTTGTGCTGTCTAAGCTACAGTCTATACAGAATGCGGCTGCTAGAACTCTCTTAGGCATTCCTCTCCGCAAGCCTACTACTCCCGCAATTCGCCAGCTTCATTGGCTCAGAGTAGAGAGCCGAATTAAATTCAAGGCTCTCTGCATTGCCTATAAGGCAGTGCATGGCGTCGGACCCAAGTTTCTGACTGAGGCATTTCGGCTGTACACTCCCAAAAGGCTGCTGAGATCTGCTAATACCTGCCTCCTACCAGGGCCTCGCACAAGAACGGCAACCTGGGGAGATAGACGCTTTTTGGTTGCCACACCAAAGCTTTGGAACCTTCTACCACTAAGCATTAAAAATGCCCCTAACCTCCTGAGCTTCCGGAGGCTCCTAAAGACATGGCTGTTTAATCAGTGAACTCTATTGTCGCGGTCCTGCTAGCCCACACATGCGCCGAGACACCTCAGGGTAATTGTTTGCGCAATAAAAATCTCAAAAATAAATAAATAAATAAATTTAAAAAAAAGTTTAAAAAAGTAGCTTTAAAAGTAACGAAAAGTTGAAAAAAACAAAAAATATAGATCTTGAAAAAAAGAGGGATAGATACAGAGTAGAAAAGATTTAAAAAAAGTCCAAAGAAACAAAGGATTGCACGGATGAAAGGAGGATTAGAAAGCATGCACAGAACCATAGCAATGAATGAAAAACAAGATTGCCGCGCCCATGGAGGACCGCGTGGGTAAGTTTGTGCGATTTTTCCCGTGCGAGTACGCAAAAACACGTGCAAACTGGTAATAGCGCGCCGCACACAACGCGAAATTGTCAATAGCGCCCAGAAACGGAAATACGCAATGCGCACAAGATGGCCGCGCCCATGTATGACCGCATGGGCAACCTCGCGGTCCGTGCGCTGCAAGCGGTCCGCGAATAAGCAAAAAAACGGGCGAACACGCAAAAAAAAGAAATCTGTAAATTTGCACAAATTTGCGGATTGCAAGTTCTATTTCGAGCGAATTCGCGCACCGCGAATCTCGCGAAATTGCAGAAAAACGAATTTTGTAAAACTGAAAGCACTTAGCAGGTGCAAAAGTTCAAGCTAATTTGTAACCATTTCATGTAGTGATTCCCGAGGGGCCCTTCCAGAGTTCAGTTGCCTACTTGCACCTATTCTCTGACCCTGCTCTGACCCTCAAAGCAGGGTCAGAGAATAGTTACAAGTATGGCACAATGCTCCTGTAAAAAAAATTAAACTGCAACAGGAGGCACTTACAGCTAAGGAAGCAGGTGCCAGACTTACAGCTCAAATTCAGTGACACATTAACCAGCCCCAAATGAATTCCTCTCAGTTGAGGCTGGGGAGGTGTGCTTTGCTTTCCCCCCATAATCTACAGTGGTGAACAAGAGGGTGGTAGTGGTGAACCAGAGGGTGCTTTGATAAACCAGAGGGGGACAGTGATGATACAGAGGGTGGCAGTGGCAAACCAGAGGGTGGCAGTGATGAACCAGAGGGTGGCAGTGATGAACCAGAGGGTGGCAGTGATGAACCAGAGTGTGGCAGGGATGAACCAGAGGATGCCAGTGATCAACCAGAGGGTGGTAGCCTTGAACCAGAGGGTGGCAGTGATCAACCAGAGTGTGGCAGTGGTGAACCAGAGGGTGGCAGTGGTGAACCAGAGGGTGGCAGGGATGAACCAGAGGATGCCAGTGATCAACCAGAGGGTGGTAGCCTTGAACCAGAGGGTGGCAGTGATCAACCAGAGGGTGGCAGTGGTGAACCAGAGGGTGGCAGTGGTGAACCAGAGGGTGGCAGTGATGATCCAGAGGGTGGCAGTGGCGAACCAGAGGGTGGCAGTGGCGAACCAGAGAGTGGCAGTAATGAACCAGAGGGTGGCAGTGAACAACCAGAGGGTGGCAGTGATCAACCAGAGGGTGGCAGTGATCAACCCGAAGGCGGCAGTGATGATCCAGAGGGTGGCAGTGGCGAACCACAAGGTGATGAACCAGAGGATAGCAGTGATGAACAGGAGGGTGGCAGTGGTGAACCAGAGGGTGGCAGTGATGATCCAGAGGCTGGCAGTGGAAAACCAGAGGGTGGCAGTGATGAACCAGAGGGTGGCAGTGATGATCCAGAGGGTGGCAGTGGTGAACCAGAGGGTGGCAGTAATGAACCAGAGGGTGGCAGTGATCAACCAGAGGGTGGCACTGGTAACCCAGAGGGTGGCAGTGCAGAACCAGAGGGTGGCAGTGATGAACCAGAGGGTGGCAGGGATGAACCAGAGGATGGCAGTGATCAACCAGAGGGTGGCAGCCTTGAACCAGAGGGTGGCAGTGATCAACCAGAGGATGGCAGTGATGAACCAGAGGGTGGCAGTGTTGAATCAGAAGGTGGCAGTGGTGAACCAGAGAGTGGCAGTGGCGATCCAGAGGGTGGCAGTGATCAACCAGAGGGTTGCACTGGTAACCAAGAGGGTGGCACTGGTAACCCAGACGGTGGCAGTGCGGAACCAGAGGGTGGCAGTGATGAACCAGAGGGTTGCAGGGATGAACCAGAGGATGGCAGTGATCAACCAGAGGGTGGCAGCCTTGAACCAGAGGGTGGCAGTGATGAACCAGAGGGTGGCAGTGGTGAACCAGAGGGTGGCAGTGATGAACCAGAGGGTGGCAGTGATGAACCAGAGGGTGGCAGTGGCGAACCAGAGGGTGGCAGTGGCAAACCAGAGGGTGGCAGTGGCAAACCAGAGGGTGGCAGTGATGATCCAGAGGGTGCCAGTGGCGAACCAAGGGGTGGCAGTAATGAATCAGAGGGTGGCAGTGATCAACCAGAGGGTGGCAGTCTTGAACCAGAGGGTGGCAGTGATCAACCAGAGGGTGACAGTGATGAACTAGAGGGTGGCACTGGTAACGCAGAGGGTGGCCGTGCGGAACCAGAGGGTGGCAGTGATGAACCAAAGGGTGGCAGTGATGAGCCAGAGGGTGGCAGGGATGAACCAGAGGATGGCAGTGATCAACCAGAGGGTGGCAGCCTTGAACTAGAGGGTGGCAGTGATCAACCAGAGGGTGGCAGTGATGAATCAGAGGGTGGCAGTGATGAACCAGAGGGTGGCAGTGGTGAACCACAAGGTGATAAACCAGAGGATAGCTGTGATGAACCAGAGGTTGGCAGTGGTGAACCAGAGGGTAGCAGTAATTAACCAGAGGGTGGCAGTGATGAACAATAGGGTGGCAGTGATGATCCAGAGGGTGGCAGTGGCGAACCAGAGGGTGGCAGTAATGAAGCAGAGGGTGGAAGTGGCAAACCAGAGGGTGGCAGTGATGAACCAGAGGGTGGCAGTGGCAAACCAGAGGGTGGCAGTGATGAACCAGAGGGGGGTAGTGATGATCCAGAGGGTGGCAGTGGCGAACCAGAGGGTGGCAGTGGCGAACCAGAGGGTGACAGTGATGATCCAGAGGGTGGCAGGGGTGAACCAGAGGGTGGCAGTGGTGAACCAGAGGGTGGCAGTGGTGAACCAGAGGGTGCTGTGATGAACCAGAGAGTGACAGGGGTGAACCAGAGGGTGACAGTGGTGAACCAGGGGGTGCTGTAATGAACCAGAGGGTGGCAGCGGTGAACCAGAGGGTGGTAGTGGTGAACCAGAGGGTGACAGTGGTGAACCAGAGAGTGGCAGTGGTGAACCAGAGGGTGATAGTGATGAACCAGAGGGTGGCATTGGTGAACCAGAGGGTGGCAGTGATGACCCGGAGGGGGGCCGTGATGAACCACAGGGTCGCAAACAGGCTGGACACGTAGAAACAACATGGTCGCGACCGTTGCGACCACACAAGTAAGTTCGCATTCCCGAACTTGTAAAAACGCAGAGGGTGGCCATGCGGACTCATAAGGGATCAGAGGTACCGACGGACAGAGCGGGCCTCATTGTCCTGAGCGAGCGCCAGACGAGGTGAGGCCATCTCCTAGCAAAATTGCGGGAGCAGTTGGTTTCAAAATACCATGACTTCATCTCCTACCAATTTACTCACATAAGACTGGTAGGTCATTGTCTCTGGCATGGTATGTACTTTTATCTTTACTATCACAGTTGCAGTAGTGTCTTATTAGGTCCTGAAGAAAGCCTTCTTAGGCTGAAACATGTTGACCGATTGATTCACCTATGAATGGTAATATATGCTTACATCCATTCACACTCTGCTTTTAATTTTGGCACCATGGTGACCGTCTGAATAAAGGTTTATTAGGCACCATGTTAGTCAATTTTATCTCACTACTTTTTCAATAGCACATATGCTTTGTACACTGCAACTTCCTTCACCTCCCACAGCCCTTCATACACTACTACCCAGATTTCTATCACTGGTGTAATATACACTAGCTGTTGTACTCACATTCCTCTCAAGGTGAGACACCTAGTGGATACCAGGCTGGTGCTTCCTAAACCCAGATGATGAAGTTCCGCCAATGGTTGGGCTGATGGGTTCACTTCTGCTTTGCTCTCTCACCCTTACAGTATATACCTTCACAGTCTATACCTTTATCTTTTGAGTACACGTTAGACATTTGAGGCTACTACTGACCTTAGCACCCCTTATGTGTTTTCACTAGTTCAATAGGGGTAGGGTGTTGTTAGGTCTTTAATCTCATACCCCCCTCAGACCCCCTCCACCTTTGTTTGTTTCATTTTCACATATGCATCATGAAAGCACAGTGGCCACATATGATGTATATGCACATATGCATTATCATCTATATGCATGTATATGCCGAGATGCTGATCCATTTTGTTTTTAATTTACCTGTTCCATAACAAAAGATGCCAGTCTTGAAGTTGCACATTAAAAAAATGTGCTTAAAAAATACACTTGAGAAAACAAACAGCAAGGCATGTTAGCAATTTGCAGATACCATCCATAAAATATTATAAATAAATTATTTTTTAAAAGAACATTACGTGTCAGTGCCACAGAACGGTGGGAGCAGCAGGGAGTGGGAGTGGGGATACAACAGAGAAGCAGGGTGAGTTTCAAACTGAAAAAGGAGTCAGCAGGGGAGGCAATAGAAAAGCTGTGGAAGGAGAAGGGGAGCAACTGTCTTCCCATTGCTGAAGAAACCCTCTGTTGACCTTTCAATGCTCGCTAACTACAGACCTATCTCCGTGCTTTCATTCCTAGCCAAGGTCTTTGAGAAAATAATTAATTGACACCTCACTAAATACCTTAACGACCATCAACTCTGGTTCAGACCCAACCAAAGCACGGAAACTGCCCTCATTGCTGCCACGGATTGCATCCTCATGATTCTGGATAGAGAAGACACTGTGGTCCTCATCCTCCTGGACCCCTATGCAGCATTTGACATCCCTATGCTCATTCCAGCATCTACACAACAATGGTATCCAAGGCACACACTCCAATGGATCTGCTCACTCATGATTGGAAGGACCCAGCCAGCCTGGCACTGTACACCTCAAATGCTGTGACCTCATCTACGGAGTTCAGCAAGGACCCTCTCTGAGCCCAGCCCTCTTCAACGCATACATGACATCTCTGGCCAGCGTTATTCGCTCTCACAACATTAATGAAATGCACCTCATTGTTTTATTCAAGGACAAGACGCCCAATACCTGGATCAAGTTCAATGCCTGCATGACTAAAATCACCCACTTGATGAAGACCAGCTGTCTGAAGCTGCACACCGACAAGACCGAAATCATGTTTTGTGGGAAGAACACATTACTGTGGGACTCCACTTGGTGATCACCAGAGCTAGGAACGACACCTACCCACACCAAAAACTTCAGGATCATCATACTTGACATGACTGCCCAAGTCAATGCTGTTACCACCTTTTGCTTCCATACCGTGAAGATGCTGGGGAAGATTTTCAAATGGCCCCCAATCAGCACCCAGATAACTGTCATGCCCGCCCTGTTCACAAGCAAGCAGGACTACAGGAACACCCTCTATGCCTCAATGCTGGGATGAACAGAAGAGAAGGCTGCAGATCATTCAGAACTCAGCAGCCAGAATAACTCTCAACATCCCACACCGTACTCACATAACACCATACATGACGGAGCTCCACTGCCCCCTCCACTTCACAACGTACCAACGTACCACAATTCAAGCTCCTGACCCACCTTTTCAAGGTACTACATTACACTGGCCTAGGCAAACCTCAAAAGTTGCATCTACTTTCACAAACCTTTCAGGCACCTTCACCCATCCAGACTCCTACTTGCACAAATCCCATGGTCGAGTTTTCTCCTACATCACTCATAAAGCATTGAAAGACCTGCCACTACACAAAAGAGCCTCCTTCTCACTTCTTGAATTCAGCAAGAAGCTGAAGACCTGATTTTCTGAGTAGTCTCCCTAGGTCATGGGTGAGGCTAGACTCACACCTGCTCTGTGCCAGGAGATAGTGTGCTGTACAAATCTGCATAACATAACACATTGGGGAAGGGGTGGGGTTATAGGAGGAAAGCAGCACATGAGGGAGAGAGCAAGAAAATGTTCCCTTCCATGGAGTGCTTATATAGTTTTCCTCAATGCAAGGAGGGGTAGGAGACAAGCCATCCTATCACAACAAAATAAAAAATAAATGATTCAGAGGCTGGACAAACTAAGAATAGAGATTGAATATGAAGTAATGAATAAGAAAGACCAGAAAGCCATCCAGCAAGGGGCTGAGCCAAAACCTGCAACTTGTATATATTTGAATGTATTAGAAACAATAGGTTTTCGACAACGACAGTTTAAGCTATCTTTAAGTGAGACCTGGAAAAAGACCTTGGACCCAGATACCGCTAGTGCTCCTATTTCTGTCCTTCACCGGTTGAAGAAAAAAAGCTATGCCTGTCTGCCTAGCACATGCCGAAACTGTAATGCAACGTCAGTGGATGTCCAATTTGTGACAGAGCAATATCACCATGGTAGATACTGCTATTTATTATTGATGTCCCGGGCCTAAGATACTATTTATTTTTAGTTGATTAGCCTAACTATCCCCTCTAAATGCTTGACTTTTGCCTGGGTTGCCATAGCAAGCACTCTAGTAATTACTTACTTTCAAATTTACATTGTAAAGTGTTTTCTTGCTTATGACCCAGGTTAATGGTGGCACATAAATGTTTAAATAATTATATTTTGCCTACTTATTATTTGCCCATTAAGGCTTTATTTATTAATTTGTCAAACAAAACATTCTATTTCATATATATTAGGTGTACTCTTTAGCTAAACAGACAATGCCTCTTGCAGGGGGTTCTTAGATACTCTTCTTAGACAGCACACTCCTCAGGGCCAACATGCTGTTTTGTACACTAAATATGCTACTGCTAATGATTGACTATGTGCTTCCATCCCTACATGTACAGTGACGTGGTCTTGGCGGAATATTGGTGTCTTACAATAAAATAAATCGATAAAAAACAAATACCAGTAAGCAATAAAGATATTGTTAAGCGCTAAGGGACATTACAGTCTCATTTGTGGGTTTTATTAATGTTAAAATGTATGCTAATTGAAAAAGTAGAATACAAATCATTACACAAATCTTAAAAATGTCAGATCTCCATATATTATTTTACTGCCCCAATACTGACCGGGATATGGTATTTCAGCTTGGATTGCACTTTGACCATCTTTTGCTAATTGCTCAAGTTAGTTCGAGTACTGCACCATCTTTGAGATGACGTTCTGCTTTATTGATTCAAAGGAAAGCAGTAACATTTAAGGACTTGTAATAGAGCTGATCTTCAGATCGTGTGACTGATGGGTTTTACATATGTCCTTTTGCATCTCAAAATCAAAACGCAGATTGCTGGCCAATTGAACCAAATCAAAACCATGTCAATACTTTTGAGTTATTATTTTTTAACAATGCATCAATTCAATGAGCCAATCTTTTTAATGGCATATGTTCTTCTTTTATAAGCAAGTTTATCTAGTTTGCTTAATAGTTTACACATAGGAATGTAATACAATGCATGAAATGACGGCAAAGTGAGCTAAAGAATGATGATGGTTTCAACCAAGATCTATGACTGGGGATGAGTGGCTGAAAAGTTTCAAGCGCTCTGTCCATCATCTCCTTGTGTTTTCTTTGTTTGCCCTAACTTGGCAGGGTATGCCCAGATGTGGGTCCCTTGCTTAGTTTGCCACTGGATTCAAGCTGGCCTGGCTGATGAGGGGTGTTACCCCAAAACCAGACCCAGAAGGCTTGTTTACGGTTCAGGGAAGACCTGGCTAGGCAATTGGGGCTGGACTGGTCCCTTGACTGTAAACATATGCTTAAATCTTTTACCAATTGCAATTAAAAAAATGTGATATATTGCATCGAATGTCCTTGCAAAAAATTGTATATTGGGCAAACAACTCAACAAATAAAGACCAGGGTTTCCCAGCATCGAAGCAGAATTCGCTGCAAGGTTACAACTGCACCACTGGTGAACCACTATCTGGAACTTGGACATTCTGAAAATGATATAAAATGGCGGTCATTGACCACCTGCGGCCCAATGCAAGAGGCGGTAACCAACAAACCATCTTAAGCCGTCTTGAATGCAAATGGATTTTTACCTACAAAGAGGGTTGAATACTCTCGATGAGTGGAACAGTTGTGGCCGGCTTGATACCAAGACTCCAAATATCTAGACTCTATATACCAAGACTCTTAATACTAAGACCCTAAACCAATTCCTTGTGTGAACGTTAATGGAAATCGTGCATAAATTACCACAGACTTGTACAGCCTGCTGCTGTAAAATGTGATTACGTTATATTTACTGAGTTCAAATGTACACACGAGTATAATGTATTATATTTTAATTTCCTGCAGCACCATTAACGTTGTATAAGTAAGTGAAAACCCACCCCCCACCTCCCCCTGTGCTAGGACTCTGGACCTGTAATTAACTGCATTAATTTCGTAGCGCTCGCGCTATCTTCTAATAATCGAGGATTTTAATATTTTATCATTTCTTTGTCCCCAGCTCCCGCCGGGACGATGTACAACTAACTGGTAAATATGCCTGCTTTTCACTTAATCCAATTATGTAAAATCGCCTAGCAACTAACCTTTCCCCCTGATTTAGTTCTAGAAAAAAGGTAACAAAGACCTTCACCGTCTGCCTTGCATGATAAATGATACAACACCATATTATTATGGGTAATTCAGTTGTATTAATTAATTAATTATTTTGCTTCTAAATGTCCTAATTTTTAAAGAAAATAATAATCTTTTTGCTCTTCACGCACAGATTGTGGCGTCATTCAAAACTTAGACCTAAGAAAACAATTGATATAATTTTCTGAAGACACTTGATATTAGTAAGTGCCTACCCAACGTGGAACAGAGCAATTTACATCCTAAATGTAAATAATTCCCCTAATAACCATTCCTCTTGTTCTGACATTCCCAGATCCTCCGACTCAGCAATCAAATTACCAATTTGTTTAACTGGATGGAAATGTGTTCTACCACTCCTCTAAGTAAGCCCTAATTTTCTCAGAACAAGCGCGCCTCCACGCATGCTTCTTCCTTTATTGAATAGGCACGAAAGCGCGAGACGTCACGGTTAATTAATTTTTTCTAACTTCAAACAACATGCACGTCCCAATTATATGTTAAGGTTGATATGCCACTGGGAGCACAAAATCACTTTGCTTAGAATTTATTCATGTAGGATCTAGTACTAAAACTATTCCAATTTCCAATACTGTTTCAGACAAGCTCACCATGTCCTGATGATGATCTAAAATCATATAGATCGAAACGCCGTCGACCCTACCAAGGAAATTCCTTTTCCCCATTGTATATATTTTTGTGGAATATATCCTTGTTTGTGTGACATTTGTATATAGTTTTTATTGTATTTTATCACTCAGTCACCCTATGCACTTTGTCACCAATGTGAGCACTTGAAATATAGGTTTGCAAATAGAATAAAGTATCCTTTTATATGCTATCCTACAAAAAAAAGCCTGTCTCCCAGGGTTGATTCAAATAACATAAACTATATTTCATAAACACAAGGACCTTTTTAGGCCACCAAAAACCATTGTTTTCTCCCTAAAACTCTGGATTCGAGCTAGCCTGGTTGCTGAAGGGTGTTAACCCAAAACCGGTCCCAGGATGCTTGTTTCCAGGCCAGGGAAGACCTGGTTCGGCAGTTCGGGCTAAATTGTTCCCATAAGGAACAGTGTCAAGACTAATTTGCATACAGCTGGGTCTGAACTAGGGTGGCGAAGTGAGCAAAAGAATGATGATGGATTCAACCCAGACTTGTGGCTGGGGGTGTGAGTCTGAAAAGTTTCAGTACTCCATCCATCATCTCCTTGATGATGTCCTAAGTTGGCAGAGTATGTCCAGACATGGGTCCTATGCTCACTTTGCCACTGGATGAAAGCTAGCCTGGCTGATGAGGAGTGTTACCTGGAAACCAGTCCCAGGATGCTTGTTCCCGGTCCAGGGAAGTCCTGGCTTGGCAGTTTGGGCTGGACTGTTCCCTTGAGGAATAGGGTCAGGACTGATTTACATATGGCTGGGACTGAACTGGGCTGGTGAAGTGAGCTAAAGAATGATGATGGATTCAATCCAGATCTGTGACTGGGGGTGAGTGTCTGAAAAGTGTCAGCACTCTGTCCATAATCTCCTTGTGTTTGCTTCGATGGATAAACAGTCATTGGTAATGATAATTTTCTTTTCTTATAGTTTAAAGTGCCTCTTAAGTCATTGATGCGTTTCAACAATCATTATGTCGGCACACAGGCATGCAATCCCTCACCCTTAAACCCATGAATCCATTCATCCACCTGTTACTTCAAATTGCCCATTAGCACTGACTGGGGGCTGTAGTTTGCTTTAAAAATGAAAATATAAAAAGAGGAAAAATGTACTGGAACCTTTCCGAGGGGAAAATATAATTCTGAAGGACTAGCAAACCCGTCCTGGCACTGAAGCACACTTATTTTCAGGCAGATGTGTGCATGTAATCAGACAAATTCCGTCACTCACAGGACAAAAGAGCAAATCGCTGAAGTGTGGAAACCTACTGCTTCTTACTACATGCGGTCATGAGAGAAGTGGACTGTACATGACACTTATACAGGATCCTGGTAAACCTCTAAACCTGTCAGGCATTTCAAAGTGATTCTACAAGAAAAATGTTTCTTCCCCTACAATTTGTCAAACGGTGTAATCAACACCAAAAGCATTGCTTATGTCTGCTGGCTTTAACACAGTGTAATAATAACCTATCCTTAAAGCCTATTAGATTTAGCATATGGATTTCATAATAAATAAGGCCTAGTGCCTTTATTGTAGCTTTTCATAATAGACATATCAAGCCTATGGCATCAACACAAAACACGAAAACAAAATGATAAAACCTATTTTACCTGCTTGTCTCCATAATCAATTCATTCTTACTTTACGGAACAAATGCGTTCCCACAAGGAGATCATCAAGTACACCATAACAAACTTATAAATAATAACAAAATTCCAGTTAGCAAAACAATATAAAAATCCCTTATAAGAGGGACTATTAAGAGTTATCATTGTGCAAATATTCCATCACCATGTTTTGTTCGAGTGTGGCATCAGCACCAAAACCCTTACCTACTACAGTAATCTGTGAGATTTGAGGAAATAAAATACGTCCCATTTTAAAAGCATATTATCTTTAACACAGGCTTTTCACCATAAGTATTTCAAGCTTACTTGCTTTTGTAAGAAATGTGATTGTTGGTTCACAAGGGTATAAGCCCTGGTCAAGCAGTAACCACAATCCTTGTCAGGGTAAGGCACAAGCACACCCCAAATTAACCTGTGCTCACTCCCTTGGTAGCTTGGTAAAGAACAGTCAGTCTTAACTTAGAGGTAATGTTTAAGTATTTAAATACCCAAATAAATTGTAACACAAACAATTTATCATAGTAAAGGTGATAACAGCCCCCTCGTGCTAGTAAGTGCTCTTTGGAAAACGAGAAAATATCAAGAATTCTAATATCAAGGGTTCATAGGCAAGTGCAAAGGCAAGAAAGGGTATAACTTCCATGCTTGTTACTCTAGAAAGAGCCATGGGTCGTAGGAGTACCCCAAGACCAAGATCTCCCCTTGAATGGTCTTTAGGCAAATAAATGGGGTTCCTGAAGTAAGTACTCCAGTATTTTGCTCTGTGCACAACCATCCGGTAAGGTGCCCAAAGCCAAAGATTTAGTAAGTAAACACAGGGCGCCTAGTCAGTTAGTAAAACAATAACAAAAGGCACACACAGGGATAGACTTTACTCATGGAGAAAAGCAGCAGAGTCGCACTATTGTTATTAACCCATGGTTGCTTAAAATCCCGGATATCAGGGAGGAGCTCGGGGTGCAGACTGGATACTTTCTGGAGGAAAATGTAGACTCGGTAGCGTCGGCACAGGCGATTTGGGAGGCTTATAACGTGGTTCTGAAAGGATATGCCCTATCGTTGAAAGTAATAAAGAAAGTGAAGCGGTTGCGCACTCCAGCAATGGGCGCACTATTGCTGACCAACAATGTGTTATAAATACACCAAGTTGCTCGATTGTTTAATCCATTTATTCCAGGTAATCCAAATTGTTCGTCTAGGTTCATCAAGCTACGTGGTAAACAAATTGTATAGTTAGCTTCTACAACGGCAGATGTGCTTCAAGCCTCTTTCTGTCGCATGCTTTATACAACGTTCATATCCTTAGTGATTATTCTCCAATGCATTTGGGGCTTAATTTATAGCCCTTCTTCAGGGATTCACTAAAAAATGTAAAGAAAGCACGGCCATTAAATTATGCGTCCCACTACATTTCATATTTCAACAAATGGTTTGATAACATAACCCTGCTCTTTAATTTGACGTTTTCCCGCTATACTGTTTAAATGCCCAGTTACCCGATTGTTCTCCCCTGTATTCCAAACTTTCAAATTTTACCCAACTACGAGCCTTCCTACCTTTAGATGTCAATCATTACGAACTGTCATTATCACAGTGCAGTGTTATGTTTAACTTCTAACAACAGAGTACTCGCCCTCGGCGTCATATACCGCAGAGAATTCACGTCAACTGCTGTCAGAATGCGACGTACCGACTCTTTCAGACGTAGATAGAGAGCTACTTGATGCAGACCTATCGGATGAGGAGAATCGGAAGGCCATCGACCAAATTAAATCTGGGAAGGCGATGGGGCCTGTTAGACCTGGCACCTTGGCGTGAGTTTCCCTTCCACTTTTTGCTGGTGTGCCTCCGATGTTTTGCTGGTTTTCCGATACTCAGGGCACTGCGCCACGGCCGACCCGTGCCGCAGTGCAAGTGCTCCCTACTGTAAATTGTACATGTGATTGGTATCCATGATTGGTTCATTGGATTTACTGTTAGTCCCTAGTAAAGTGTACTAGGAGTGCCAGGGCTTGTGAATGCCAATACTGCTAGTGGGCCTGCAGCGCTGGTTGCGCCACCCACAGAAGCAGCCGTAAGATGTGTCGGGGGACTGCCACCGCAAAACCCGCGTGCAGTCTCGTACTGTCATGCTGGCTGGGCAAGTGCAACCACTTGCCAGCCCCGAAACCTTCCCTTGACTTAATATTAGTCACCCCTCTGGTAGGCCTGAGGGCAGGGTGCATTGTAAGTGCAAGGTAGGACAAGCCCTGATGTGTGTGGCATGTCCTAGTAGTGACTTACAACTAAATTCGTATTTCACTATTGGAGGCTACCTGCTCCTTTTAGGCCAGAATGAGCGGCTGGAATTATTACACCCTATAATCCCAGCAGGCTCAGGGAGCATGGTAGAGAGTCGTGTTTATTATGCCTGAACTCAGGATGATAAAATATTTCTTTTAGTAAAGTTTATTTTAATATCCTGTGTTTGCAAATGCTACTTTTAGAAAGTTAGCATTTGCTTGCCTAACCATTTCAGCCCGCCTCTGCTGGTATGTGTATCTGACTGTCTGGGATGTGTGAGTGACAGGGCTGGGGGATGACAGGTGGTGAATGCGCAGAATATACCTTAGTGGGAGGTAGGAGTGGCTCTTGACTCTGAATCTTGCGGTGCTCTGCCACCACAATGCTGGCTCCACCCTCCTGGGGAGCGACTGATGACTCAGCCGACACCTGGCCCAGGAAAGGCGAAGCCCCATCAACAAGGTACTCTGGCTGCCCCTGTCCGCACAATGCTGGCTCCACCTCCTGTGGGGCGTCTGATGCGCCTGCCCCTCACACTGAAAGCAGAAGCCGGAGTACACCCTCCAGAGTGCTCAAGGACTGAAAGTGGCTATGCGAAGGCCCCCCTGGCCTGCGAGAACAAAAGAAATGCAGTATAAAAGTAGGAGCCCTGCTCCTTGTAAATTAGATCCTGTTTGGGCTACAGAAGGAACTCTACCCGACGAGAAGGACCGGGAAGGACAAGGAAGAGTGCTGTCTCTTGCCTGTGTCTGGTGCCTTGCTGCAGAAGGAGAGGAAAAGGAAAGACTACAAGAAGACTTTTGCTTGGTGAAACTTTGTGCCAAACTCTGCTAAAAGATCTCCAAGGGCTTGCTGTTGAACTTGCCCCCTGACCAGCGCCCCAGGACCAGTGGGCGCTACATCCTGAAGAAATGGACTGTGTGTGCTGCTTATCGCTGCAGTACTGACAGAGGGGTCTGGGAGTACTGGGCAAGCCTGCCACGCTCCCCGTAACCAAGGCATCGACACCCCCCCGAGCACCGTGACCGGGGCCCAAAGCAACAGCGAGAGCAACGTGAGGTCCAGCCGCCGCTGGCCCGAGCACCGTGACCGCAACTGCACCGGGAGCCCAAGAGCAAAGTGAAGGAGGACCCGTCCGGTCCAAGCTCCCGAGTTGACTGCGCTTCGAGCCGTCAATCCACCTGCGAAGACGGACAGCCGCCCTGTGATAACCCCCTCTGGTCGGTAGCCTGCCCGACAGCCCAGCTGTGAGCGCACAGCTGCAACCGGTACTTTGGCTGGGTACGTCCTGCACTTGGGGACCGTACTGCCACTTGCCGCCACCACACCGCCGCCGCCTCCAGGGTCGGAGCGAACGACGAGGAATGGACCCTGCGGCCACAGAGCACCGCCGCCCCGGATGACCCGTGACCTGCCCGGCTGAGAGCCGCAGCGAACAGCGACCCCGGAAAAGCAACGCGACGTGGGACAGCTCCCCTGGAAGCCGCCCGCTCCACAAGAATTTGAAAGGTACTGTGTTGTATCCTCACGGTGCGAGCGTCCTGCAACCCGAGCTCGCACCGCGCTATCTGCTCCCAACGCGAGCCGCCTCTGAAACCAAGGCTCGCACGGCTCCTGGCCCTCGAGGCCCACGCAGAGAGCGCATTGAGGCGCTACGAGACACTGAACCTTGTTGAACCTGGGCAGAAGGCCCGAAAGATTGCTTATTGCTAAAAGAGAACTGTGGCAAACTGAACTTAAGTAACCTGGAACCGCTATTGAAAGTTTGACAACTGTATTTACAAGCCTGCTTGAAATCTATATAAAGATATATATTTTTACAAATACAGTTTGGTGTCATTGTGTGGTGGGTTGGTTGTGATGGTGTAATATTGCAAATGTTTAACCCTATGTGCCCCAAAGATTAGCCTAAGACTGCTTAAGCCACACTACCTAGAGGGTAAGCAGAGGTTGTCTGGAAGGTAACCCTCAGCCCTGACGAGGAAGAGAGTCCCTGCTTGTCGCTAGTACTACACTGCGCCAACTAGAGCCTCCCCCTTCCTACATTGGACGCAGCGGTGAGGATTTTCGAATTTACATTTGCAGTGTCTATACCTTAACTTCCGACCATTGCACAGTGATTTCAGTCCAGTTACTTGGCCACAGGTTTTGTTGTAATTTTGCCGAGAGAAGATCCCTAGCGGAGAAACCATGCCGGGCACGAAGAGCCTGGATGGAGCGGAGTCCACGACCTCTGAGATGTTGGAGGTGGAGTGGGACGCCGCAAAGCTGGACAAATACTCAAAGAATGAACTGAAGTTTTTTTGCAAGAAACTCAAGGTTCCGCACGCCGGTTGCAAGAACAAGCTAGAGCTCTACAAGGCCCTGAAAGCCTGGATAGAGTCCAGAAAGGCCCCGGAGGAACAAGATGCCCGCGCGGAGCAAGATGCAACTGAGGAGCAGAATGCACCTGTGGATCTGGTGGATCTCGAAAGGCAAGACAGCGTGCACAGCTTTGGTAAAGGCCTGTCGCCAGAGGAGCTGGCAGACAGGAAGGAAACGAGGGATCATGAAAGAAAGCTAGCAGAATTAAAAATCCAACTGGAGCTTGAAACCAAAAGAATGACGCTGGAAGAGCGAAAGCACCAAATGGATTACGAATTGAAAATGAGGGAGATGAGTCTAAAGGAGAGAAACTTGGATCATCCTCCCTCTGGTGGCAGCACAACGCTGGTGCAGGTATAGTCAAGAGTGCACATCCCTAAAGATGTAGTTAAAGAGTTCTTTAAGGGGGATGGCATAGGACAGTGGTTTAGGGCATACGAGGTAGCCATGTCCTCCCACCGGGTCCCTGACAAGGATTGGGGAGCGGGGTTGTGGGGAAGGTTCCTTAGCGAAGGGCGAGATACCCTGCTAGATTTGCCCGTTGAAAACCAGAGGTCCTATTCCCACATGAAAGAAGCTTTAATGAACAGGTATGGGCTTACCCCTGAAATGTATAGACAGAAGTTTAGGGGATGTACTAAGCGGCCTGGGAATACGTATGTGGAGTATGTGACTTACTTTTGCAGAGCACTGGATGGTTGGGTGAAGGGTAGCAAAGTGAATGATTTTCAAGGTCTCTTTGATTTAATTGCATGGGAGCACTTGTCTGATCACTGTTTTCCTGAGTTACGCCAACACCTGATCGATAGCAAGCTGTCCAACCCGAGGAAGCTTGCTGAGGAGGCGGACCGCTGGCTCAGCACCAGGGTCCACAAGGGTCCAGTGGGAGACTCCGCCAAGAGTGGGCAGGGTCCCCAGCAGAAGAGTGGGGGGGACAAGGGAAAACAGAAAGGGTTCCAAAAAGGCCCCCAAAGTAATCCCCAAGGGGACCAGCAGAAAGGTTCTCAGCCTCCCCCACCCCCAAAGCAGAATGGGGCCCGACAGGTAAACCTGTTCCAAAGGGGCCCTTCAATTGTTTCAAATGTGGTGAGCCGGGGCACATATCCAGTGACCCCAAGTGTCGCCTGTTTGGAAAACCCGCACCCACTGGTGCTCCGCCCCGTCAAGTGACTAGTGTTCACTTAGGAGAAGAAGTGATGGTCCCGGGGGGTGGAGATCCCGTTCACATGACCCTAGTCTCGCTAGGAGACAGTGAGATGATCCCTACAAACTACCTGCCCTCTAACACTAAGAAATATGGGCAGGTGGTGATCATCAATGGTAAGGAAGCTGAGGCTCTTAGAGATACAGGAGCCAGTGTGACTGCAGTGAGGCAGCACCTGGTGTCTCAAGAGCAGGTTGTACCCCATGCCTACTGTAGGGTTATCAATGCTGATAATTCAGAGAGTCAGTGTCCGATGGCTCAAGTTCCCTTCGAGTGGGGGGGGGGTCTCTGGTACTCTGCAGGTCTGTGTAAGGAAAACCATGCCTGTTGACTGTTTGCTAGGGAATGACTTGGAGCACTCCCCTTGGGAAAAGGTGGAGAAGACGACTCACCTGCGGATGGTGGGTCTGCCTGACTGGGCGTGCGTGACCACCCGGTCAATGGCAGCCAGTAGGGGTGATCAAGAGGTCCTGGGGCCTGAAGGAGAGGTCCAGGAACCGGCCTTAGGGAGAAGGCGCAGGGGGCGCGGGAAACCGGCCCCTGAAGTTCCCACGGTCCAGGAGGAAGCAGACCTTGAGGGGGATGCCCTGGAGCCTACAGGGGAACAGATTGCCGAACTGGGGGACCTGCCTGAGCTGACCCATTGGCAGCAAGAAGGAGGACCCTCCAGGGAGGAATTCTGCAAGGAGCAGAAAGAATGCCCTTCTCTCGTGGGTATGCGGCAGCAGGCTGCAGACCAGGCCAATGGTGTTCAGGCCAAAACACATTATGTGTACTGGGAGAACGACCTCCTGTATTCAGAGCCTAAGGCTGCTGAACCTGGGTCAGCCCGTGTGCTGGTGGTACCCCAGAAGTTCAGAGCCTTCCTACTGGGGCTGGCTCACGATGTGCCTTTAGCAGGACATTTGGGGATGGACAAGACCTATGACAGGCTTGTCACCCACTTTTACTGGCCCCAAATGCACAAGAGCTCAGACGCTCATTGTAGAACCTGTCCGACTAGCCAGGCAAGTGGGAAGAGCGGAGGGAAGAACAAGGCTCCCCTCCAACCCTTCCCTGTGGTCGGTACGCCATTCCAGCGAGTGGGTATTGACATTGTTGGGCCTCTGGACCCCAAGACAGCCATGGGCAACAGGTTCATCCTGGTCTTGGTGGACCATGCCACCCGGTACCCTGAAGCCATCCCTCTGAGGACAGTGACGGCCCCCGTGGTGGGACGTGCACTGATGGGAATTTTCTCACGAGTAGGATTCCCTCTAGAGGTGGTGAGCGACAGGGGGACCAACTTCATATCCAAGTATATGAAGTCCCTTTGGCAAGAGTGTGGTGTAACGTACAAGTTCACCACGCCTTACCATCCCCAAGGAAACGGGTTGGTTGAAAGATTCAACCGAACCCTGAAAGGCATGATCATGGGCCAGGAAGGTCCAATGAGGCGTAAGTGGGACGTCCTCTTACCATGCCTGCTCTTTGCATATCGCGAGGTACCACAGAAGTCCCTAGGGTTCAGCCCCTTTGAACTGCTGTACGGTCACCCCGTGAGAGGACCACTGAGTTTGGTAAAGGAAGGCTGGGAGCAATCTCCCAGGAAATCTCCCCAGAATGTATATAGCTACATGCTGGTCTTCAGAAACCAAACCAGGCGCTTCAGACAACTTGCCGAGGCAAATCTGGAAGCAAGCCAGGAGGAGATGAAGCGGTGGTACGACCAGAATGCCACTCTGGTCGAGCTTCAGCCTGGACAAGAGGTGTATGTCCTGGCCCCCAGTGGAACCCTGTGCCCTTCAGGATAAGTGGACAGGTCCATTTGAGGTTGTGGAGCGCAAGAGCCCAGTGACATACTTGGTGGACATGAAGACGCCCAGGAACCCTTTGAGGGTCCTACATGTCAACCGCCTCAAGCCCCACTTAAGAAGGTCCGAAGTGGGCATGTTGTTGGCAACTGATGATGGAATGGAGGAGGAGTCGGAGCCTCTTCCTGACCTCTTAGTGGCCTGTGAGAAAGACGGGTCAGTGGATGGAGTTAACCTCTCACCCACCCTGACCCCCGAACAACAGGAAGACTGCCGCCAGTTGCTGGGGCAGTTTCCAGATCTGTTCTCCCTGGTTCCGAGTGTTACAGATTGGTGCGTCCATGATGTGGACACTGGAGACAGCTTACCTGTGAAGCATAAGGCTTACAGAGTGACTGACAGGGTCCGGGCCTGCATCAAGGAGGAGGTCTCCAAGATGCTTGCCCTTGGGGTGGTTGAGTCTTCCAGCAGTCCTTGGTCCAGCCCCGTGGTCTTGGTCCCAAAGGCTGCTGCGCCGGGAGCCACACCCGAACTCCGGTTCTGTGTGGACTACAGAGGACTCAATTCAGTCACCAAGACTGACGCGCACCCCATCCCCAGAGCTGATGAGCTCATTGATCGGCTAGGGGCTGCCCGGTTCCTCAGCACGTTTGATTTAACGTCTGGGTACTGGCAGATCGCCTTGACCGATGGGGCAAAGGAGAGGTCAGCATTCTCTACACCAGATGGGCATTTCCAGTTCCGGGTTATGCCATTTGGAATGAAGAATGCCCCTGCCACCTTTCAGAGATTGGTCAACCAGGTGTTGGCTGGGCTGGATGAGTTCAGTGCCGCCTACCTGGATGACATCGCGGTGTTCAGTGGCACCTGGCCAGAACACCTGCGACACCTCTGGGAAGTGTTGATGGCCCTGCGCAGAGCAGGCCTCACAATCAAGGCAAGCAAGTGCCAGATTGGGCAGGGTTCCGTGGTGTACTTGGGACACCAAGTGGGGAGTGGCAAGGTGGCACCCTTGCAACCCAAAATCGAGACCATCCTGGCTTGGGAACCCCCCAAGACCCAGACTGCAGTGAGAGCCTTTCTGGGGCTCACTGGGTATTACAGGAGGTTTGTCAAGGGCTATGGCACGATTGTGACCCCCTTGACAGAGCTGACTTCGAAGAAGCAGCCCAGGAATGTGATTTGGACTGACACCTGTCAGAAGGCTTTTGACACCCTGAAGACTGCCATGTGCACGGCGCCCGTGCTCCTGGCTCCTGATTTCTCCAAGGAATTCATAGTGCAAACAGACGCTTCAGAGCATGGTGTAGGGGCTGTTCTTTCACAGATGACTGAGGAGGGCTTTGACCAACCCGTAGCCTTCATCAGTAGGAGGTTACTTCCACGGGAAAGTAGGTGGAGTGCAATAGAGCGTGAAGCATTTGCTGTGGTCTGGGCGCTGAAGAAGCTAAGACCCTACTTGTTTGGGTCTCACTTCCGAGTTCAGACGGACCACAGGCCCCTCAGATGGTTGATGCAAATGAGGGGTGAGAACCCGAAACTGTTGAGGTGGTCCATTTCTCTACAGAGTATGGACTTTACGGTGGAACACTGCCCTGGCACAGATCACGCCAACGCTGATGGTCTGTCCAAATTTTTCCGCCTTAGTGATGTGGAACTCCCTGGGGAAGGGTAGTTCCCCCCACATTTCAGCTGGAGGGGACACATGTTAGACCTGGCACCTTGGCGTGAGTTTCCCTTCCACTTTTTGCTGGTGTGCCTCCGATGTTTTGCTGGTTTTCCGATACTCAGGGCACTGCGCCACGGCCGACCCGTACCGCAGTGCAAGTGCTCCCTACTGTAAATTGTACATGTGATTGGTATCCATGATTGGTTCATTGGATTTACTGTTAGTCCCTAGTAAAGTGCACTAGGAGTGCCAGGGCTTGTGAATGCCAATACTGCTAGTGGGCCTGCAGCGCTGGTTGCGCCACCCACAGAAGCAGCCGTAAGATGTGTCTGGGGACTGCCACCGCAGAACCCGCGTGCAGTCTCGTACTGCCATGCTGGCTGGGCAAGTGCAACCACTTGCCAGCCCCGAAACCTTCCCTTGACTTCATATTAGTCACCCCTCTGGTAGGCCTGAGGGCAGGGTGCATTGTAAGTGCAAGGTAGGACAAGCCCTGATGTGTGTGGCATGTCCTAGTAGTGACTTACAACTAAATTTGTATTTCACTATTGGAGGCGACCTGCTCCTTTTAGGCCAGAATGAGCGGCTGGAATTATTACACCCTATAATCCCAGCAGGCTCAGGGAGCATGGTAGAGAGTCGTGTTTAGTATGCCTGAACTCAGGATGATAAAATATTTCTTTTAGTAAAGTTTATTTTAATATCCTGTGTTTGCAAATGCTACTTTTAGAAAGTTAGCATTTGCTTGCCTAACCATTTCAGCCCGCCTCTGCTGGTATGTGTATCTGACTGTCTGGGATGTGTGAGTGACAGGGCTGGGGGATGACAGGTGGTGAATGCGCAGATTACACCTTAGTGGGAGGTAGGAGTGGCTCTTGACTCTGAATCTTGCGGTGCTCTGCCACCACAATGCTGGCTCCACCCTCCTGGGGAGCGACTGATGACTCAGCCGACACCTGGCCCAGGAAAGGCGAAGCCCCATCAACAAGGTACTCTGGCTGCCCCTGTCCGCACAATGCTGGCTCCACCTCCTGTGGGGCGTCTGATGCGCCTGCCCCTCACACTGAAAGCAGAAGCCGGAGTACACCCTCCAGAGTGCTCAAGGACTGAAAGTGGCTATGCGAAGGCCCCCCTGGCCTGCGAGAACAAAAGAAATGCAGTATAAAAGTAGGAGCCCTGCTCCTTGTAAATTAGATCCTGTTTGGGCTACAGAAGGAACTCTACCCGACGAGAAGGACCGGGAAGGACAAGGAAGAGTGCTGTCTCTTGCCTGTGTCTGGTGCCTTGCTGCAGAAGGAGAGGAAAAGGAAAGACTACAAGAAGACTTTTGCTTGGTGAAACTTTGTGCCAAACTCTGCTAAAAGATCTCCAAGGGCTTGCTGTTGAACTTGCCCCCTGACCAGCGCCCCAGGACCAGTGGGCGCTACATCCTGAAGAAAGCGACTGTGTGTGCTGCTTATCGCTGCAGTACTGACAGAGGGGTCTGGGAGCGCTGGGCAAGCCTGCCACGCTCCCCGTAACCAAGGCATCGACAACGCCCCGAGCACCGTGACCCGGGCCCAAAGCAACAGCGAGAGCAACGTGAGGTCCAGCCGCCGCTGGCCCGAGCACCGTGACCGCAACTGCACCGGGAGCCCGAGAGCAAAGTGAAGGAGGACCCGTCCGGTCCAAGCTCCCGAGTTGACTGCGCTTCGAGCCGTCAATCCACCTGCGAAGACGGACAGCCGCCCTGTGATAACCCCCTCTGGTCGGTAGCCTGCCCGACAGCCCAGCTGTGAGCGCACAGCTGCAACCGGTACTTTGGCTGGGTACGTCCTGCACTTGGGGACTGTACTGCCACTTGCCGCCACCACACCGCCGCCGCCTCCAGGGTCGGAGCGAACGACGAGGAAAGGACCCTGCCGCCACAGAGCACCGCCGCCCCGGATGACCCGTGACCTGCCCGGCTGAGAGCCGCAGCGAACAGCGACCCCGGAAAAGCAACGCGACGTGGGACAGCTCCCCTGGAATCCGCCCGCTCCACAAGAATTTGAAAGGTACTGTGTTGTATCCTCACGGTGCGAGCGTCCTGCAACCCGAGCTCGCACCGCGCTATCTGCTCCCAACGCGAGCCGCCTCTGAAACCGAGGCTCGCACGGCTCCTGGCCCTCGAGGCCCCCGCAGAGAGCGCATTGAGGCACTACGAGACACTGTACCTTGTTGAACCTGGGCAGAAGGCCCGAAAGATTGCTTATTGCTAAAAGAGAACTGTGGCAAACTGAACTTAAGTAACCTGGAACCGCTATTGAAAGTTTGACAACTGTATTTACAAGCCTGCTTGAAATCTATATAAAGATAAATATTTTTACAAATACAGTTTGGTGTCATTGTGTGGTGGGTTGGTTGTGATGGTGTAATATTGCAAATGTTTAACCCTATGTGCCCCAAAGATTAGCCTAGGACTGCTTAAGCCACACTACCTAGAGGGTAAGCAGAGGTTGTCTGGAAGGTAACCCTCAGCCCTGACGAGGAAGAGAGAGTCCCTGCTTGTCGCTAGTACTACACTGCGCCAACTAGAGCCTCCCCCTTCCTACAGGGCCTAATGGTACCCCAGTGGATTTTCTTAAGATAGTGGCTTCCCAAATGGTCCCGCACTTGCGAGGAATGTATCAGGAGAGCTGGGAGAGGGGAACCCTACCACCGGATCAGTGGCTGGCAAGCATTGTGGTAATTCACAAAGATGGCAAACCGGTGGATGATTGTAGTTCCTATAGGCCGATTTCATTGATCAATGTAGAGGCGAAGGTCTTGGCGAAGGTGCTCGCCACGCGGCTGGGAACAGTGATATCCTCCCCTGTGCACCGGGCCAATCTGGTTTTATGCCAGGGAGGAATACGGCTCTTAATATCCGTCGGCTCCATAATGTGTTAGCGCATCAGCGATATCTAGAGGAGGATGCAGTCATACTGTCCCTTGACACCTCTATGGCGTTTGATTCAATTGAATGGCCCTACATCTTTGAAGTTTTGGAAAGAGCAGGGTTGGGCCGAAAATTGATACTCTGGGTACGGCTACTCTATACAGACATTTTAGGGCAGGTCAAAGTAAATAACTACACATCCAGGCAGTTTCCTCTATGAAGAGGCACCAGACAGGGTTGCCCTCTGTCGCCGCTGCTGTTCTCGCTTATGCTGGAGCCCTTGGTGGCCTGGATACGGCGTGATGTAATGACAAGGGGTTTGCAGTGGTCCCACGATTGCGAAGATAGAATATCCCTTTATGCAGATGATATATTGTTATACCTTGCGAACCCATACAGGTCCATCCATATGGTCCTCAATATTTTTACAAATTTTGGGAAGTATTCTGGATATGCTATCAATTGGGGCAAATGCAAAAACAACAATTGATGGACAGAATGCAGAACAATGTCATACATTCACCCCAGTACAGAGATCTGGTCCTAAATCCATCTTTTTTTTGCACTCCACACCACCCCAGTTCAGGCATGGCCATATGAAAATCATTAATTCAATAAAGAGGGCGTGTGAGGGAAATATTTATTGACCTTGCATTGTTATAATCCCCACGTATAATGAAAGAACCATGTATAACAACGGGTCAAAAAACAAAGTAAAGCTATCTAGACAACTGTATGCTGTTGATAGGATGCAATCCCTGAATCCAAGGTATTCATGGTGAAAATGAGTTCCCATCAGATACCCGTCCTGTACCGCCCTACATCACTTGGGATCCTTCACCCGAAGGAAGTGGAAACAATTCCACTATGGATTAGGTGGATTGTGTCCTAATCGTTTTTGAAGGAAACAGTGATGTGTAAATGAAAACTATGTATTGGTATCAGGGGGTAAAGAAATATAACTAGCAGTGCAGAGGATGCAATGTGTAGCATGTGATTAAGTGAATTAATATTGGGTTGTAGGAGTGGAAAAAAGAATTTTAATAGGATCCTACCCACACCCAAGGTTAAAAAACAGTGCAAAGTAGTGTTAACAAATAACTACTTAGGTGTAATCCAGGTCGGCATGTTTCTGCAGATTAATAGGCTCACAAGATACCTGTCTGCTTCATCAGGACCTTCACAATGAAATGCTGCTGCTAAAGAAAGTGTTTTAAGTGATCAAAATCATATCACCTGAAATCGCCAGTCGAAATGATCCAGATGGTCACCAAGAGATGGACGAACAAAACATACACACAAAGAAATGCACACAGTTAATAGCGATAGCTTCAAGCACAAGGAAAATCTCTTGTGATGTTGAGTGTTTTGCCAACCAATGTTGGTCACTGATTGCTTACTAGTCAACCTGAAAGCAAGGCCAAAATTAACCTTGTAGAGAAAAGATAAAAGGAAATCTTTGTATTCACTCACCCACGATCTGGGGAATGAACTCTCCACCTCACCCGGCTACAGCTCAGGTACAAATGGAGCACCGCTCTATTAAATGTAAAAGGAGAAAAAACCAATGAAGGAGGAAGAGCTCTTTGGAGCTCAATATGGCAGACACACCCCTTTCCCCAACTTATGCACTTAGCAGCAGTCTTACGTTACAGCACAGTGTAGGGAAGGTCAAAGATGTTGTGATTTGAATTGTATACATCTTAGTAATGCAGCTAATTTTTAGAGCTTAGATGAAGATATAAGCGCTCGATTGAATTCTAGTACAAAAAGAATCGAGCGGAGCACCCGTGTGTGTTTATCGGGTGTCTGGGCTAAAAGCGGAAAGTGACAAGGCACTAAGCTACGCATGGATCTCTTTCTTAAGCGTGCAACCCATCTGCGAAGAAAAGGTCGCTAGAGTCCACTTCGTAGGTCCCTCGTTCCCCACCCGCTTACCTGTCCGTCGGTACTCCTCGCCTTCGTCTAGGCTGTCAATGGGAGGTACCTGGACGGACAGGAAGCAGTAATTTAAACTTTTTTTCGTGGAACGAGGGAAGGATCACGTGACTGACTCTGTCGCGTGCGCTGGAACTGCACAGTTGATGGGAAATGTAGTTCTCATACTAGAATCATGACGCACACGAATGCATGCGATAGATCTATTAGGCAATGTAGTGCGCCGGCGGTTTTTAGCCTCAAAAATAGATGTAAAAAGACACTCATGATCAAAATAGCTCCTAGTCGATGAATTTTAGATGGTACTTGAAAAGCCATGGTATATAGTGAATCATTAGCACTTTGCAGATGAACGTGTCATTTTCTACGCAGTGTATTATGCTAGCCTGCAGGATAGATTCAGATATTTAGGAACAGTGAACCTTTATCTTGGAGCACGCAAACAAACTTATGTATATGTTTATTTGTATTGTTTGTAAACCACCACTAACATTAGAATTCATAAGTCCACAACAGAAATCACAGCGGTTGACAACAGGTGCATACTGATAGTATACAGCATGTGTATCGCAAAGGTCCCGGATGCGCATCGCCTTATGTAGTGAACAATTCACCAGGAACCTACAGCGACATCCATGGGATGTCCTCATTCAGACCTGTTCTATCGGTTTGTAGTTTATACACCCATCTTTGTTCTCTTTTGTGTAAGAAGGTGCTTACGTCTGTGATATGTTTGGGGATTAGTGGTTGTTCTAGCACTGTCCAGTGCAAATCGGTCGGAGCATGTTGGGCCTCTAAGAAATGTTTGGTCATTCGTGTCGTTTGCTTATTACAGCGTTAAGAGCTCTTATGCTCTGAGATCCTAGTCTTTATTTTTCTCGTGGTCATCCCCACATATTTTTTCTCACAGGGACAACTGATTAAATATATGAGGTTAGAACTGTTACAGTTCGTGAACCTACGTTGTTCCCATGGATGTTCTGTACCAATGTTGATCATGGTCGATTTACAGGTCTGGGGGCATGCTGCACACTGTCCACAAGGATGGTGTCCGATCACAGCAGGCATCTCCCACAGGGTACCTCTCATTTTTGGGATTTCAGTCCTTGGCCTTGTGTGGACCAATTTATCCTTTAGGTTTTGTCCCCTTTTAAAGGCAAACAGGGGGACGGGCAGTTTGTCTTTTCCCGTATTTAGAATGCCCCAGTGTTTTTTAATGATGGTAGTGATTTGGTTTGATAGTGTACCAAAAGTCGTAACACAGGTCATTCTTTCTGTCTTTTCTTTAGGAGGCATTACTTCTAATAGGCTATCTCTGTTGTTGTTTGCTGCTCGTTTTTTGGATCGGTACACCAGTTGTTTAGGATAGTCTTTATCCAGGAGATCTCGTGTTAAGTTCCTAGCATGTGTCTCAAAGGAAGATTTATCTGTACAGTTCCTCTGTATACGTAAAAATTGCCCATAGGGCAGGTTATCCCGAAGGGACTTTGGGTGGCAACTATGGTAATTCAGCAACGAGTTCCGGGCCATAGGTTTCTGATAGAGCTCTGACCTGAGTCCATCGGTTGTACCAATGATCATTAGATCCAAGAACACCAATCTGCTTGCGTTGTACTCCATGGTGAATTTAAGATAACAGTTCTTCTGATTTAACCACTCATGGAATTCTTTGAGTTGGGTTTCATTCCCACGCCACACCACAAAAATGTCATCGATGTAGCGTCTCCACGCTCGCAGACACATGAGATGGGGGTTGGTGTCTGCGAGCACGTGCTGCTGTTCAAATTGGTGCACGTACAGATTAGCGAGACTAGGGGCAAAAACGCTGCCCATACTAGTCCCGCTAATCTGCAAATAAAGGGAGTCTTCATAGGCAAAAAATTTCTCTGCCATGGCCAGTGTTGCCAAGGTCATAATGAGTCTAACAGGAGTTATGGAGTTCAAGCCTCGTAATAGTAATAGCTCTTCTATCACCTGTAGAGTCTCCGTTTGGGGTATGGATGTATATAGGCTCTCGACATCGAACGACACCAGCAGATCTGTGTTACTGTCGTATTCAATGTCGGGTAGCAATCTTAACACATCTTTGGTGTCCTTCAAGTAAGAGGGCATCTCTTGCACCATTGGTTGGAGAAACACATCAACAAAGGTCGACAAAGGTTCCAAGAGTGAACCTATCCCAGATATTATTGGGCGGCCCGGAGGTGGGCGTTGGACCTTGTGTATTTTTGGCAATTGGTAAAAATACAGGGTGACAGGGTTGGATACTTGTAGATATTGACCCTCTTTGGGAGTGAGCCAGCCTTCCGCTAGTGCTTCTTCAACGATATGAGCTATGATCTTAGTTAGTCTAGCTGTTGGATCTTCTTTGAGTTTTCTGTATGACCGACCATCGTTGAGTTGACGTAAGCACTCATTACGATATGTTTCCACATCCAAGATGACCACCCCTCCCCCCTTGTCTGCTGGTTTTATCACAATGAGGGGATTCTCAGTTAGATCCTTAATGGCATTTTGTTCATCTCTGGTCAAATTAGAGAACGTCCTCTGCCTGACAGTGAAGAGTTCTCGTATGTCATGGTTGACCGCTTCTTCAAAGGTCAATACCTTTGGAGGTTGGCCTAGTGTGGTTGGGTTAAAAGCGGATGGTTTCTTCAATCCAGTGTTGTCTTGGACGCTGCCTTGCGATTTTTCAATGGTTTTATTCGCAAACAGAAAATGAAGCCTGATCTTGCGGTAGAGTTTGCTTAGTTCAATTTGGGCCTGGAATGCATCCGTGCGATTTGTTGAGACAAAACCAAGGCCTTTGTTCAATACTTGCTCTTGGGTCTCTGTCAATTGTTGCGAGCTCAAGTTGATGACTAAACTAGTCCCGCTGCGGTTGATGGTTGATCCTGTGGAATCTTCTTTCCACTCCTCAGATCCATGGTCTGAGGTGGTATGTTCCAGCGGACCTGTCCTTGTCTGGGAGTTCTTTGACGGCCCCGGCTTCTCCTGCCCCCCCTAAAAAAGACTGTTGGTTGTAGTCTCCATAGAATGGGGGCGGACCGTATGGGTTCATCATGGGCGGAAAGGGGGGTTGTCCCCACGGTGAGGGTTGCCACCAAGGTGGAAATTGTGGTTGTTGGAAGGCTTGATTAAATCCTCTCCACCCTCTCCTGTTGCCACCTCTACCCCGCTGTTTAGAGGATGATTGGCTGGTATTTGATCCCTCGGAATCACTAGAGACTCCATCGGAGCTAGAGCTCCCATAGTTGGATCCGCCTTTGTATCCAGCTTTTTGGTTGGTGGGACAAAAAGTATCGCTGGTGTATGGATACACCTTTTCCATTGCAAATTTGGCGAGATCTTTTTTAAACTTTTCCAATTTGGTAAAGAGTAACGAATCTCTGAACTCCTTACTAGACTTGTTGCCATCTTCTTGATGTTTGGTGAATATTTTGCTAGATGAGATCGTTGTCTTTATCTGGCCTTCTAAGACCTGAATCTCTACCATTATCTTGTCTGCTGTCCTTTTGGCTGTTTTTATGATCAGACATAACCAATCGCGTGTGCACTTCCACGCTATAAGCGACCAGTCATGTGGGAAGACCTTGTCGTCTAAGAAAAGACGAGGGACATTCCCCACTATGAGGCCGCTCGGTGCACAGTTATTTCTCAAATAGTCGGCCATGACAATGCCATGTACGCTCACTCTCGCATGATTCTTTTTTAGAATGAGTATTTTAGCCCAACCATCTTCAGAGCCAGTAGAAATGGCTGGTAATGGAGTAAACATTTCAAGCATGCTAGGATTATCCGCAAGAAGTGTCTGAATTTCATCTTCATCAAAGGCTAGGCCTAGGTTTGTGGCCATGATTCTTCCTATGTGTGTCTAAAACTGTGTTCCTCAAGCTCCTCTACTCAGACAAGATTTCTCTCCAAAAACACACTTGAGTCAGAAAAATAAATAAAACGCCCGCAGTCATCTGACTACACTCAAACATTAATACAATAAAGAGGGCATGTGAGGGAAATATTTATTGACCTTGCATTGTTATAATCCCCACGTATAATGAAAGAACCATGTATAACAACGGGTCAAAAACCAAAGTAAAGCTATCTAGACAACTGTATGCTGTTGATAGGATGCAATCCCTGAATCCAAGGTATTCATGGTGAAAATGAGTTCCCATCAGATACCCGTCCTGTACCGCCCTACATCACTTGGGATCCTTCACCCGAAGGAAGTGGAAACAATTCCACTATGGATTAGGTGGATTGTGTCCTAATTGTTTTTGAAGGAAACAGTGATGTGTAAATGAAAACTATGTATTGGTATCAGGGGGTAAAGAAATATAACTAGCAGTGCAGAGGATGCTATGTGTAGCATGTGATTAAGTGAATTAATATTGGGTTGTAGGAGTGGAAAAAAGAATTTTAATAGGATCCTACCCACACCCAAGGTTAAAAAACAGTGCAAAGTAGTGTTAACAAATAACTACTTAGGTGTAATCCAGGTCGACATGTTTCTGCAGATTAATAGGCTCACAAGATACCTGTCTGCTTCATCAGGACCTTCACAATGAAATGCTGCTGCTAAAGAAAGTGTTTTAAGTGATCAAAATCATATCACCTGAAATCGCCAGTCGAAATGATCCAGATGGTCACCAAGAGATGGACGAACAAAACATACACACAAAGAAATGCACACAGTTATTAGCGATAGCTTCAAGCACAAGGAAAATCTCTCGTGATGTTGTGTGTTTTGCCAACCAATGTTGGTCACTGATTGCTTACTAGTCAACCTGAAAGCAAGGCCAAAATTAACCTTGTAGAGAAAAGATAAAAGGAAATCTTTGTATTCACTCACCCACGATCTGGGGAATGAACTCTCCACCTCACCCGGCTCCAGCTCAGGTACAAATGGAGCACCGCTCTATTAAATGTAAAATGAGAAAAAAACAATGAAGGAGGAAGAGCTCTTTGGAGCTCAATATGGCAGACACACCCCGTTCCCCAACTTATGCACTTAGCAGCAGTCTTACGTTACAGCACAGTGTAGGGAAGGTCAAAGATGTTGTGATTTGAATTGTATACATCTTAGTAATGCAGCTAATTTTTAGAGCTTAGATGAAGATATAAGCGCTCGATTGAATTCTAGTACAAAAAGAATCGAGCGGATGTGGAAACATATCGTAATGAGTGCTTACGTCAACTCAACGATGGTCGGTCGTACAGAAAACTCAAAGAAGATCCGACAGCTAGACTAACTAAGATCTACGCTCATATCGTTGAAGAAGCACTAGCGGAAGGCTGGCTCACTCCCAAAGAGGGTCAATATCTACAAGTATCCAACCCTGTCACCCCGTATTTTTACCAATTGCCAAAAATACACAAGGTCCAACGCCCACCTCCGGGCCGCCCAATAATATCTGGGATAGGTTCACTCTTGGAACCTTTGTCGACCTTTGTTGATGTGTTTCTCCAACCAATGGTGCAAGAGATGCCCTCTTACTTGAAGGACACCAAAGATGTGTTAAGATTGCTACCCGACATTGAATACGACAGTAACACAGATCTGCTGGCGTCGTTCGATGTCGAGAGCCTATATACATCCATACCCCAAACGGAGACTCTACAGGTGATAGAAGAGCTATTACTATTACGAGACTTGAACTCCATAACTCCTGTTAGACTCATTATGACCTTGGCAACACTGGCCATGACAGAGAATTTTTTTGCCTATGAAGACTCCCTTTATTTGCAGATTAGCGGGACTAGTATGGGCAGCATTTTTGCCCCTAGTCTCGCTAATCTGTACGTGCACCAATTTGAACAGCAGCACGTGCTCGCAGACATCAACCCCCATCTCATGTGTCTGCGAGCGTGGAGACGCTACATCGATGACATCTTTGTGGTGTGGCGTGGGAATGAAACCCAACTCAAAGAATTCCATGAGTGGCTAAATCAGAAGAACTGTTATCTTAAATTCACCATGGAGTACAACGCAAGCAGATTGGCGTTCTTGGATCTAATGATCATTGGTACAACCGATGGACTCAGGTCAGAGCTCTATCAGAAACCTATGGCCCGGAACTCGTTGCTGAATTACCATAGTTGCCACCCAAAGTCCCTTCGGGATAACCTGCCCTATGGGCAATTTTTATGTATACAGAGGAACTGTAGAGATAAAGCTTCCTTTGAGACACATGCTAGGAACTTAACACGAGATCTCCTGGATAAAGACTATCCAAAACAACTGGTGTACCGATCCAAAAAACGAGCAGCAAACAACAACAGAGCTAGCCTATTAGAAGTAATGCCTCCTAAAGAAAAGACAGAAAGAATGACCTGTGTTACGACTTTTGGTACACTATCAAACCAAATCACTACCATCATTAAAAAACACTGGGGCATTCTAAATACGGGAAAATACAAACTGCCCGTCCCCCTGTTTGCCTTTAAAAGGGGACAAAACCTAAAGGATAAATTGGTCCACACAAGGCCAAGGACTGAAATCCCAAAAATGAGAGGTAACCTGTGGGAGATGCCTGCTGTGATCGGACACCATCCTTGTGGACAGTGTGCAGCATGCCCCCAGACCTGTAAATCGACCATGATCAACATTGGTACAGAACATCCATGGGAACAACGTAGGTTCACGAACTGTAACAGTTCTAACCTCATATATTTAATCAGTTGTCCCTGTGAGAAAAAATATGTGGGGATGACCACGAGAAAAATAAAGACTAGGATCTCAGAGCATAAGAGCTCTTAACGCTGTAATAAGCAAACGACACGAATGACCAAACATTTCTTAGAGGCCCAACATGCTCCGACCGATTTGCACTGGACAGTGCTAGAACAACCACTAATCCCCAAACATATCACAGACGTAAGCACCTTCTTACACAAAAGAGAACAAAGATGGGTGTATAAACTACAAACCGATAGAACAGGTCTGAATGAGGACATCCCATGGATGTCGCTGTAGGTTCCTGGTGAATTGTTCACTACATAAGGCGATGCGCATCCGGGACCTTTGCGATACACATGCTGTATACTATCAGTATGCACCTGTTGTCAACCGCTGTGATTTCTGTTGTGGACCTATGAATTCTAATGTTAGTGGTGGTTTACAAACAATACAAATAAACATATACATAAGTTTGTTTGCGTGCTCCAAGATAAAGGTTCACTGTTCCTAAATATCTGAATCTATCCTGCAGGCTAGCATAATACACTGCGTAGAAAATGACACGTTCATCTGCAAAGTGCTAATGATTCACTATATACCATGGCTTTTCAAGTACCATCTAAAATTCATCGACTAGGAGCTATTTTGATCATGAGTGTCTTTTTACATCTATTTTTGAGGCTAAAAACCGCCGGCGCACTACATTGCCTAATAGATCTATCGCATGCATTCGTGTGCGTCATGATTCTAGTATGAGAACTACATTTCCCATCAACTGTGTAGTTCCGGCGCACGCGACAGAGTCCGTCACGTGATCCTTCCCTCGTTCCACGAAAAAAAGTTTAAATTACTGCTTCCTGTCCGTCCAGGTACCTCCCATTGACAGCCTAGACGAAGGCGAGGAGTACCGACGGACAGGTAAGCTGGTGGGGAACGAGGGACCTACGAAGTGGACTCTAGCGACCTTTTCTTCGCAGATGGGTTGCATGCTTAAGAAAGAGATCCATGCATAGCTTAGTGCCTTGTCGCTTTCCGCTTTTAGCCCAGACACCCGATAAACACACACGGGTGCTCCGCTCGATTCTTTTTGTACTAGAATTCAATCGAGCGCTTATATCTTCATCTAAGCTCTAAAAATTAGCTGCATTACTAAGATGTATACAATTCAAATCACAACATCTTTGACCTTCCCTACACTGTGCTGTAACGTAAGACTGCTGCTAAGTGCATAAGTTGGGGAAAGGGGTGTGTCTGCCATATTGAGCTCCAAAGAGCTCTTCCTCCTTCATTGGTTTTTTCTCCTTTTACATTTAATAGAGCGGTGCTCCATTTGTACCTGAGCTGTAGCCGGGTGAGGTGATGAGTTCATTCCCCAGATCGTGGGTGAGTGAATATAAAGATTTCCTTTTATCTTTTCTCTACAAGGTTAATTGCTTTCAGGTTGACTAGTAAGCAATCAGTGACCAACATTGGTTGGCAAAACACACATCATCACGAGAGATTTTCCTTGTGCTTAAAGCTATCGCTATTAACTGTGTGCATTTCTTTGTGTGTATGTTTTGTTCGTCCATCTCTTGGTGACCATCTGGATCATTTAGACTGGCGATTTCAGGTGATATGATTTTGATCACTTAAAACACTTTCTTTAGCAGCAGCATTTCATTGTGAAGGTCCTGATGAAGCAGACAGGTATCTTGTGAGCCTATTAATCTCACTACTTTGCACTGTTTTTTAACCTTGGGTGTGGGTAGGATCTTATTAAAATTCTTTTTCCACTCCTACAACCCAATATTAATTCACTTAATCACATGCTACACATAGCATCCTCTGCACTGCTAGTTATATTTCTTTACCCCCTGATACCAATACATAGTTTTCATTTACACATCACTGTTTCCTTCAAAAACGATTAGGACACAATCCACCTAATCCATAGTGGAATTGTTTCCACTTCCTTCGGGTGAAGGATCCCAAGTCATATGAAAATCAGCCTTGACCCTGTGCCTCATGGGAACAGTCCAGCCCGAACTGCCAAGCCATGTCTTTTCTGGACCGGAATCAAGCATCCTAGGACCGGTGTCTGGCTATCAGCCGTCTTCAGCCAGGATAGTGTTGTATATTGATTCTTCTTGTAATATGGCTGACAGTAGTCTTTAGCCCTTCCTTAGTGTTCTTACCTCTTTAATCTCCCAGAATACCTGTGAGTGTTCTAACTTGTACCAGGGTGTTCTATGATTGTCAGTTGATGTCTGGTCAACTGGCGAGGTTGTGTACTCAGCTGTGTCCTACAATAAATCTACATGTAATGCACTAGAAGTATCCTGTCATCTATCACCATCCTATTTACAACATTTTGGCGACGTTTTCTGCTGACCAGACCAGACCAGACCAGAGAAGAACCATCAAACACAGCCTGAGCTACACCTCGCAAAAGAACCCACAACATCTATTTGCTGCCAATAACATAATCAAAGGAAGATTGAAACCAGATGAATGAGGGAAAAGTCAAAGGAAACAATACCAAGTAAGGCGTAGAGAAACTAAGCTGTCAAGTAACCAGTAATCCTTAAAGCGCTGTGAATGTAGAAAACAGCTACAAGTATTTGAAGTGCATTAAATTGATAAGTAACCAGTTTCAAGTTGCAGCAAAAGCGAAACAAAGCTATATTTTTACCTGTTGCAGCTTAAAGTAAGAAGAAGAAAAAAAATAACCGTTAATGCGTTGAAACCCTTCTTATGAATTAAAAGAAACCGGTAACTTTAAGAATTTGGTCCATAGAATTCCTCCTCTACTGCCTGCAATGTTTCAAATGAAGCTTTATATATACGTGAAATAGTTGTGATGCCTATTAGTTGTTTTAAGTGTTGTGTCTCACCTCACACTTCACTTTTACACTCTTTGCCCCAAAATGCTCTTTTGCCTTCATGAACTAAAATTAGTTCAAGTCGTCTTAGGCCTCCTTTCTGTTACTATTATTATTGTTGTTGTCTCCCATGCATCAGGCTTTATTTTTATGTTTGTTTCATTTCTTTTCTGTAAATGAGGAAGATGTGTTGTATATTGATTCTTCTTGTAATATGGCTGACAGTATTCTTTAGCCCTTCCTTAGTGTTCTTACCTCCTTAGTCTCCCAGAATACCTGTGAGTGTTCTAACTTGTACCAGGGTGTTCTGTGATTGTCAGTTGATGGTCTGGTCAGCTGGCGAGGTTGTGTACTCAGCTGTGTCCTACAATAAATCTACATGTAATCAACTAGAAGTATCCTGTCATCTATCACCATCCTATTTACAACAGATAGCTTGTCTCCAGTAGTGTGGATAGCATGGGACTCACGTCTGAGCATACCCATCTCACTCGGGGTGACAAATGCAAAAACAACAATTGATGGACAGAATGCACAACAATGTCATACATTCAACCCAGTACAGAGATCTGGGTCTAAATACACCGTTTTTTGCACTCAACACCACCCAAGTTCAGACATGGCCATATGCAAATCAGCCTTGACCCTGTGCCTCATGGGAACAGTCCAGCCCGAACTGCAAAGCCATGTCTTTCCTGGACCGGAATCAAGCATCCTAGGACCGGTTTCTGGCTATCAGCCGTCTTCAGCCAGGATAGCTTGACTCCAGTGGTGTGGAGAGCATGGCACTCACGTCTGAGCATACCCATCCCACTCGGGGTGACAAATGCAAAAACAACAATTGATGGACAGATTGCAGAACAATGTCATACATTCACCCCAGTAGAGAGATCTGGGCCTAAATCCATAGTTTTTTTGCACTTCAAACACCCCAGTTCAGACATGGCCATATGCAAATCAGCCTTGACCCTGTGCCTCATGGGAACTGTCCAGCCCAAACTGCCAGCCATGTCTTTCCTGGACCGGAACCAAGCATCCTAGGACCGGTTTCTGGCTATCAGCCGTCTTCAGTAAGGATAGCTTGACTCCAGTGGTGTGTAGAGCATGGGACTTATGTCTGAGCATACCCATCCCACTCGGGGTGACAAATGCAAAAACAACAATTGATGGACAGAATGCAGAACAATGTCATACATTCACCCCAGTACAGAGGTCTGGGCCCAAATACATTGTTTTTTTGCACTCCACACCACCCCAGTTCAGACATGGCCATACGCAAATCAGCCTTGACCCTGTGCCTCATGGGAACAGTCCCGCCCGAACTGCCAAGCCATGTCTTTCCTGGACCAGAATCAAGCATCCTAGGACCGGTTTCTGGCTATCAGCCGTCTTCATCCAGGATAGCTTGACTCCAGTGGTCTGGAGAGCATGAGACTCATGTCTGAGCATACCCATCCCACTCGGGGTGACAAATGCAAAAACAACAATTGATGGACAGAATGCAGAACAATGTCATACATTCACCCCAGTACAGAGATCTGGGCCTAAATCCATCGTTTTTTTGCACTCCACACCACCCCAGTTCAGACATGGCCATATGCAAATCAGCCTTGACCCTGTGCCTCATGGGAACAGTCCCGCCCGAACTGCCAAGCCATGTCTTTCCTGGACCAGAATCAAGCATCCTAGGACCGGTTTCTGGCTATCAGCCGTCTTCATCCAGGATAGCTTGACTCCAGTGGTGTGGAGAGCATGGGACTCACGTCTGAGCATACCCATCCCACTCTGGGTGACAAATGCAAAAACAACAATTGATGGACAGAATGCAGAACAATGTCATACATTCACCCCAGTACAGAGGTCTGGGCCCAAATACATCGTTTTTTTGCCCGAACTGCCAAGCCATGTCTTTCCTGGACCAGAATCAAATAAAAATACTTTAAAAAAAAAAAGACACACACACACAATTCTTCTATCTCCAGTGGTCCGTCTGTAAAACGAAAGCGCATATGGACCATTGCCTTACCCATGATGAAGCGAAAGCAAGTCCTCAATAAAGTACGTCTGAAAGTAATTGCTTCCGTGTATTGCGCTTGAGACAAAGGGAAATTCCCAGGGCCAGTTGATGCCCAGAAAGTAGAATCTAATACAGGAATCGGAAGGGTGGTCCATATAAGGTGGTGGTTTCTAAAGCAAATCAACTGAGAGTATGATAGGCAGTAGCTGGCAGCCACGGAGCACATGGGGCACACAAAAGAGGTTGTACTGACCCATATAACCTTAGAAAATATATACAAGGTGAGGCAATTGGCCACACACAAGAAACAGAACCATAAATATAAAAACCCTGCTAGGTGAGTGTTGCATGCCTTACCGTCATATTAAATAAAGGAAGAGGAGCAATAGAGATACCCACAGTTAATTTATGTTAAATCAAGCATGCAAGGTCCAAAAAGAGTCTGTAGGTGAGCAGTAGAAAATTATCAAACTTGAGATAGGAAACAAGAAGGAAAGAGTAGTAATTCAGGGTCCTGCCCAGCAGTATAACCCCAGCAGCATGACAGCCTTATGTGACGCGATGGTTGGGCAAAGGGCTAAGTGTGATAGCAAGATTCAGTAAGGAAGCCCCTATAAGTGCTAGGTTATGCAAGAACTAGAGCCCAAACCTGAAACCCGGAGGCAGTATTAGGCAAACTCCACCCCTAGATGCAACGGATCATGTCCCCCCTCGTCCTCCTTACCCGCATCAAGGGTCCAGAAAGGTAATGCCAGATGAACAGGAAATGTTCACATCCCCAGCCATTTGAGCCGAGCAAACACCTCCCCCGGGAGTGGCTTAGCCAATCCAGAAATCTGCAGAGGGAAAACCCGGAAGGCAAAGCGGCGATGCTGAGGGCACGTCTCCTCCGTAAGCCACGCCCCTGCGCATTGAGTCACCCTCCATGGAGAAAACGGAAGTCTATGTGGTGCAAGTGGAAGCGCCATATTGGAATAGCTTCCACAGGGATATGGAAAGAGTGGGCTCCCAGGTGAAACGTGTAGCCCAGAATATAGAAATCAAACAACTATATTGAAACAAAGATTAAAGGTAGAAGGTTTGAAATGGAAAGGAGAAGGATAAAGTGAAAAGACAAAAGAAAAGTAAAGGAAAGTAGTCTGATGCCATCTGGAGCAAAGGGTGGACCAAGCACCCTTTAAGGGGAAATTGTACCCGATGTGAGGGGCAATCCCCAAGCGATAAAGTAAGAAAAGGAATTAAAATATAAGGAGACTGTCCTACACAAAGATTAATCACCAGATAATCAGAACCACTAGACAGGCAAAAGTCCGGTAAGGATCAAGTTCAGAATAGTACCTGTCAGCAAAAGGAAAAGTATAAATAAGGAAACAGTGGCGATAAGGTAGACGGAGATTCATAAAGAAAGCAGAGTAGTTGAAAGGTGAAGGGAGAGGAAAGGTAGAAGGAACATGTTAAAAATGGTAGGAGAGCATACGAAATCTAAAAGGGCAAAGTATATACATTCAATTAAGTGATACAACAGGGTAAAGTTGTGCAGTTAAAAGGGTAACATAACGCTCATAGCGATTAGAGAGAACATAGTCAAACTGAGCAGTAATGGCAAAGGAAAGGCAAGAGTTTGCAGGGGAGGCGTGAGCAAAAAATAGTTAGTTAATCATGAAGAAAGTAGTGCATCTCATTATCAGTATTATGGCCCTCACTTAATGCGCGCAGTTTGCATATCCATTCTGCTTCATATTGTCTGAGGCGCAGGTCCGTGTTACCTCCCCTATGTCCTGCTTCTACCTGGTCAATACCATTGAACCAAAAGGTTTGGTTCTCAAAGTGGATCTTTGTGTAGTGCTCGGCCATTGGATATCTGAGTCAAAATTGCCCTTCTGTGTTCTTGAATGCGGTGTTTGAGACTTCTCTTGGTACTCTCAACATAGATCATATTACACGAGCAAACAATCACATACACCACACAGGTGGTATTGAAGTTAAATAACTGCCTGATCGTATATTTTGATGTCCCACTGTAATGAAACTCCTTGATCTTGTTAACCCGAAACTTACTTACATTGCAGGAGCTACACACGTAGAACCCCTTAGGCTTAGATGGCAGCCATGTTTGCCTATTATCTGTTTCTGTTATGTAGCTTGGGCATGGAGTATTTTTAAGGGTGTTGCCTCTCCTATAGGTGATGGAAGGGTTATTTCTGATTCTGATACTTGGGATCTCTTTCAGAAGGTACCAGTTCCGTTTGAGCAACCTAAAGCTCTCACCACTGTAGGTAGTGAATTGAGCAATTAATCTGACATTGTTGGCAGATCCCCTTGTCTTCTTTTTAGTGTTCTGTTCTATTAGCGTGTCCTCCCTTTTGAGTGTGTGTACCCTTCTCTCTGCAGTGTCCAAAACCTTCCCATCATATCCTCTTGTGCCGAATCTCTTTTTGACCTCAATAATATTCATGTTGAAAGTCCCATCCTCACTGCAAATGCGCCTGATCTGGACCATCTACCCATAGGGAATGTTCTGGATAACGGAGCTCGCATGTGATCTACTAGCATACTGCACACTGTTGCAGGCTGTTTCTTTTCGGTAAAGGGTGCTGTGTACTATACCATCTTGTATGTAGAATTGTACATCCAGATAGTTCATTCTTTTGTGATGGTGTTCCATGGTTAATCTCACATTGTTTGGATTGTTGTTGAGGTGGGTGAAGTAGTCCCTAAGTGAGTCCTCTGTCCCTGACCACAGACAAATAATATCATCAATGTACCTCCCCCAAAAGACTATATAGTCTGTCCAAGGGTAAGTCTATTTGCCCCTGACATGCTCCCTCTTATACCACCCCATGAAGAGGCATGCATACGAGGGAGCAAACCTTCAACCCAACACGGTGCCCTGTCTCTGGTGGTACAAGGTACCATTGTGAAGGAAGTAGTTCCTAGTGAGGATCAGTTCTATCATTTCCATCACCATTCATTCTGTTCAAATATGTCTGAATCCTCCCTGTCCAGGAAGGATCTGACATTCGCAATTCCATAATTATAGTCAATACATGTGAGAAGTCTGATTATGTCTAGGGCAGAGGTCTTCAATCTGTGGGGCGCGACCCCCAGGGGGGTCATGGAGTCTTGGGAAGGGGGTCGCAGATTCTGCCAGAGTGCAGTTCCTGGCGTCGGGCTGATCGAAGGTGCTCAAGGCGGAGGCCGCCTAATTCACACCGAGGTGTGAAAAACATCAAAGCCTCGTTAACAAGTAAAGGTCTTTTAAAGACCTGTGTTAGTACTCTGGTGTGCCTTTGTGTGTGTCCAAGCTGTTTCAGCCAGGCTGACATACAGGAGCTGGGGGGGGAGGGGGCTGGGGGGGGGGGGGGGAGGAGGCTGTAGCCCTTTGAGTTCAATGGACTTAGCTGTGGGTTTATTTTTACTTTTAACGTTTTATATAGCGCTAGTTTAACCCGTAGGTATCAGAGCGCTTTACAAATACACAGTAAACAGCAGAAGGACAGCAGAAGGACATTACAATCATATCATTGGTTCAAGTCCCATGAGCCCTCATACCTGGCGCCTGTGCAGGAGAAATGTGGCTGAGAGTCTGTTCTTCATGGTGAGATGTGTTCACAGCCGGCTGCCACCCCCCCCCCCCCCCCCCCCCCCCCAAGCAGGGAGGCACAGAGATGCCCTCCCATGAGAGAGGCACAGACAAGCAGAGAGATACTGACCCCCCATGAGAGAGGCACAGACAAGGTGGGTGAATGAATGATGGGTGGATGGATGGATGAAAGGGTGGACGGATGAAGGATGTATGGATGGATTGATGAAAGGGTGGATGGCTGTATGGATGGACGGATGGAAGGATGAAAGGGTGGACGGATGTGTGAAAAGGTGGGTGGATGAATGATGAGTGGATGGATGTAAAGATGAAAGGATGGATGGATGGATGGATGTGTGAAAAGGTGGGTGGATGGAGGATGGATGGATGAAAGGGTGGATGGAAGGATGAAAGGGTAGATGGATGAGGGATGGATGTATGGATGGATAAAAGGTTGCATGGATGAATGATGGATGGATTTGTGAAAAGGTGGGTGGATGAGTGATGGGTGAATGGATGGATGTAAGGGTGGATGGATGAAGGATGGATGGAAGGATGAAAGTGGATGGATGGATGAAGGATGGATGTATGGATGGATAAAAGGTTGCATGGATGGATGAATGATGGATGCATGGATGGATGTGTGAAAAGGTGGGGGATGAATGATGGATGGGTGGGTGGATGGATGGATGAAAGGGTGGGTGGATGAAGGATGGATGTATAGATGAAAGGGTGGATGGATATATGGATGGAATAATGAAAGGGTGGATGTATTAATGAAAGGTTGGATGGATGAAGGATGGATGTATGGATGGAAGGATGAAAGGGTGGATGGATGAAGGATGGATGGATGGATGGATGGATGGATGGATGGATGGATAAAAGGTTGCATGGATGAATGATGGATGGATGTGTGAAAAGGTGGGTGGAAGAATGATGGGTGGATGGATGGACGGGTGGATAGGTAAAGGATGGATGTATGGATGGAAGGATGAAAAGGTGGATGGATGAAGGATGTATGGATGGATAAAAGGTTGCATGGATGAATGATGGATGGATGGATGGATGTGTGAAAATGTGGGGGATGAATGATGGATGGGTGGATGGATGGATGAAAGGGTGGGTGGATGAAGGATGGATGTATGGATGAAAGGGTGGATGGATATATGGATGGAATAATGAAAGGGTGGATGGATGAAGGATGGATGTATGGATGAAAGGGTGGATGGATGAAGGATGGATATATGGATGGATGGATGGATAAAAGGTTGCATGGATGAATGATGGATGGATGTGTGAAAAGGTGGGTGGAAGAATGATGGGTGGATGGATGGACGGGTGGATAGGTAAAGGATGGATGTATGGATGGAAGGATGAAAAGGTGGATGGATGAAGGATGTATGGATGGATAAAAGGTTGCATGGATGAATGATGGATGGATGGATGGATGTGTGAAAATGTGGGGGATGAATGATGGATGGGTGGATGGATGTATGAAAGGGTGGGTGGATGAAGGATGGATGTATGGATGAAAGGGTGGATGGATATATGGATGGAATAATGAAAGGGTGGATGGATGAAGGATGGATGTATGGATGAAAGGGTGGATGGATGAAGGATGGATATATGGATGGATGGATGGATAAAAGGTTGCATGGATGAATGATGGATGGATGTGTGAAAAGGTGGGTGGAAGAATGATGGGTGGATGGATGGACGGGTGGATAGGTAAAGGATGGATGTATGGATGGAAGGATGAAAGGGTGGATGGATGATGGATGTATGGATGGATAAAAGGTTGCATGGATGAATGATGGATGGATGGATGTGTGAAAAGGTGGGGGATGAATGATGGATGGGTGGGTGGATGGATGGATGAAAGGGTGGGTGGATGAAGGATGGATGAAAGGGTGGATGGATATATGGATGGAATAATGAAAGGGAGGATGGATGTATGGATGGAAGGATGAAAGGGTGGATGGATGAAGGATGGATGTATGGGTGGATGGATAAAAGGTTGCATGGATGAATGATGGATGGATGTGTGAAAAGGTGGGTGGAAGAATGATGGATGGATGGACGGGTGGATAGGTAAAGGATGGATGTATGGATGGAAGGATGAAAGGGTGGATGGATGATGGATGTATGGATGGATAAAAGGTTGCATGGATGAATGATGGATGATGGATGGATGGATGTGTGAAAAGGTGGGTGTGTGGATGGACGGGTGGATAGGTAAAGGATGGATGTATGGATGGAAGGATGAAAGGGTGGATGGATGAAGGATGGATTGATGTGTGGAAGTGTGGGTGGATGAATGATGGATGGATGGATGTGATGAGGTCTAACAGGCGCATTTATGGTTGTCTATAGTTGTTTATGATGAGGCTTACCAGTTTCTAGAATCTTTTGTCGGAAGGGGGTCCTTACGCCTAAAAAGGTTTTACAAGGGAGTCTCGACATCAAAAAGTTTGAAGCCCCCTGGTCTAGGGTGACAAAGAGCAAGTCATTATCCCTTATTTAGGAGGGAAGGTTTCATACATGTGTCTGCAATTTCAGGTCCACTAATTCTGATAGTCTCTCTGTCAGGGAACCGATACAGGATATGATGGGCCTTCCCTGTGGGAAATCCCATTTCTTGTGTACTTTTGAAAGTATATAGATGCAAAGGTTCTCCACCGTTAGGTACCCAAACTCAGTGTCACTCAGCAGGCCAGTGCCTCTTCATTCAGACAATTTGTGATTGATGATCCTTGTTAGGTCAGCCATGGGGTTAGTACCATCCCTCACAATACATTTAGTGTTGGCAAGTTGTCGGTCAATTTCACCCATATAGTCAGATGTGTTCATTACAACAACATTCCCACCTTTGTCCGCTTCCCTTATCACAATACTTTTGTCCTCCCGTAGTCTAGTGAGAGCCTTTCTTTTACCTGCTTTTAACCCAGTTCTGGGAGGAAGTGTTCTCCACCTTTAATGAAGGTTTACAGAGAAAATTAAAACCTCGACCAGAGATTGCATTGTTTGGGTTCATAAGGCAAAGTTTGAATAATCCAATCTCCAAAGGTGGGAAAGCATTTATAGCAATTTCTGCTTTAGTGGCTAGCTCCTTGTTTCTTCAGAATTGGAGGACAGTGAAAGTTTCAACCTATCAAAATTGGCATAAAAAATACAATGCACTAAAACCTTTGAGGAAGTGTATGCAAAAAGGGTAGGGGCTATTAAGAAATTCTTAGCAGTTTGGAAAATTATGGATAAAACAGAAAGCAAAAATGTTTAGTATCTTAGATTGAGTTGGGGTGGGTCATTTTCATAGTATTATAGCATCTTAGACAGAGTTGTGATGACTAACTCTGATTTCTTGCTTATGGGATGTATCACCTCGGGAAAGGAGGAAATCTAATGGCTGATATATGCAATGATGAAATGAATGGATTCATTAGTTTTAATTATGTAAAACCTGCCATGCACCACAGTTTAATTTTGGTACCTAGTCCCTTTAGTATGCCTGAATCTAATAACTTTATTATTTTAAAATTGTTCTGCACTGCACTTTATTATCTGCCCCTTGCACTTCTGATTGGCGCAGGACTCGCGCCTGTATGTGATGAGGATTGAGGGAAATCGATTTCATTAATAATTGTATAAGGCAATCTATATCTGTATACTAATATAATAAAGAGAGAGCCCAAACCTTTGAGGCCGGTAATCTCAGGAACCACAGCACCAATCACAACACCTAATACAGCGTTGGAAAGGGCAGTTGCAGCGGAAGGACATAGGCTATGCAGACGTCCACCATATACATTTAAAAGGTAAAAGAACTGTGCCAGCAAAGTAGTCCCTTGTGGGCGTGTCTGCGTACTGCTGTGGGCGTGTGCTGGGGGCATGACAAATGCTGGGGGCGTGTGGTACGTTCCGCCCTTCATACCTTGTCTCATATCGTGTGCTGTGGGCGTGTGCTGGGGGCGTGTGCGGGGCACGGGATTACGGGAAGAAAGCAAGCATTGTGCCCAATATTTCATTGATTTTCTTCCCAGGTTCTGTACATTCCAGCTCCAGGTGTCCTCCCTGCTCCTTTAAATACCCCTGCACCCCATAATCATAACCCACCCGTACTCCTTAAAATACCCCAAAACCCTTAAACACTAACCCATCTTAACCCTATAAATATACCCTGTACCCCAAAACCTATCCCTAAACCCTAAAAATACCCCTGTATCCCAAAATCCATTCCTAGCCCTGAACCCTATAAATACCCCTGTACCTCAAAACCCAAACCTACCCCTGAACACTAAAAATACCCCTGTACCCCAAAACCCAAACCTAGCCCTGAACCCTAAAAATACCTGTGTACCCCAAAACCCAAACCTACCCCTGAACCCTAAAAATACCCCTGTACCCCAAAACCCAAACCTAGCCCTGAACCATAAAAATAACCCTGTACCCCAAAACCCAAACATACCCCATAACCCTAAAATACCCCTGTACCCCAAAACCCAAACCTAGCCCTGAACCCTAAAAATACCCCTGTATCCCAAAACCCAAACCTAGCCCTGAACCCTTAAAATACCCCTGTACCCTAAAACCCAAACCTACCCCTGAACCCTAAAAATACCCCTATACCCCAAAACCCAAACCTAGCCCTGAACCCTAAAAATACCCCTGTACCCCAAAACCCATGCATATCCCTAAACCCTAAAACTACCCCTGTACCGCATAACCCAAAACTATATTTGAACCCTTAAAATACCCAAACACCCCAAAACATATACCTCAGTACCCCAAAACATATACCCTATACCCATACTTATCATATCCAAACATTAAAAAAAACATGCTTTTACCATTCATGCATTTACAACAAATTTCGTTGTAAATGTATGCGTGGTAAAAGCATATGAAATGTAATGCCTTGCGTTACAATGGCATTGCGGAGTCATGGTACTTTCGTAATGAAAGTATGCGAAGTGATGGTATGCGGAAAGAAAGTTGTGGCATAATGGGTGTTTACCCTCCCCCGGTAAGTACATTGGTGGCACGGCAGCCCACATCTCGAGCAACATACACATATTTTTTCACCACCGATTTTAAAAATACACAGGTCTCTCTCATTGATGGCCAGCACCGACATACACTTTTAGACACACCTCCCACCACAAGTTTTAGAATTGCGAACTTTAGAGCTGGGGAGCTACTTTCGAATCTCTGCATCAGCTGAACATCCTGTGATTCCAGGCAAATCGCTTTGTCTCCCCGTGCCTACCACAAATGAATGTGTTCTTCTGTAATGTAAATTGTGCTCATGCCATGTTGTCGAGTTTGCGCTATATATTATTGCAAGGAAAAATAAAGTAGGGAAACTCGAGTTCACACACTACTGAACGCGCACTCTTAAGTGCATCGCAGTACACTGTGAATCGGAGCGTTTCACAGGCTTGTCACAGATAAGAAATGCTATCAAAACGAAATCCTACAAAACAATATACTATTGGCCGGCAGCAATTCATACCCGGACAACGTCTGGACGGGCTGCTAGTATTAACTATATGTATTGTTAAAGTTGCTCTATGTTAGTTATAACTCAATTAAAAAAAAGTATTGATTCAAGTGATGCAATCACCATAGAGGGAAAGAGTGCAAGCAGAAACTTCACTATCAAAATTCAAATGACAACAAAAGCACAACTAAAATTACATAATAGATAGTGAGTAATGGGGCAATTAATCCAATCTCGATCTTCTAGACACCCAAACTGCTCGTAAAAAGGACAGGACTGTAAAGATAACATGATCTGTTTGAAGCATCTGCAGATACATCAAGGCTGGCCTAACTTGATTAAAATTCAGGGATTTCAGCAAAGGGACCAAAAATTGCTTCCTCTGCCAGCTATAGTAAGAACAAAACCAAAACTAAAATGCAGCATATCCTATGGAGACAAATTGTCGCAGCTGCAGGGTACTCTTGCCTCAGGCCGTGTCCACCCCGGAGCAGAAGCCAAAAAATGGTGCAATTGTTTGAACCTGAATCTTGGCCAGTAAAAACCTATCATGCTGTGAGTGGACCTTGACAAGAAACGACTCCAACTCTTGCGTAGATTTTAGCAGCTTGTGACCCTGTACTGAGGTTTTATAGACCTCTAGGTGCTCTCTCTCTAGGTGTGAATGTTCCAAGAACAGCCTTTTGACGCACCCACACCGAGAGAGAGGAGGGATCATCAAAAATATCTGACCTAGCAATATGATAAAAAGCTGCTTTAACATGGGCTATCCAAGATATTCTGTGTGACCGACCAAGAGCCAAACAGTCCGCTAAAATCCTTTGATATAACAACAATCCCGCCCTGCTCCAAATCGTAATCCAACACAGGAGCGGACTAAGGGATATCAAATCTTACATGTGGACAATCCCAAGCTCCGCCTGTACAGAGAAAGCTGGAGTAGAGTGTGGAACCTGTACCAATCTGCGAAGGAAAATATTTTCAGCAGATTGGATATGGTCCAGCTTGGCATACCCCATACCTCACTACCATATCGCAGATGGGAGCTACACTTAGCCTGATAAATTATTTAACAGGTCCCACGCCACCCTAGAGGCAACCCTCTGTGCAAAATTAAAAACTGCCCCCGTAGATCTGAGAAACTCTTCTCTTTTTGCCTCCACCAGAGGTTTCTAACAAATGTTAGCATCAAATACAACCCCCAAGTAATGGAATGCCTTAACTTTTTCCAAAGTAAGATTTGCGACCTTAAAGGTCTTGCTCTTAGTTGACTTGGGGCCCACTACCATCACATATGACTTTGAGAAAATAACACACAAATCAAGGTTTCCCAAGAAAGACACATACCTAGTTAACAGTAAACCAGTGAAAAACACACCACAGAAGGACCTCAAAACATATTTAGAAAAATAGAGTAATTTTTAATAAGCAGTCCATGATGTACAGAGTATGACCTCCCTACGTAATCAAGGATCTCATTGATGGAAAAAGTCTTGAAATAGTCTTCCGTTGTCTCCGATATCAAAATCTGAACTTGACTCACCATATGACTTTGGGGTGCACCCTTCGTATATTTAAATCCATCTTTTCCATGTCAATACCACAGAGACAGTGAAATTCCATTCCCAGAGATGGGTCACGAGGAATGTTGAGCACGCAAGCTAAAATATGCATCAAAACGTGGATTATACAAAAGGGAAGGAGTGCACCCCAATTTAGATACTTTTGTCGCCCACAATACTTCGTCCCATGGAGATGGAGATTTCGATATCGGAGACAACGGAAGACTATTTCAAGACTTTTTCCATCAATGAGATCCTTGATTACGTAGGGACGTCATACTCTATACATCATGGACTGCTGTATTTTAAGCGCTGGATTATGGACTTTACATCATTTTGACACATTTTCTTTCTGATTTTAAGCTTTAGTTGTTATTTGGTTTTCTGTTGGAAAGTAGGATAAAATAATGTTGAAATTACACGATGGGGAGGCAGGAGCTGAGTGATGTGGGGATGGGTTCTTGTGACGAATGTGGATTTTTGGGGGGGTTCTTTTGGGTGTAAGATGGGATGTTAGATAAAAGGGCAGAGGATGTTTTGTATGTGGGTGTTTCGTTAGGATAGACGTTTTTGATTGCAGCTTGAGTGAGATTGGGTGAGGTGGGATTGATGTGTTGGTAGGATTCTTTTTTGGTACATGCAAGGTGCATTATGAGGATTATAGTATTTGGAATGGGTTGTGATTGTATCAGGTGGGTGGACGTTGATTGAGGACACGTGGGTTAAAGCAAAACAAAATTATTAATAGGGACAAGAAGAAGGGCACATACAAGGTTTCAAAGAAAGTGGCTTTATTGCCAATAAAGCTGCAGCTGAGACAATTTGCAGGAGTGCAAAGTGATCTGGTGTTACAGAAAGAAATCAGTCTTTATATACCTTCACAGACTCTTGGCTTGTTATTAATTAACTATTACATCATGGTGTGACCATGCTAGAATTAGGTCCACGTGTACATTACAGTATCAAGGTGCATTTCAGAAATATGTCTACGTTCACAATTTACATTATTTGCGACACATCTGACCATGCAGCTACAGGTTAATCTTTAAACTACCATTTCCTGACTTTCAGCCTTGCCTTGGCCGGTTATCTTGAAATGTCAATATGCAATGTTGATCTACTATCAGCAGAGGCCCGTGTTTTCTGCTTTCCAACACAAATGACGCACTTGCTATCTATGCTATCTGTGCTGAGCAAACAATTCGCCTCTTCACTTAACGGGGCAAGGGCAGGCCAAACTTGTCACGTCCTAGGTCAGCGAACGATTCCTAGAAAGAGCTCGCTGAACTGACTGAACTGGCTCTGTACAAAGGTGAAAGGCTAGTGAATCATTAAACAACTTGGAGCAAGAACAGAATGGGCACGTTCATGTTCACTTGTCATTCTTTTCTGGTTTCAGCTGAATTTCAGACAACTTAATTTAACCCTCTGTGCACCAGCTGTGCACCATGGAGCAACATTTCATTATGACTATTGGGCTCATTTTGTTTGCAACAGGTTAAAAGACAGAAATTAATATACACTACGGTTCCATTTTAATATTTTCTTTCAGCAAGGGGCCAACTTAATTTTTCATCTTTTACAAATCGACCCTTTGAACCTCAGTTTAAAATAATTTCATCACGCAGCATATCACAATTTAATAATTATATTGTTCATTCTTATCATCGTCAGAAATGTCTATGTTCATTAACTCAGTAGTGACTGTTTGCATCAGCATTCTTTCTTTTTCCTTTAATTTCCTCACTTGGCATTTTGTCAGCTGTCCCAATAGTTGACAGCACATTGGCAGGCAATTAACTAATAGACAACAGCCTATTATTAGTAGGAAAATTGTTATGAACACCATTCCGATCTTCCAACCCCATGCGCTCAACCAACTCCAAAGTGAACCTCCTATATCCCATGTACCAGAATCCTGATGTGCTTCTACACCTATATGATGCAATCTTTTTATTGCTTCCCTGACAGTAACAGAGGAGTCCGGGACATAGGTGCAACAGGACGCCCCTATAATTGCACAGACTCCTCCCCTTTCTGCTAGCATCATGTCGAGAATCATTCTATTTTGTAACAAAACTAATCTCACAGCTTGAAGCTCTACTGTAATATTTTCAAGTATACTTGTTGTTTCATTTATTGTTGCTTCTAGTAGCCTGGATAATCTACGTATATCTCTGGAGTTGATAGCTGGACCAATCCATGGTATCACTCCTTTAAATATGTCACCCCCTATCTGTGATGCTGTATCTCTTTGATCCACATCCACACTTCTCCTGCCTCGCCGTGGTGCATGTCTTTGCATGTCCCTTCGAACTTCTTTTGTGTCTTTTATTGCTATAGCAGGTAATACAAAACCTAGGTGACAACAACCACCCCAATTTGTTGGAAGCCATGTATAAGCCTTCTCTCCACAAATGAAATAAATTGAGTCACCTACGTAAAGTGGAATGCTAATATTTCCGGCCGTCATTTCAAATGTCATGTTACAATTTGTGCTATTTCCCACCTGATAGGTCCCATTACTCTTAATACATATACTTCCTATTGCGTTGTGTTTTCTTAATTTTAACTTTAAAAATGGTATATTCTTATTTGCTTCTTTTGATGGGCCTGCTATCCTAATGCTTGTATTCTTATTTGGAAAGAGCGGGGTAAAGATGTCAGACAGGGGAAATGTTGCATTTGGTTCTGTTACTTCCGTGCAGTTCCCTAGTGTCAGAATATCTGCCATATATTTGTTATATAATGTCCCTGCAGGTGGGGCCATAGTTGTCCCTGCACCAGCAGTACTTTTCTTTAAGTTCTGCAAAACAGCTATCAGTTCTATTTTTACTATTGTTATGTAAATGGCATAACAGGATGCTGCAAACGGTAGTGGGACTTGAACCAGGGGCAAACTTTGGTCTACAGAAGCTGGGAATTGCAAACATATCCAGCAATCTCCCCTTGTTAATATCATTTGGTATGGTGCATCAAAGTCACAAAGGAATTGTGGTGCATATCTTCTCTGTGGGCTATTTCTTCAGGTGACAAAGTGTATGCAGGTATTGTAGCAGGTGTTGTTGGTGTTGGGATCAACTTTTCCATGGGATAGAACACATCTAATAGATATACAGTAATTAATGCTAATAATAACAGACAGAATATCACTCCAGATATGCACATTTTAGACTTGTACCATTTTTTCTTCATTTTTAGAACTGTATTTTCCCTATCCATATCTTTCTATTCTTATACTTTCTTTATTTGGATGTAGTGCTATTGATGACACTATGTTGTGAATTATCACTATGAATCTTTACTATAATATAAGCTAAACACACAAAAAGCATAAACACATATAAGGTGAGGCTGTAGTATAAAATATATTGCGAACAGCTATTCGTTAATATTTCAGATGGTCTCTGAGTATTTTTTGGTACTTCTCTCCTCCCAAAGATATGCATTTAATTCCTATAAGGCACGACCCTTTGATCATGAATATCAATTGTTAGTGCAGCCACATTTACATTTACAGGAGTGTCCACTATACCTCACCCCAAATGTATCTTTCTGAAACTGGCTGTCCTGATGATCTAGAAAAAGTCCTTTGCTGGATGCTGCAGCAGCACGGGTGCTCGCAGTGACAGAAGGACCCGCAAATTCCTTCTGGATCCGTTCAAGTCCTTTGCTGGTTGCTGCAGCAGCACGGGTGCTCGCAGTGACAGAAGGACCCGCAAATACCTTCTGGATCAGTTCATCTACTAATTGCTGCAGTGGCACGGGCACTATGCAGTTACAGGAGGACTCGCAAATACCTCCTGGATCAGTTCATCTACTCAACGTTGTACTGGCCCACTTTTTACTAAGGACTTCCCTGATGAATTGTTATAGTCTCTTTCTGTTATGCAGACAGGCTGTTATTCCTGGTGGTAGTGTGCAATATACCCTAGTTTTTTTTTTCTCAGTCAGCAAGTACTCTATTCAAGGCTTCTTGTAATGCTAGACTATTTAAATATTGCATTAGTTGGTATTCTAGCTGACTAAATACTTCCTCAAGGTAACTGAGTGCGTCTTCGTTGTCTTCTTCACTGCTATTCTCAAAGTCAAAAATCGTCGTCAAAATATCTGTTAGGATAATATCTAATAGTAGTACTTCATCTATTTCCTGCAGAAGATCAGGTACCAGAATTACTGACATTTCATCTCCTTCTTCTTTGTAGATCTCAAATTGTACCTTTTTTCTTCTTTGATCAGTTCTGGTGTTGGCATGTGCTGCTGACCTGGGTCTTGGCTGGATGCAGTCTCAGGAGGTGCCCTCTTGACGTGGCTGGCATGAATCCAAGATTTGTTGTTGGTGCACTTCACTGCTGTCTTTGTGGCGAGTAGTACCTGTTGTGGTCCCTTCCAGCGAGCTTGGAGACAGTTGGACCTCTGGAATGCTTTGATGAGCACCCAGTCACCGGGCTTGAACTTGTGCCCCTCGACCTGCAGCGGCTCTGGAAGGGCTCCCTTCACGTGCTGGTTGATAGAAGCAAGAGTACGTGTAAGTGACATGCAGTAATCATTCAACAGTTCATTCGTCATCATAGGCAGAGCATTTTTGTCTGGAACTCCCCAAGCTACCATTGCAACCCAGTGACAATTTCATGTGCACTGAGTTTGGTCTTGGCATCTGGTGGCTCCTCATGCTCATTAGGGCAATAGGTAAGGCATCCATCCAGGTCAATTTTGTGTCAGCACATCTTTTTGCTATTTTGGCTTTGAGCACGCCATTTTTTCTTTCCACTGCGCCAGCGGCCTCTGGATGGTAGGCGCAGTGTAGCTTCTGCTGTATTCCCAAGGCTTTGCATGTAACCTTTATTAGTTCATTACAGAAGTGACTGCCATTGTCTGAAAATATTGTTTTTGGGACCCCAAAACGTGGGATCAGTTCCTTTATCAAGCACTTGGCTGTTGAGATGGCATCATTGTGTTTTACCGGATATGCCTCTATCCACTTTGAATACATGCACACCACCACCAGGATATACCTATACTTATTTGTAGGGGGCATCTCCACATAGTCTATTTGCAGGGCTTCAAATGGCATTGTTGGTTTCTGAAAGTGGCCTTTGGGTACTGGAGCAGTCTTACCCACATTGTACTGTGCACATACCATACATGTTTGACATATCTCCTGTGCTATTTTTCTTATGTTCTTGTTCACCCAGAATTTGTCCATGCAATTTATAATTGCATCCCTGCATATATGTGCTGGGCCATGCATGGCCAAACACATAGAGTAGACCATCCTGTCTGGTAACATATATTTATCCTTGGCGCCATTCATCCAACATCCTTGAACAAATGACCCGTTCTTTGACCAACTCATCTGTTCTTCTGCGGTTGCTCCTTGTTGCATTAGTCTTATACCTTCACTTGTTAGATCTAGTGACTTCACTTCATCTGGTAATTCTTGGACAGTTAGTACTAGTGCTGAATTATTTCTTGCTGTCTGTTTTGCTGTTATGTCAGCAAATGCATTTCCCTGGCCTACCTTGTCGGTAACTTTTTTGTGAGCGCTGCATTTAACTATGGCCAATTTCTTTGGCAGTGCCAGGGAGTTAAGTAATTTGGTGATAAGCACTCCGTGCTGTATCTTTGTGCCTTGTGAGGTAATGAAACCTCTTTCCTTCCAGAGTCTTCCAAAGGAATGTGCCACATTAAAGGCATATTGGCTGTCTGTATATATGTTAACACACCTTCCTTCAGATAATTCACAAGCTCGTGTGAGTGCCACAAGTTCTGCTGCTTGTGCAGACAACTCAGGTATCTTACAGGACTCAACTACAGTTTTATTTGTTACAACTGCATAGGCTGCTGATGTATTTCCATCCTCTGTTCTAAGGCAGGAACCATCCACCCACAATTCTCCCTCTGCATCTGCATAGGCTATGTCCGTCATGTCTATTCTCCCTTTTGTTTGCTCTTCAGTTAACAAAATACAATCATGGTCTGAGTCCACTAGATCATCAGTGGGAATAGGTAACAGAGTGGCAGGGTTAAGCACATTGCATTTGTGAAGTGTCACATGTGCTGCAAATAAACAGATCTCATACTGCGTGAGCCTGGCATTTGTGAGGTGCTGCGTACGTGTCTTATTTAGTATCAGCTCTACGGCATGTGGAACATAGACATCAACTTCATGTCCCATTATTATGCTTTCTGCACGTTGTAGTGCTAAGGCGGTTGCTGCAACAGAACGTATACAGGAAGGTAAAGCCTTGGCTACAGTATCCAAGGTGGCAGAGAAATATGCGCATGGTCTTTTGTGGTCACCAAACTGCTGGCATAGAACACCAAGAGCACTCCCGTCAGACTCATGAACATAGAGTTGGAAAGACTTAGAATAGTCTGGTAGGCCTAAAGCAGGAGCAGAGCAGAGAGCTTGCCGAATGGCAAGGAAGCTTTGTTCATGTTCTGGCAACCACTGAAGGGGTTCGGGCGTGTCCTTGTGGGTCAGGGCCAATAAGGGTTTTGAAATCAAGGAGAAGTTAGCAATCCAATGTCGACAATAACTGGCCATGCCTAAAAAGGCTCGCACCTGTTTTTGGGTGCGTGGCACTGGTGTCTGTAGAATCAATTTAATGCGCTTATCATCCAATCTTCTCTGCCCTTTCGACAGGATGTGTCCTAGGTAGGATACTTCCTGTTGAACAAATTGAATCTTTTCTGGTGAAACTTTGTGACCACGTTTAGCTAAGAAATTTAACAAATTAATGGTGTCAGTTGTACATTGTGCCTCAGAGATGCTACCAAGCAACAGGTCATCAATATATTGTATTAGCACAGAGTTAGGTGATAAATTGAATGTGTCTAGTTCTCTCTTTAAGGCCTGGTTGTAAATGCTCGGGCTTTCTGTGAACCCTTGAGGGGCCCTACAGAAGCAATAAGTTCTCCCGCCTATAGAGAATGAAAAGAGGTACATGCTACCTTCATCTACTGGAATTGAGAAGAAGGCATTCTTCAAATCCACTACAGAAAAATATGCCATTTCTGGTGACAGTGTTGACAATATTGATACTACATTTGGGACAACTGGGAACTGTGGCACCACTATTTTATCAATTTCTCTTAGATCAACTATGAATCTGTAACTTTTTTCATTAGTATTTCCATCGCTCTTTTTTAAGACCGGAAGAATAGGGCTGTTACAAGGACTGCCTGATATTTCTTTAACAATCCCTTCTTTTAGTAAGTCAGCTATTATATCCTGCAATCCCTTTAGACCCTCTGGAGCTATTTTGTACTGTGGTATTCTTGGTAATTTTACATTCTGTTTGACTGTAATTGTTACAGGTGTGATGTTCATTTTCCCTGTGTCATTTTTGTGTTTTGCCCATATCCTTGAATCTATCTGATCCATTATTTGTGCGGCAATATTTTGTATTCCTATTGATAGGAAACAGTTGCCCATTTCCTCTGTCATTGGTCCATCTACTTCCAAGAAAACTCCGTCTGCAGTGCACTTAATAGTGGCATTCATCTTTTTTAGCAAGTCCAATCCCAACAAATTAAATGCACATTTGTCTGATATAAGGAATGAATGCGTGTCCTGAATTGGGCCTATACTGTATTTCAAGGGTGCTGAAATTGGGCTTGTTACAAGTATGTTGGTGAATCCCACTGACTTATTTATTTTTCCAGAGAGAGGAACATCTGGAAACTTTTTCTTGGTCAAGGAGGAATTGGTGGCCCCTGTATCTATTAGTAATTCCACAGGTGTACCTTCAATCTTACCCCTCACATATGGTCCAGTGGGATCTACAGGGATTACCATCCTCTGTATTAACTCTCTCGGGCCCCCCTATTGTGCATAATAGTCCCATTCCCCTTGGGGCCCTTCCTGATATATTCCATCATAAGGGTGATGCACCTGCATTTTTGGTATTTGTTCATTATCAAAGAAATTTGTGTTGGGGGGATACTCTGTAGGGCCATGTTGTGAGTCACGTCCTTGCTGTTGATATCCACCTCTTCCCATGCTTCTTCCCCGGCCTCTTGATCTGCCCATCCCACCCCCTCTTTGTGACTGCTTGACGGGGTGTGGGCATTGAGCTCTCCAGTGATCCTGACCCCCACAATTAAAGCATCCTTGTGTGTGTGCTTGTTCATTTGTGGTGGTATGCTGTGTAGGGGGAGTAGAAAATGACCTTTGTGGGCCCCCACGGCCTCTTCCTCTACCCCTACTTCTTTGTCCTTTGCCGGTATACTGGTTTGCCTGCTGAATCAAAACTTTAGTTTTTAACTCTTTTAATTTGTTATTTTTACTTTCCAACTCCTTTTTACCTAGCATTTCGTAATACTGTGCCAATTGTAAAACTTCTGTTAGCGGTTTGCATGACCAAGTAGGGTTGTACTCTAGAATCCCTTTTTTAATTGATGGTTTTAAATTATTTACAAAACAAGAGACAAGTGCACTTTGTGTTGCTTCCTTTTCAGTATCTAAACCACTTGAAGCTGTGAAGACTTTCTGTATTCTAGCGAAAAACCCAGATACTGTTTCTTCAGTGTCTTGAATGCATGCATTTAATTTTGACCAGTCTATTTGTTTTCTGGGTACCAGTGTATTTACTTTAGCCATTATTTTTGCTGGTAAGTCTCTAATATCATCTGATATGTCCTCTCCTTGTTCCCTTTTTGCTTTAGTAATATTTTCCCATTGTATTTTTAAGACTTCATCATCCTCTCTCCTTATTTTTCCCCAAATGTCTGGTGGCAATATTATAGAAAACATTTGTTCTATGTCATCCAGTGTGAGAGTGCCAACTCTTAGTATTATTTCTGTCTGTCTGTACCATTCTTCTCTGTCTTGTCTAATGTCTGGAAACTGAAGTGCAAATCTATGTAATTCAACATTTGACCATGGTGTGTGAACTTTAATAGTGGGCTTCCCTTCTTGACTTCCTGGTACTTCTCTTAATGGGAAGTTGTGAGTAGGAGAAAGAGTACTAGCTTCCTCCTCTTTGCTTTTTTTATGTTTAGTACATTTTTGTTCTAGTATCAGAAGAGTATCTATCCATTCAGCTAATATCTGGACAGCCTCTAATATCTCTGTACTTGATGCCCCTACATCATCTATTGCTGCTGATATTGTGTTGCTATGAGCACGGGACAATCTGTCAGGTTGGGGGTAGCTGTCTTCCTCAGGCCAATATTTTTCCCAGTCTTTAAACCAGCTGTAACTTTTCTTGTCCAATTTATCCAAAGCACTGCGTTGAAGCGCAGGCGTGAATTCAGGCCGGAAGCGGCTTTTTGCACTACGCCATGTAGAAGTACCATTTTTCATAACCTCCATCACCCATTCGTGTATCATTTTCTGTTCTTTTTCTGTTATTTTTGGCCGTAACCCTTGTCTACCAGAGGTAGAAAGAGGCGTTTCTTGTAATGGTATAGGTACTGTCTTACTAGTTGGTGATGTAACTCGTGGTGTGTGTGTCTGTGGTGCTCATGAAGTTTGCATTGTTTGTGGGCTGTATGGTGGTGGTGTTGTCAATAGCGCTTCTATTACAGGATCCTCTGTATCCTCCTGTTCTAAGGGAGCATTAGGTAGAGTGGGGTACACATCTGGTATAGGCTTGTGAACTGTAAGGCATTTGTCCATTTCCATTTCTTTTTCCCTACAACTTGTTACACATCTTTCTTTTGCCTTCTCCCTATCATGTGCCAAAGCTTTTCCTTTCGTTGTCCTAGGTTCAGCTGGCCATCTGTTAGCGGCGTATGACCGCCATGCATGAAATGCATCCTATTGTAATAAACGTACTTTCTTCCCTTTCTTTTCACGTTCCCTTAAACAATCTTCTAAATAAAGCATTTTAGCTCTGTCAAATGTCCCATATTCTGGCCACTGTAGATCAGGATTTTTCCTGGTATAATGAGTCCATTGATCTAGGTGAATAGCTGTATGGTACCCTTTTTTCCGTGACACGTACCATGCTGGTGTGCCACGAGGAGGTGTTGGTTGAGTGACATCTGAGGCTGCCCTGCGGCCTTTAGCTGTGCTCAAAAATAGTTTGCTAAGCATTTTGAATTTTATTTAGTTACTAATTTTATTATTTTTCCTCTTCTATCACTTTTTATTTCCTTTTATTTTAAAGTGCACTTAAAATACACTATTTTACACTACTTTACACACTTTTTTATGCTATATTTCAACACTTTTGCAAGATACAGTTGTATGACCCATTTCAACAATATGCATATGTACTTATATTTTTTAGACGTCTTTCAGAAGCATGCTCTGTCTAAAGGCGACCACCCACGGTCCCTCTCCTAAAAGCGACCACCCTAGGTCCTTCTCCTGTCCTTGGGATCCTTAAGATCTTTCACAGGTTGGACAGTCCTCCTCAGGCACCTATCTTAAAAGGCGCCCTCAGACCTCCCCTAGAGACCCCTAATGAATCTCAGTTTGTACTTTCTGATGTATTTTAGAAAAACACTATTCAATTGATAAAATTGAGTTCAGTGCAATTAAGCACTGCCTACCTGACGTTGTATGCACCCTTCTTAGCTGTGGCAAAATCACCTGATGGCTCAAAGGAAGCTGGTGGTGTCTTTTGTCAAAGGCTTATCAACGGGAGCCTTGTCATCTGGGCGTGTCAGGAAACAAGTCCTCTCAGTAGCTGCGCAGAATACACCGAGACATGAAGGCTCCTGAAGAATCCAAAGACAGCAGTACTTTATCCCCTGCAGAGACCATCAGTTCCTGTCGAGTCACGGCACAATCTGTTAAAGCAAAAAAAAATTATTAATAGGGACAAGAAGAAGGGCACATACAAGGTTTCAAAGAAAGTGGCTTTATTGCCAATAAAGCTGCAGCTGAGACAATTTGCAGGAGTGCAAAGTGATCTGGTGTTACAGAAAGAAATCAGTCTTTATATACCTTCACAGACTCTTGGCTTGTTATTAATTAACTATTACATCATGGTGTGACCATGCTAGAATTAGGTCCACGTGTACATTACAGTATCAAGGTGCATTTCAGAAATATGTCTACGTTCACAATTTACATTATTTGCGACACATCTGACCATGCAGCTACAGGTTAATCTTTAAACTACCATCTCCTGACTTTCAGCCTTGCCTTGGCCGGTTATCTTGAAATGTCAATATGCAATGTTGATCTACTATCAGCAGAGGCCCGTGTTTTCTGCTTTCCAACACAAATGACGCACTTGCTATCTATGCTATCTGTGCTGAGCAAACAATTCGCCTCTTCACTTAACGGGGCAAGGGCAGGCCAAACTTGTCACGTCCTAGGTCAGCGAACGATTCCTAGAAAGAGCTCGCTGAACTGACTGAACTAGCTCTGTACAAAGGTGAAAGGCTAGTGAATCATTAAACAACTTGGAGCAAGAACAGAATGGGCACGTTCATGTTCACTTGTCATTCTTTTCTGGTTTCAGCTGAATTTCAGACAACTTAATTTAACCCTCTGTGCACCAGCTGTGCACCATGGAGCAACATTTCATTATGACTATTGGGCTCATTTTGTTTGCAAGCAGGTTAAAAGACAGAAATTAATATAAACTACGGTTCAATTTTAATATTTTCTTTCAGCAAGGGGCCAACTTAATTTTTCATCTTTTACAGTGGGTGTGAGCATGTGTTTTATAACGGTTTGCGTGTGAGTGGGATTGTGAGAGCAGTTTGGGAGAGTTGGTGAGGAGGTTACCGGCCGAATCAAGAGTACGGGCGTGTGAGCACAAAGCGTGAAGTAAGCACAGATTTTAGTAGTGATTATTTCACTCAGGGTGAAGTTGGCAACAGTTGTGTGTGTGTGTGGGGGGGGGGTTCGAGTACGCTGGTTATAGTCGGGGTGAGAACATTATTTTGGCAGCACTTTATCAAGGGGGCGGGATGTTAGGAAGATTTAATTGATTTTGCTGGCATTATGTTTTTGTTTAAAGAGCACTTTTAAATTCTGCGCAATTGGTATAGCTATTCTTGTTGTATTTTTCAGAAACCCTTTCTGCTCTCTGTGCCACTCGTTCCCCCACCCCCCATTTTTTTCAGACCTTTCTGCCCTTTCTTGTGACCTTTGTGCCTCTGTGCCACTCGTTTCCCCCCATTTTTTGTTACCTTTTCTGCCCTTTCTTGTGACCTTTCTGCCCTCTGTGCCAGTCGTTTCCCCCATTTGTAGTGACCTTTTCTGCCCTTTCTTTTGACCTTTGTGCCTCTGTGCCACTCGTTTCCCCCCGTTTTTTTGTGATGTTTCTGCCCTTTCTTGGGACCTTTGTGCCTCTGTGCCACCCGTTTCCCCCAGGTTTTTGTGACCTTTCTGCCCTTTTCTGTGACCTTTGTGCCTCTGTGCCACTCATTTCCCCCAGTTTTTTTGTGACCTTTCTGCCCTATCTTGGGACCTTTGTGCCCTCTGTGCCACTCGTTTCTCCCTGTTTCTTGTGATCTTTCTGCCCTTTCTTGGGACCTTTGTGCCTCTGTGCCACTCGTTTCCCCCCGTTTTTTATGACCTTTCTTGGGACCTTTCTGCCCTTTGTGCCACTCGTTTCCCCCTGTTTTTTGTGAGCTTTCTGCCCTTTCTTGGAACCTTTGTGCCCTGTGCCACTCGTTTCCCCCCGTTTTTTGTGACCTCTTCTGCCCTTTCTTGGGACCTTTGTGCCTCTGTGCCACTCGTTTCCCCCCGTTTTTTGTGACCTCTTCTGCCCTTTCTTGGGACCTTTGTGCCTCTGTGCCATTAATTTCCCCCAGTTTTTTTGTGACCTTTCTGCCCTATCTTGGGACCTTTGTGCCCTCTGTGCCACTCGTTTCTCCCTGTTTCTTGTGATCGTTCTGCCCTTTCTTGGGACCTTTGTGCCTCTGTGCCACTCGTTTCCCCCCCGTTTTTTATGACCTTTCTTGGGACCTTTCTGTCCTTTGTGCCACTCGTTTCCCCCTGTTTTTTGTGAGCTTTCTGCCCTTTCTTGGAACCTTTGTGCCTCTGTGCCACTCGTTTCCCCCCGTTTTTTGTGACCTCTTCTGCCCTTTCTTGGGACCTTTCTGCCTCTGTGCCACTCATTTCCCCCCGTTTTCTGTGACCTTTCTGCCATTTCTTGAGACCTTTGTTCCACTGTGCCACTCGTTTCCCCCCATTTTTTGTGACCTTTCTGCCCTTTCTTGGGACCTTTGTGCCTCTGTGCCACTCGTTTCCCCTGTATATCTTTGACTTTTTGCCCATTTTGTGACCTTTCTGCCTTCTGTGCCACTCGTTTCCCCCTCAATTGTTGTGCCCTTTTGCCTTCTATTTCCTTCGTCGCCCCTCGCCGCTGCATCCCCTGACTGCCTGTAATAAGATGATCTGTAGCCGAGTAGTATTGATTGATGATGTTTTATTGATGGATTTTAAGGTTAAATCATGTAATCATTTAAGTAACAATCAAGTCTCTCCTAAGCCCCACCAGGAGCAGCTCTCTTGCTACTCAGCCCTCTCTTCCAACTGTCATCCATCCACCAGGCACACCACACATTCCATATTACCTCACACACTCAACATTCCACCATTCACCCAGATAAGCTGAGTAGCAAGACAGGTTAATGGGAAAGGCACATGGCATCCAAACCAGGATACTACACCACCTTCCCCCTTAGAAGGAACAAACAAATGAACAGTGTAAAAACTAGAATGGTCATTCTACAATTAAGCTTGCATTGAAAAACGTAACTATCATAAGTATGCTAGCATTTAGTATATTGTACCTTTCCTAGTTATCTCCCTTGCTGCTCAGCCAGTGTGAGTGAGCTTGGAATGTTGGTATGTGTGATGTGTGTATGGAATGCTGGTATGCCTGTGTGTGGAGAGGCAGTTGGAGTGGATGGCCTGAGCGGCAAGGAAGCTGTTCCTGGTGGGGCTCTCCCTTTGGGCTTACTTACCTATGATTCTTATGCTTGTTACTTACATCTATCTAAGATAGTAACAATAAAGCACTCATCTTTTAAGGATACCTGTGGCTCATTGGACTTATTACACTGCCCATTCGCTGCCCCCACCTCCCGCCTCCCAGATGCTCCTCCCTCCCACTTCTCCATATAGGCCGGCCGCGGTGCGGTGAGGAGAGCGACCCTTGACCCTTTCAGGTAGGTCGCTCCCCCTCCGCATAGCACCGCCTGTGTGTCCCTGCCCCAGCTGCCACTGCTGAGGAAGTTCGAGGCCCTCCTCCACCCGCAGGCTACCTCCTGCGCTGCCGTAGGTTTGCTCATCCTCCATTGTATTGGCTGGGCTGTATTTTCTTCATTGCTCCCGTTGTAGTGACTGCATTTTCATTGTTGTGTCTGTGACTGCTGTTGTCCGTCTCCCCCGCTGCCTGTACGTGGTCTGTGTCCATTCTCTGCCACTGTTCCCCTCGCTGCCCCAGGGTCTCTGTGCCCGGTTTCCCTTCTGCTCCCCTCGCTGCCCCCTTGTCTCTCGGTCTGGTTTTTCCTTCTGCTCCCCTCGCGGCCCCTGGGTCTCTCTGCCCGTTTTTGTCTTCTGTTGCTTAGCTGCCCCTGCATTTCTGTGACATTTCTGCCTTCTGTGCCACTCATTTCTCCCCTTTTTTTGTGACCTTTCTGCCCTTTTCTTGTGACTTTTGCCTTCTGTGCCACTCATTTCCCCTGTTTTTTCTGACCTTTCTGCCCCTTCTTGGGACCTTTCTGCCCTCTGTGCCACTCGTTCCCCCCCCCCGTTTTTTTCTGACCTTTCTGCCCTTTCTTGTGACCTTTGTGCCTCTGTGCCACTCGTTTCCCCCATTTCTTGCGACCTTTTTGCCCTTTCTTGGGACCTTTCTGCCCTCTGTGCTACTCGTTTCCCCCTGTTTTTTCTGACCTTTCTGCTCTTTCCTGTGACCTTTGTGCCTCTGTGCCACTCGTTTCCCCTGATTTTTACTGACCTGTCTTCCCTTTCCTGTGACCTTTGTGCCTCTGTGCCACTCGTTTCCCCCCATTTTTGTGCCCTTTCTGCCCTTTCTTGGGACCTTTGTGCCTCTGTGCCACTCATTTCCCCTTGTTTTTTATGACCTTTCTGCACTTTCTTGGGACCTTTCTACCCTCTGTGCCACTCGTTTCCCCCCATTTTTTGTGACCTTTCTGCCCTTTCTTGGGACCTTTGTGCCTCTGTGCCACTCATTTCCCCCCATTTTTTGTGACCTTTTCTGCCCTTTCTTGGGACCTTTCTGCCTCTGTGCCAGTCATTTCCCCCCGTTTTCTGTGACCTTTCTGCCCTTTCTTGGGACCTTTGTGCCTCTGTGCCACTCCTTTACCCCGTTTTTTGTGACCTTTTTACCCTTTCCTGTGACCTTTGTGCCTCTGTGAAACTCCTTTCCCCCGATTTTTGTGACTTTTTCTGCCCTTTCTTGTGACCTTTGTGCCTCTGTGCCACTCGTTTCCCCCCGTTTTTTGTGACCTTTTCTGCCCTTTCTTGTGACCTCTCTGCCCTCTGTGCCACTCATTTCCGCTGTTTTCTGTGACACTTTCTGCCCTTTCTTGGGACCTTTCAGCCTCTGTGACACTCGTTTCCCCCCGTTTTTTGTGTGACCTTTCTGCCTTTTCTTGTGACCTTTGTGCCTCTGTGCCACTTGTTTCCCCCCGTTTTTGTGACCTTTCTGCCCTTTCTTCTGACCTTTGTACCTCTGTGACACTCGTTTCCCCACGTTTTTTGTGACCTTTCTGCCCTTTCTTGGGACCTTTGTGCCTCTGTGCCACTCGTTTCCCCATGTTTTTTGTTACCTTTATGCCCTTTCTTGGGACCTTTGTTCCTCTCTGCCACTTATTTTCCCCTGTATATTGGTGACCTTTTGCCCTTTTTGTGACCTTTCTGCCTTCTGTGCCATTCATTTCCCCCTCAATTGTTGTGCCCTTTTGCCTTCTATTTCCTTCGTCGCCCCTCGCCGCTGCATCCCCTGCAGCCCGCCCCCCTGCCTGCCCATTTGCTGCCCCCACCTCCCGCCTCCCAGCTGCTCCTCCCTCCCATTTTCCCATTCTGCTGAGCAAGTTCAAGTCAAGTCAAGTCAAGTCATGAAATTTGTATAGCGCACTACATACCCAGAGGGTTTCAAGGCACTTAGGAAGGGGAGGGGGGTTACTTGTCAAATATCCATGTTTTAAGTTGCTTTCTGAATGCTAGGTGGTTCTGGGTAAGGCGAAGGTACGCGGGGAGTGAGTTCCATGTTTTGGCAGCCAGGTATGAAAAGGATCTGCCTCCATGGTGGTCTTGTTGATGCGAGGTACAGTGGCGAGGGCTAGGCTGGAAGAGCGTAGTTGGCGGGAGGGGGTGTAGAAGGACAGTCGTGAGTTGAGGCAATCTGGTCCGATGTCGTAGAGTGATTTGTGTGCGTGGTAAGCAGACGGAAAGTGATCCTCTTGTTGACGGGTAGCCAGTGGAGGTCTTTAAGGTGACCGGAGATGTGTTCGTTGCGTGGGATATCTAATATGAGCCTGGCTGAGGCGTTTTGGATTCGTTGGAGCTTCTTCTGGAGTTTTGCGGTAGTACCTGCGTAGAGGGTGTTTCCGTAGTCCAGTCGGCTCGTGACCAGAGCGTGGGTGACTGTTTTCCTCGTTTCGGAGGGGATCCAGCGAAATGTTTTCCTGAGCATGCGAATAATGTTGAAGCAAGAAGAGGATACGGCGCTGACTTGTCTGTTCATTGAGAGTGAAGAATCCAGGATGACGCCTAGGTTTCGTGCGTGGTCTGTTGGGATGGGTGCTTTTCCGAGGGCTTCTGGCCACCAGGAGTCGTCCCAAGCAGAGGGGGATGTACCTAAGATGAGGACTTCTGTTTTGTCCGAGTTCAGTTTCAGACGGCTTTGTTTCATCCATTCGGCAACTTCTTTCATTCCTTCGTGTAGGTTAGCTTTGGCGGTGCTGGGGTCATTGGTGAGGGAGAGGATCAGTTGAGTGTCGTCCGCGTAAGAGATGATGTTGAGGTTGTGTTGGCGTGCGATGGCCGCGAGGGGGCTCATGTATACGTTGAAGAGGGTGGGACTGAGTGAGGATCCTTGTGGTACACCGCAGATGACTTCAGAGGCCTCGGACTTGAATGGAGGAAGGCGGACTCTCTGGGTTCTTCCGGTGAGGAACGAGGTGATCCATTCAAGTGCTTTTCCTTGGATTCCGATGTTATTGAGGCGTTGTAAAAGGGTGCTGTGGCAGACTGTGTCGAATGCTGCAGAGAGGTCAAGGAGGATGAGGGCGACTGTGTCTCCATTGTCCAGTAGAGTTCGAATGTCGTCTGTTGCTGCGATGAGGGCGGTCTCAGTGCTGTGTTTTGCTCGGAAGCCAGATTGTGAGGGGTCGAGGGATTTGTTGGCTTCGAGGAAGGCGGCGAGCTGGTTGTTGACAGCCTTTTCGATGACTTTGGCCGGGAATGGAAGAAGCGAGATGGGGCGGTAATTTTTGAGTTCGGTGGGGTCTGCTGTTGGTTTTTTCAGGAGGGCGGTGAGTTCAGCGTGTTTCCAGTCTTCCGGGAAGGTGGCGGAGTTGAGGGAGCAGTTGATGACGTCTCGGAGGTGAGGTGCTATGATGGAGTCTGCTTTGTTGAATATGTGGTGAGGACATGGGTCTGTGGGGGATCCTGAGTGGATGGAATTCATCAGCCGGATGGTGTCTTCCGTGGAGATTGGGTTCCAGTTGTTAAGGGTGTTCACGGGGGAAGGATGATTAGCAAATGGTAGGGTGGGTTGGTTTCCGGGTTGGTTGTCAAAGCTGTTGTGGATGTCTGCAATCTTGTTGTGGAAAAATAAGGCTAGGGAGTCGCAGAGGGCTTGAGATGGGGTGATGTCGTTGGAGTTGGCCGAGGGATTGGAAAATTCCTTGACGATGTTGAAAAGTTCCTTGCTGTTGTGGGCGTTGTTGTCAAGTCGATCTTTGAATGCTGTTTTCTTGGCTTTTCGGATCAGTTGGTGGTGAGTGCGGGTGGCGCTTTTGAAGGCGTCCTTGGTGCTGGTGGTTGGGTCTTTTTTCCAAGCCTTTTCAAGGGAACGGCAGAGTTTCTTGGACTTCTTGAGATCATCGTTGAACCATGAGGCCTTCTTGCTGCCAGGTTTGCTTTGACGTTTTTTCAGTGGTGCTAAGGTGTCGGCGGTGTTGGATAACCATAGGGTGAGGTTGGCGGCGGCTTCGTTGGTGTCAGAAGATAGGGCTGGGGGGTTTCGAAGGAGCGATGCGGAGATTTGGTCCGTGGTGATTTTGTTCCAGTTTCTTTGCAGGGTAGGTTGGAGGAGTATGTTGGGTTTTGGTTTGTTGTAGGTGAAGTGAACGCAGCTGTGGTCAGTCCAGAGGAGGTCCGTGGTGTGGCTGAAGGAGACATGGTTGCTGGAGGTGAAGATTGGGTCGAGTGTGTGACCTGCGATGTGGGTGGGGGAAGTGACCAGTTGTTTAAGTCCGAGGTTGGCGAGGTTGTCCAAGAGGGTGGTGGTGTTGCGGTCGTTGCTCTTTTCAAGGTGAAAGTTGAGGTCTCCCAGAAGGATGTAGTCTTTGGAGGGGAGCGCGTGTGGGGTGATGAAGTCCGTGATGTCTTCACTGAATTTAGCTCGGGGTCCTGGTGGTCTGTAGAGGAGGGTGCCTCTGAGTGTGGTCTTGGGGTCGATGTGTATTTGGAAGTGGAGGTGTTCGGAGTTGGCGAGGTTGGCGTCAGAGCTGGTTGAGATGCGGATTGATTTCTTATGGACGATAGCGATCCCTCCTCCGGTGTGGCTGGTACGGTCTTGGCGAGTGATCTTATAGTCTTCAGGGATGGCAATGGTGATGTCTGGTGCGGAGGAAGCGTTCATCCATGTTTCTGTTAGGAAGGCGACGTCTGGAGAGATGGTGTCTAGTAGATTCCATAGGTCGATGGCGTGTCTGTGGACTGATCGGGTGTTGAGAAGGATGCATTGTAGGTGGTTGGGGTCGGGAATCTGTGGTGTGGTCGTAGCGGAGATGTTGACGGTGCCGCTGAATTTGCAGGAGTAGCAGGAGAAAGGTCCATGGGTGTGTCCAGGAATGGCTTGGACGCAGTTGGGGGCGCGACCGGGGTTGAGGGCTAGGAGGGTGGCGGCATCGTAGGTTATGCGGGAGGGGTGGGGGGTGCGAGGGGCAGGGGGTCTGGCACTGGGCGCGGTCCAGGCGCGGACGGGCGTAGACGGGCTTACCTTTGGCGCACCTTCGGCGCGGGTTGGGCGCGGTCGCTGCGCGTGAACGCTGCGCGCGGGAAGTACTGTCATATATGGGTAGGGGGGGGAGGGGCGAGGGCTGCTCAGCTGGGAGGCGGGGCGGGTGTCCTTTGACCACAACAAACCACAAAATGGCAGCGGAGCGCTGGTCGATACGCGCGAGCACAGTCAAAGTGAAAACAATGCAAATTAAAAAGCGGCAATGCAATAAATAACAGTTACAAAGCGCTGACTGAGGCAGAATGCAGGAGAAGGCAGAGAGGCGCTATACACGATACCAGGTGTCGTCAAGACGCTGGTGAGCGACCACTCGGCTCGGGAGAGTAGAGTGAGTCACAGGGAGGTGGGGGAGCGGAGCGCTGAAATACACTGTGGGAGGGCTGCTCAGCTGGGAGGCGGGGCGGGTGTCCTTTGACCACAACAAACCACAAAATGGCAGCGGAGCGCTGGTCGATACGCGCGAGCACAGTCAAAGTGAAAACAATGCAAATTAAAAAGCGGCAATGCAATAAATAACAGTTACAAAGCGCTGACTGAGGCAGAATGCAGGAGAAGGCAGAGAGGCGCTATACACGATACCAGGTGTCGTCAAGACGCTGGTGAGCGACCACTCGGCTCGGGAGAGTAGAGTGAGTCACAGGGAGGTGGGGGAGCGGAGCGCTGAAATACACTGTGGGAGGGCTGCTCAGCTGGGAGGCGGGGCGGGTGTCCTTTGACCACAACAAACCACAAAATGGCAGCGGAGCGCTGGTCGATATGCGCGAGCACAGTCAAAGTGAAAACAATGCAAATTAAAAAGCGGCAATGCAATAAATAACAGTTACAAAGCGCTGACTGAGGCAGAATGCAGGAGAAGGCAGAGAGGCGCTATACACGATACCAGGTGTCGTCAAGACGCTGGTGAGCGACCACTCGGCTCGGGAGAGTAGAGTGAGTCACAGGAAGGTGGGGGAGCAGAGCGCTGAAATACACTGTGGGAGGGCTGCTCAGCTGGGAGGCGGGGCGGGTGTCCTTTGACCACAACAAACCACAAAATGGCAGCGGAGCGCTGGTCGATACGCGCGAGCACAGTCAAAGTGAAAACAATGCAAATTAAAAAGCGGCAATGCAATAAATAACAGTTACAAAGCGCTGACTGAGGCAGAATGCAGGAGAAGGCAGAGAGGCGCTATACACGATACCAGGTGTCATCAAGACGCTGGTGAGCGTCCACTCGGCTCGGGAGAGTTCAAGGCCCTCCTCCACCCACAGGCTACCACCTGCGCCTCATTCCTGGTGGCCAGTAGTAGGCCGTAGGTTTGCTCATCCCTCCATTGTATTGCCTGTATTTTTTTCGTTGCTCCTGTTGTAGTGACTGCATTTTCATTGTTGTGTCTGTGACTGCTGTTGTCTGTCTCCCCCGCTGCCTGTACGTGGTCTATGCCCGTTCTCTCCCACTGTTCCCCTCGCTGCCCCAGGGTCTCTGTACCCGGTTTCCCTTTTGCGCCCCTCGCTGCCCCTGTGTTTCTCTGCCCGGTTTTTCCTTCTGCTCCCCTCATGGCCCCAGTGTCTCTCTGCCCGTTTTTGCTTTCTGTTGCTTAGCTGCCCCTGCTTTTCTGTGACCTTTCTGCCTTCTGTGGTACAAAAGGGGGTGGCAGGGTATGCTCAGACGTGAGTCCCTTGCTCACTTTGCCACTGGACTCAAGCAAGCCGGGCTGAAGACGGCTGGAATGCCAGAAACAGGTCCTCGGAAGCTTGTTTCCGGTCCAGGGAAGACGTGGCTTGGCAGTTCGGGCTGGACTGTTCCCATGAGACACAGGGTCAGACTGATTTGCATATAGCCATGTCTGAACTGGGGTGGCAGAGTGGGCTAAAGAACGGTGATGGATTAAACCCAGATCTTTTGACTGGGTGTGAGTGTTTGATTGATTCAGATGCTCCTTCCATCACCACCCCCTTTTGTACCGCTTTCTGCCTTCTGTGTCACTCGTTTCTACCCGTTTTGTGTGACCTTTCTGCCCTTTTCTTGTGACCATTTGCCTTCTGTGCCACTCATTCCCCCTATTTTTCTGACCTTTCTGCCCTTTCTTGGGTCCTTTCTGCCCTCTGTGCCACTAGTTCCCCCTCCCCCGATTTTTTTCTGACCTGTCTGCCCTTTCTTGTGACCTTTGTGCCTCTGTGCCACTCGTTTCTCCCATTTTTTGTGACCTTTCTGCCCTTTCTTGTGACCTTTCTGCCCTGTGTGCCACTCGTTTCCCCCTGTTTTTTCTGACCTTTCTGCCCTTTCCTGTGACCTTTGTGACTCTATGCCACTCGTTTCTCCCATTTTTTGTGACCTTTCTGCCTTTTCTTGGGACCTTTCTGCCCTCTGTGCCACTCGTTTCCCCCCGTTTTTCACTGACCTTTCTTCCCTTTCCTGTGACCTTTCTGCCTCTGTGCCACTCATTTCCTCCGTTTTTTGTTACCTTTTTGCCCTTTCTTGGGACCTTTGTGCCTCTGTGCCACTGATTTCCCCTTGTCTTTTTTGACCTTTCTGCACTTTCCTGTGACCTTTGTGACTCTGTGCCACTCATTTCCCCCATTTTTTGTGACCTTTCTGCCTTTTCTTGGGACCTTTCTGCCCTCTGTGCCACTCGTTCCCCCCCTTTTTTACTGACCTGTCTCTGTACCCGGTTTCCCTTTTGCGCCCCTCGCTGCCCCTGTGTTTCTCTGCCCGGTTTTTCCTTCTGCTCCCCTCATGGCCCCAGTGTCTCTCTGCCCGTTTTTGCTTTCTGTTGCTTAGCTGCCCCTGCTTTTCTGTGACCTTTCTGCCTTCTGTGGTACAAAAGGGGGTGGCAGGGTATGCTCAGACGTGAGTCCCTTGCTCACTTTGCCACTGGACTCAAGCAAGCCGGGCTGAAGACGGCTGGAATGCCAGAAACAGGTCCTCGGAAGCTTGTTTCCGGTCCAGGGAAGACGTGGCTTGGCAGTTCGGGCTGGACTGTTCCCATGAGACACAGGGTCAGACTGATTTGCATATAGCCATGTCTGAACTGGGGTGGCAGAATGGGCTAAAGAACGGTGATGGATTAAACCCAGATCTTTTGACTGGGTGTGAGTGTTTGATTGATTCAGATGCTCCTTCCATCACCACCCCCTTTTGTACCGCTTTCTGCCTTCTGTGTCACTCGTTTCTACCCGTTTTGTGTGACCTTTCTGCCCTTTTCTTGTGACCATTTGCCTTCTGTGCCACTCATTCCCCCTATTTTTCTGACCTTTCTGCCCTTTCTTGGGTCCTTTCTGCCCTCTGTGCCACTAGTTCCCCCTCCCCCGATTTTTTTCTGACCTGTCTGCCCTTTCTTGTGACCTTTGTGCCTCTGTGCCACTCGTTTCTCCCATTTTTTGTGACCTTTCTGCCCTTTCTTGTGACCTTTCTGCCCTGTGTGCCACTCGTTTCCCCCTGTTTTTTCTGACCTTTCTGCCCTTTCCTGTGACCTTTGTGACTCTATGCCACTCGTTTCTCCCATTTTTTGTGACCTTTCTGCCTTTTCTTGGGACCTTTCTGCCCTCTGTGCCACTCGTTTCCCCCCGTTTTTCACTGACCTTTCTTCCCTTTCCTGTGACCTTTCTGCCTCTGTGCCACTCATTTCCTCCGTTTTTTGTTACCTTTTTGCCCTTTCTTGGGACCTTTGTGCCTCTGTGCCACTGATTTCCCCTTGTCTTTTTTGACCTTTCTGCACTTTCCTGTGACCTTTGTGACTCTGTGCCACTCATTTCCCCCATTTTTTGTGACCTTTCTGCCTTTTCTTGGGACCTTTCTGCCCTCTGTGCCACTCGTTCCCCCCCTTTTTTACTGACCTTTCTTCCCTTTCCTGTGACCTTTCTGCCTCTGTGCCACTCGTTTCCCCCATTTTTTGTTACCTTTTTGCCCTTTCTTGGGACCTTTGTGCCTCTGTGCCAGTTATTTCCCCTTGTCTTTTTTGACCTTTCTGCACTTTCTTGGGACCTTTTTACCCTCTGTGCTTTTTGTGACCTTTCTGCCCTTTCTTGGGTCCTTTGAGCCTCTGTGCCACTCCTTTCCCCCGTTTTTTATGACCTTTTCTGCCCATTCTTGTGACCTTTGTGCCTCTGTGCCACTCGTTTCCCCCTGTTTTTTTGACCTTTTCTACCCTTTCTTGTGACCTTTCTGCCCTCTGAGCCACTCAATTCCCCCGTTTTTTGTAACCTTTTCTGCCCTTTCTTGTGACCTTTGTGCCTCTGTGCCACTCCTTTATGCCCGTTTTTTTGTGACCTTTCTGCCCTTTCTTGGGACCTTTCTGCCCTCTGTTCCACTCGTTTCCCCCCTTTTTTGTGACCTTTTTGCCCTTTCTTGGGACCTTTGTGCCTCCGTGCCACTCGTTTCTCCCCGTTTTTCTGACCTTTCTGCCATTTCTTGGGACCTTTGTGCCTCTGTGCCACTCATTTCCTCCTGTTTTGTCTGACCTAGCTGCCCTTTCTTGGGACCTTTCTGCCCTCTGCGCCACCCGTTTCCCCCCTCAGGTTTTTCTGACCTTTCTGCCCTTTCCTGTGACCTTTGTGCCTCTGTGCCACTCGTTTCCCCCGTTTTTGTGACCTTTCTGCTCTTTCTCGCGACCTTTCTGCCCTCTGTGTCACTCGTTTCCCCCCCGTTTTTTCTGACCTTTCTGCCCTTTCCTGTGACCTTTGTGCCTCTGTGCCAATCGTTTCCTCCCATTTTTTGTTACCTTTCTGCCCTTTCTTGGGACCTTTGTGCCCTCTGTGCCACTCGTTTCCCCCTGTTTTTTGTGACCTTTCGCCCTTTCTTGGGACCTTTGTGCCTCTGTGACACTCGTTTCCCCCTGTTTTTTGTGACCTTTCTGTCCTTTCTTGGGACCTTTCCTCCCTCTGTGCCACTCGTTTCCCCCCGTTTTTTCGTGACCTTTTCTGACCTTTCTTGGGACCTTTGAACCCCTGTGCCACTCATTTCCCCCGTTTTTTGTGACTTTTTCTGCCCTTTCTTGGGACCTTTGTGCCTCTGTGCCACTCGTTTCCCCTGTTTTTTGTGACCTTTTCTGCCCTTTCTTGTGACCTTTGTGCCCTCTGTACCATATGTTTCCCCCGTTTTTTGTGACCTTTTCCGCCCTTTCTTGTGACCTTCCTGCCCTCTATGCCACTCGTTTCCCCCATTTTTAGTGACCTTTTCTGACCTTTCTTCCTCTATGCCACTCGTTTCCCCCCTTTTTTTGTGACCTTTCTACCCTTTCCTGTGACCTTTGTGCCTCTGTGCCACTTGTTTCCCCCATTTTTTGTGACCTTTCTGCCCTTTCTTGGGACCTTTCTGCCCTCTGTGCTACTCGTTTCCCCCTGTTTTTTCTGACCTTTCTACCCTTTCCTGTCACCTTTGTGCCTTGTGCCACTCGTTTCCCCCTGTTTTTTGTGACCTTTTCTGCCCTTTCTTGGAACCTTTGTGCCTCTGTGCTACTCGTTTCCCCCCATTTTTTGTGACCTTTTCTGCCCTTTTTTGGGTTCTTTCTGCCTCTGTGCCACTCATTTCCCCCCATTTTCTGTGACCTTTCTGCCCTTTCTTGGGACCTTTCAGCCTCTGTGACACTTGTTTCCCCCCGTTTTTTGTGACCTTTCTGCCATTTCTTGTGACCTTTGTGCCTCTGTGCCACTCGTTCCCCCCCCCCATTTTTTCTGACCTTTCTGTCCTTTCTTGGGACCTTTGTACCTCTGTGACACTAGTTTCCCCCTGTTTTTTGTGACCTTTCTGCCCTTTCTTGGGACGTTTTTGCCTCTGTGCCACTCGTTTCCCCACGTTTTTTGTTACCTTTATGCCCTTTCTTGGGACCTTTGTACCTCTGTGACACTAGTTTCCCCCTGTTTTTTGTGACTTTTTCTACCCTTTCTTGTGACCTTTCTGCCTGCTGCGACACTCGATTCCCCCGTTTTTTTGTAACCTTTTCTGCCCTTTCTTGTGACCTTTGTGCCTCTGTGCCACTCCTTTATGCTTGATTTTTTTGTGACCTTTCTGCCCTTTCTTGGGACCTTTCTGCCCTCTGTGCCACTCGTTTCCCCCCTTTTTTGTGACCTTTTTGCCCTTTCTTGGGACCTTTGTGCCTCCGTGCCACTCGTTTCCTCCCGTTTTTTCTGACCTTAATGCCATTTCTTGGGACCTTTGTGCCACGGTGCCAATCATTTCCTCCTGTTTTTTCTGACCTAGCTGCCCTTTCTTGGGACCTTTCTGCCCTCTGTGCCACTCGTTTCCCCCTGTTTTTTGTGACCTTTTGCCCTCTCTTGGGACCTTTGTGCCTCTGTGCCACTCGTTTCCCCCTGTTTTTTGTGACCTTTCTGTCCTTTCTTGGGACCTTCTCTGCCCTCTGTGCCACTCGTTTCCCCCCGTTTTTTCGTGACCTTTTCTGCCCTTTCTTGGGACTTTTGTGCCCCTGTGCCACTCATTTCCCCCGTTTTTGTGACTTTTCTGCCCTTTCTTGTGACCTTTGTGCCTCTGTGCCATTCGTTTCCCCCGTTTTTTGTGACCTTTTCTGCCCTTTCTTGTGACCTTTCTGCCCTTTGTGGCACTCATTTCCCCCATTTTTAGTGACCTTTTCTGACCTTTCTTCCTCTGTGCCACTCGTTTCCCCCCTTTTTTTGTGACCTTTCTACCCTTTCCTGGGACCCTTGTGCCTCTGTGCCACTTGTTTCCCCCATTTTTTATGACCTTTCTGCCTTTCTTGGGACCTTTCTGCCCTCTGTGCACTCGTTTCCCCCCGTTTTTTCTGACCTATCTACCCTTTCTTGTGACCTTTGTGCGTCTGTGCCACTCGTTTCGCCCTGCTTTTTGTGACCTTTCTGCCCTTTCTTGGAACCTTTTGCCTCTATGCTACTCGTTTCCCCCCATTTTTGTGACCTTTTCTGCCCTTTTTTGGGTCCTTTCTGCCCTCTGTGCCACTCGTTCCCCGCCCCCGTTTTTTTCTGACCTTCCTGCCGTTTCTTGTGACCTTTGTGCCTCTGTGCCACTCGTTTCCCCCCATTTTTGTGACCTTTATGCCCTTTCTTGGGATCTTTCTGCCCTCTGTGCCACTCGTTTCCCCCCGTTTTTTCTGACCTTTCTGCCCTTTCCTGTGACCTTTGTGCCTCTGTGCCACTCGTTTCCCCCCGTTTTTTGTGAGCTTTCTGCCTTTTTTTGGGACCTTTCTGCCCTCTATGCCACTCGTTTCCCCCCGTTTTTTTACTGACCTTTCTTCCCTTTCCTGTGACCTTTCTGTCTCTGTGCCACTTGTTTCCCCCGTTTTTTGTTACCTTTCTGCCCTTTCTTGGGACCTTTCTACCCTCTGTGCTTTTTGTGACCTTTCTGCCCTTTCTTGGGACCTTTCTACCCCCTGTGCTTTTTGTGACCTTTCTGCCCTTTCTTGAGACCTTTCTGCCTCTGTGCCACTCGTTTCCCCCTGTTTTTTGTTACCTTTTCAGTCCTTTCTTGGGACCTCAGTGTCTCTGTGCCACTCGTTTCCCCCGTTTTTTGTGACCTTTTTCGCCCTTTCTTGGGACCTTTGTGCCTCTGTGCCACTCCTTTCCACAATTTTTTGTGACCTTTTCTGCCCTTTCTTGTGACCTTTGTGCCTCTCTGCCACTCGATTCCCACGTTTTTTGTGACCTTTTCTGCCCTTTCTTTTGACCTTTGTGCCTCTGTGCCACTCCTTTATGCTTGATTTTTTGTGACCTTTCTGCCCTTTCTTAGGACCTTTCTACCCTCTGTGCCACTCGTTTCCCCCTTTTTTGTGACCTTTTTGCCCTTTCTTGGGACCTTTGTGCCTCCGTGCCACTCGTTTCCCCCGTTTTCTCTGACCTTTCTGCCATTTCTTGGGACCTTTATGCCTCGGTGCCACTCATTTCCTCCTGTTTTTTCTGACCTAGCTGCCCTTTCCTGTGACCTTTGTGCCTCTGTGCCACTTGTTTCCCCCCGTTTTTGTAACCTTTCTTGCGACCTTTCTGCTTTCTGTGCCACTCGTTTCCCCCTGTTTTTTCTGGCCTTTCTGCCCTTTCCTGTGACCTTTGTGCCTCTGTGCCAATCGTTTCCCCCCGTTTTTTGTTACCTTTCTGCCCTTTCTTGGGACCTTTGTGTCCTCTGTGCCACTCGTTTCCCCCTGTTTTTTGTGACCTTTCGCCCTTTCTTGGGACCTTTGTGCCTCTGTGCCACTCGTTTCCCCCTGTTTTTTGTGACCTTTCTGTCCTTTCTTGGGACCTTTCTGCCCTCTGTGCCACTCGTTTCCCCCCGTTTTTTCGTGACCTTTTCTGCCCTTTCTTGGGACTTTTGTGCCCCTGTGCCACTCATTTCCCCCCGTTTTTTGTGACGTTTTCTGCCCTTTCTTGGGACCTTTGTGCCTCTGTGTCACTCGTTTCCCCCGATTTTTGTGACCTTTTCTGCCCTTTCTTGGGACCTTTCTGCCCTCTGTGCTACTCGTTTCACCCTGTTTTTTCGACCTTTCTACCCTTTCCTGTCACCTTTGTGCCTTGTGCCACTCGTTTCCCCCTGTTTTTTGTGACCTTTTCTGCCCTTTCTTGGAACCTTTGTGCCTCTGTGCTACTCGTTTCCCCCCATTTTTTGTGACCTTTTCTGCCCTTTTTTGGGTCCTTTCTGCCTCTGTGCCACTCATTTCCCCCCGTTTTCTGTGACCTTTCTGCCCTTTCTTGGGACCTTTCAGCCTCTGTGACACTTGTTTCCCCCCGTTTTTTGTGGTCTTTCTGCCATTTCTTGTGACCTTTGTGCCTCTGTGCCACTCGTTTCGCCCCCCCCCATTTTTTCTGACCTTTCTGCCCTTTCTTGGGACCTTTGTACCTCTGTGACACTAGTTTCCCCCCGTTTTTTGTGACCTTTCTGCCCTTTCTTGGGACGTTTGTGCCTCTGTGCCACTCGTTTCCCCACGTTTTTTGTTACCTTTATGCCCTTTCTTGGGACCTTTGTTCCTCTCTGCCACTCGTTTCCCCCTGTTTTTTGTGACTTTTTCTACCCTTTCTTGTGACCTTTCTGCCCTCTGCGACACTCGATTCCCCCGTTTTTTTGTAACCTTTTCTGCCCTTTCTTGTGACCTTTGTGCCTCTGTGCCACTCCTTTATGCTTGATTTTTTTGTGACCTTTCTGCCCTTTCTTGGGACCTTTCTGCCCTCTGTGCCACTCGTTTCCCCCCTTTTTTGTGACCTTTTTGCCCTTTCTTGGGACCTTTGTGCCTCCGTGCCACTCGTTTCCCCCCGTTTTTTCTGACCTTTCTGCCATTTCTTGGGACCTTTGTGCTACGGTGCCAATCATTTCCTCCTGTTTTTTGTGACCTAGCTGCGCTTTCTTGGGACCTTTCTGCCCTCTGTGCCACTCGTTTCCCCCTGTTTTTTGTGACCTTTCGCCCTCTCTTGGGACCTTTGTGCCTCTGTGCCACTCGTTTCCCCCTGTTTTTTGTGACCTTTCTGTCCTTTCTTGGGACCTTTTCTGCCCTCTGTGCCACTCGTTTCCCCCCGTTTTTTCGTGACCTTTTAAGCCCTTTCTTGGGACTTTTGTGCCCCTGTGCCACTCATTTCCCCCGTTTTTGTGACTTTTCTGCCCTTTCTTGTGACCTTTGTGCCTCTGTGCCATTCGTTTCCCCTGTTTTTTGTGACCTTTTCTGCCCTTTCTTGTGACCTTTCTGCCCTCTGTGGCACTCGTTTACCCCATTTTTAGTGACCTTTTCTGACCTTTCTTCCTCTGTGCCTCTCGTTTCCCCCTGTTTTTTGTGACCTTTTGCCCTCTCTTGGGACCTTTGTGCCTCTGTGCCACTCGTTTCCCCCTGTTTTTTGTGACCTTTCTGTCCTTTCTTGGGACCTTCTCTGCCCTCTGTGCCACTCGTTTCCCCCCGTTTTTTGTGACCTTTTCTGCCCTTTCTTGGGACTTTTGTGCCCCTGTGCCACTCATTTGCCCCGTTTTTGTGACTTTTCTGCCCTTTCTTGTGACCTTTGTGCCTCTGTGCCATTCGTTTCCCCCGTTTTTTGTGACCTTTTCTGCCCTTTCTTGTGACCTTTCTGCCCTTTGTGGCACTCATTTCCCCCATTTTTAGTGACCTTTTCTGACCTTTCTTCCTCTGTGCCACTCGTTTCCCCCCTTTTTTTGTGACCTTTCTACCCTTTCCTGGGACCCTTGTGCCTCTGTGCCACTTGTTTCCCCCATTTTTTATGACCTTTCTGCCTTTCTTGGGACCTTTCTGCCCTCTGTGCACTCGTTTCCCCCCGTTTTTTCTGACCTATCTACCCTTTCTTGTGACCTTTGTGCGTCTGTGCCACTCGTTTCGCCCTGCTTTTTGTGACCTTTCTGCCCTTTCTTGGAACCTTTTGCCTCTATGCTACTCGTTTCCCCCCATTTTTGTGACCTTTTCTGCCCTTTTTTGGGTCCTTTCTGCCCTCTGTGCCACTCGTTCCCCGCCCCCGTTTTTTTCTGACCTTCCTGCCGTTTCTTGTGACCTTTGTGCCTCTGTGCCACTCGTTTCCCCCCATTTTTGTGACCTTTATGCCCTTTCTTGGGATCTTTCTGCCCTCTGTGCCACTCGTTTCCCCCCGTTTTTTCTGACCTTTCTGCCCTTTCCTGTGACCTTTGTGCCTCTGTGCCACTCGTTTCCCCCCGTTTTTTGTGAGCTTTCTGCCTTTTTTTGGGACCTTTCTGCCCTCTATGCCACTCGTTTCCCCCCGTTTTTTTACTGACCTTTCTTCCCTTTCCTGTGACCTTTCTGTCTCTGTGCCACTTGTTTCCCCCGTTTTTTGTTACCTTTCTGCCCTTTCTTGGGACCTTTCTACCCTCTGTGCTTTTTGTGACCTTTCTGCCCTTTCTTGGGACCTTTCTACCCCCTGTGCTTTTTGTGACCTTTCTGCCCTTTCTTGAGACCTTTCTGCCTCTGTGCCACTCGTTTCCCCCTGTTTTTTGTTACCTTTTCAGTCCTTTCTTGGGACCTCAGTGTCTCTGTGCCACTCGTTTCCCCCGTTTTTTGTGACCTTTTTCGCCCTTTCTTGGGACCTTTGTGCCTCTGTGCCACTCCTTTCCACAATTTTTTGTGACCTTTTCTGCCCTTTCTTGTGACCTTTGTGCCTCTCTGCCACTCGATTCCCACGTTTTTTGTGACCTTTTCTGCCCTTTCTTTTGACCTTTGTGCCTCTGTGCCACTCCTTTATGCTTGATTTTTTGTGACCTTTCTGCCCTTTCTTAGGACCTTTCTACCCTCTGTGCCAATCGTTTCCCCCTTTTTTGTGACCTTTTTGCCCTTTCTTGGGACCTTTGTGCCTCCGTGCCACTCGTTTCCCCCGTTTTCTCTGACCTTTCTGCCATTTCTTGGGACCTTTGTGCCTCGGTGCCACTCATTTCCTCCTGTTTTTTCTGACCTAGCTGCCCTTTCCTGTGACCTTTGTGCCTCTGTGCCACTTGTTTCCCCCCGTTTTTGTAACCTTTCTTGCGACCTTTCTGCTTTCTGTGCCACTCGTTTCCCCCTGTTTTTTCTGGCCTTTCTGCCCTTTCCTGTGACCTTTGTGCCTCTGTGCCAATCGTTTCCCCCCGTTTTTTGTTACCTTTCTGCCCTTTCTTGGGACCTTTGTGTCCTCTGTGCCACTCGTTTCCCCCTGTTTTTTGTGACCTTTCGCCCTTTCTTGGGACCTTTGTGCCTCTGTGCCACTCGTTTCCCCCTGTTTTTTGTGACCTTTCTGTCCTTTCTTGGGACCTTTCTGCCCTCTGTGCCACTCGTTTCCCCCCGTTTTTTCGTGACCTTTTCTGCCCTTTCTTGGGACTTTTGTGCCCCTGTGCCACTCATTTCCCCCCGTTTTTTGTGACGTTTTCTGCCCTTTCTTGGGACCTTTGTGCCTCTGTGTCACTCGTTTCCCCCGATTTTTGTGACCTTTTCTGCCCTTTCTTGGGACCTTTCTGCCCTCTGTGCTACTCGTTTCACCCTGTTTTTTCTGACCTTTCTACCCTTTCCTGTCACCTTTGTGCCTTGTGCCACTCGTTTCCCCCTGTTTTTTGTGACCTTTTCTGCCCTTTCTTGGAACCTTTGTGCCTCTGTGCTACTCGTTTCCCCCCATTTTTTGTGACCTTTTCTGCCCTTTTTTGGGTCCTTTCTGCCTCTGTGCCACTCATTTCCCCCCGTTTTCTGTGACCTTTCTGCCCTTTCTTGGGACCTTTCAGCCTCTGTGACACTTGTTTCCCCCCGTTTTTTGTGGTCTTTCTGCCATTTCTTGTGACCTTTGTGCCTCTGTGCCACTCGTTTCGCCCCCCCCCATTTTTTCTGACCTTTCTGCCCTTTCTTGGGACCTTTGTACCTCTGTGACACTAGTTTCCCCCCGTTTTTTGTGACCTTTCTGCCCTTTCTTGGGACGTTTGTGCCTCTGTGCCACTCGTTTCCCCACGTTTTTTGTTACCTTTATGCCCTTTCTTGGGACCTTTGTTCCTCTCTGCCACTCGTTTCCCCCTGTTTTTTGTGACTTTTTCTACCCTTTCTTGTGACCTTTCTGCCCTCTGCGACACTCGATTCCCCCGTTTTTTTGTAACCTTTTCTGCCCTTTCTTGTGACCTTTGTGCCTCTGTGCCACTCCTTTATGCTTGATTTTTTTGTGACCTTTCTGCCCTTTCTTGGGACCTTTCTGCCCTCTGTGCCACTCGTTTCCCCCCTTTTTTGTGACCTTTTTGCCCTTTCTTGGGACCTTTGTGCCTCCGTGCCACTCGTTTCCCCCCGTTTTTTCTGACCTTTCTGCCATTTCTTGGGACCTTTGTGCTACGGTGCCAATCATTTCCTCCTGTTTTTTGTGACCTAGCTGCGCTTTCTTGGGACCTTTCTGCCCTCTGTGCCACTCGTTTCCCCCTGTTTTTTGTGACCTTTCGCCCTCTCTTGGGACCTTTGTGCCTCTGTGCCACTCGTTTCCCCCTGTTTTTTGTGACCTTTCTGTCCTTTCTTGGGATCTTTTCTGCCCTCTGTGCCACTCGTTTCCCCCCGTTTTTTCGTGACCTTTTAAGCCCTTTCTTGGGACTTTTGTGCCCCTGTGCCACTCATTTCCCCCGTTTTTGTGACTTTTCTGCCCTTTCTTGTGACCTTTGTGCCTCTGTGCCATTCGTTTCCCCTGTTTTTTGTGACCTTTTCTGCCCTTTCTTGTGACCTTTCTGCCCTCTGTGGCACTCGTTTACCCCATTTTTAGTGACCTTTTCTGACCTTTCTTCCTCTGTGCCTCTCGTTTCCCCCCTTTTTTTGTGACCTTTCTTCCCTTTCCTGTGACCTTTGTGCCTCTGTGCCAATTGTTTCCCCCCGTTTTTTGTTACCTTTCTGCCCTTTCTTGGGACCTTTGTGCCCTCTGTGCCACTCGTTTCCCCCTGTTTTTTGTGACCTTTCGCCCTTTCTTGGGACCTTTGTGCCTCTGTGCCACTCGTTTCCCCCTGTTTTTTGTGACCTTTCTGTCCTTTCTTGGGACCTTTCTGCCCTCTGTGCCACTCGTTTCCCCCCGTTTTTTCGTGACCTTTTCTGCCCTTTCTTGGGACTTTTGTGCCCCTGTGCCACTCATTTCCCCCCGTTTTTTGTGACGTTTTCTGCCCTTTCTTGGGACCGTTGTGCCTCTGTGTCACTTGTTTCCCCCGATTTTTGTGACCTTTTCTGCCCTTTCTTGTGACCTTTCTGCCCTCTGTGCCACTCGTTTCCCCCCTTTTTTTGTGACCTTTCTACTCTTTCCTGTGACCTTTGTGCCTCTGTGCCACTTGTTTCCCCGATTTTTTATGACCTTTCTGCCCTTTCTTGGGACCTTTCTGCCCTCTGTGCCACTAGTTTCCCCCGTTTTTTCTGACCTTTCTACTCTTTCTTGTGACCTTTGTGCCTCTGTGCCACTCGTTTCCCCCTGTTTTTTGTGACCTTTCTGCCCTTTCTTGGAACCTTTGTGCCTCTATGCTACTCATTTCCCCCCATATTTTGTGACCTTTTCTGCCCTTTTTTGGGTCCTTTCTGCCCTCTGTGCCACTCGTTCCCCCGCCCCCGTTTTTTTCTGACCTTTCTGCCCTTTCTTGTGACCTTTGTGCCTCTGTGCCACTCGTTTCCCCCCATTTTTTGTGACCTTTCTGCCCTTTCTTGGGATCTTTCTGCCCTCTGTGCCACTCGTTTCCCCCTGTTTTTTCTGACCTTTCTGCCCTTTCCTGTGACCTTTGTGCCTCTGTGCCACTCATTTCCCCCCGTTTTTTGTGAGCTTTCTGCCTTTTTCTAGGACCTTTCTGCCCTCTGTGCCACTCGTTTCCCCCCGTTTTTTACTGACCTTTCTTCCCTTTCCTGTGACCTTTCTGCCTCTGAGCCACTCGTTTCCCCCGTTTTTTGTTACCTTTCTGCCCTTTCTTGGGACCTTTGTGCCTCTGTGCCACTGATTTCCCCTTGTCTTTTGTGACCTTTCTGCACTTTCTTGGGACCTTTCTACCCTCTGTGCTTTTTGTGACCTTTTTGCCCTTTCTTGGGACCTTTGTGCCTCTGTGCCACTCGTTTCCCCCTGTTTTTTGTTACCTTTTCAGTCCTTTCTTGGGACCTTAGTGCCTCTGTGCCACTCGTTTCCCCCGTTTTTTGTGACCTTTTTCGCCCTTTCTTGGGACCTTTGTGCCTCTGTGCCACTCCTTTCCACCGTCTTTTGTGACCTTTTCTGCCCTTTCTTGTGACCTTTGTGCCTCTGTGCCACTCGATTCCCCCGTTTTTTGTAACCTTTTCTGCCCTTTCTTTTGACCTTTGTGCCACTGTGCCACTCCTTTATGCCCGTTTTTTGTGACCTTTCTGCCCTTTCTTGGGACCTTTCTGCCCTCTGTGCCACTCATTTCCCCCTTTTTTATGACATTTTTTCCCTTTCTTGTGACCTTTCTGCCCTCTGTGCCACTCGTTTCCCCCCTTTTTTTGTGACCTTTCTACCCTTTCTTGGGACCTTTGTGCCTCTGTGCCACTCATTATCCCCCCTTTTTTCTGACCTTTCCTGCCCTTTCTTTGGACATTTCTGCCCTCTGTGCCACCCGTTTCCCCCTGGTTTTTCTGACCTTTAGCCCTTTCCTGTGACCTTTGTGCCTCTGTGCCACTCGTTTCCCCCCTTTTTTTGACCTTTCTGCCCTTTCTTGGGACCTTTGTGCCCTCTGTGCCACTCGTTTCCCCCTGTTTTTTGTTACCTTTTCAGTCCTTTCTTGGGACCTTAGTGCCTCTGTGCCACTCGTTTCCCCCGTTTTTTGTGACCTTTTTCGCCCTTTCTTGGGACCTTTGTGTTTTTTGTTACCTTTTCAGTCCTTTCTTGGGACCTCAGTGCCTCTGTGCCACTCGTTTCCCCCTTTTTTTGTGACCTTTTTCGCCCTTTCTTGGGACCTTTGTGCCTCTGTGCCACTCCTTTCCACCATTTTTTGTGACCTTTTCTGCCCTTTCTTGTGACCTTTGTGCCTCTCTGCCACTCGATTCCCACATTTTTTGTGACCTTTTCTGCCCTTTCTTTTGACCTTTGTGCCTCTGTGCCACTCCTTTATGCTTGATTTTTTGTGACCTTTCTGCCCTTTCTTAGGACCTTTCTACCCTCTGTGCCACTCGTTTCCCCCCTTTTTTGTGACCTTTTTGCCCTTTCTTGGGACCTTTGTGCCTCCGTGCCACTCGTTTCCCCCGTTTTTTCTGACCTTTCTGCCAATTCTTGGGACCTTTGTGCCTCGGTGCCACTCATTTCCTCCTGTTTTTTCTGACCTAGCTGCCCTTTCTTGGGACCTTTCTGCCCTCTGCGCTACCCGTTTCCCCCCGGTTTTCTGACCTTTCTGCCCTTTCCTGTGACCTTTGTGCCTCTGTGCCACTCGTTTCCCCCCGTTTTTGTAACCTTTCTTGCGACCTTTCTGCTTTCTGTGCCACTCGTTTCCCCCCGTTTTTTCTGGCCTTTCTGCCCTTTCCTGTGACCTTTGTGCCTCTGTGCCAATCGTTTCCCCCCGTTTTTTGTTACCTTTCTGCCCTTTCTTGGGACCTTTGTGCCCTCTGTGCCACTCGTTTCCCCCTGTTTTTTGTGACCTTTCGCCCTTTCTTGGGACCTTTGTGCCTCTGTGCCACTCGTTTCCCCCTGTTTTTTGTGACCTTTCTGTCCTTTCTTGGGACCTTTCTGCCCTCTGTGCCACTCGTTCCCCCCCGTTTTTTCGTGACCTTTTCTGCCCTTTCTTGGGACTTTTGTGCCCCTGTGCCACTCATTTCCCCCCGTTTTTTGTGACGTTTTCTGCCCTTTCTTGGGACCTTTGTGCCTCTGTGTCACTCGTTTCCCCCGATTTTTGTGACCTTTTCTGCCCTTTCTTGGGACCTTTCTGCCCTCTGTGCTACTCGTTTCACCCTGTTTTTTCTGACCTTTCTACCCTTTCCTGTCACCTTTGTGCCTTGTGCCACTCGTTTCCCCCTGTTTTTTGTGACTCTTTCTGCCCTTTCTTGGAACCTTTGTGCCTCTGTGCTACTCGTTTCCCCCCATTTTTTGTGACCTTTTCTGCCCTTTTTTGGGTCCTTTCTGCCTCTGTGCCACTCATTTCCCCCCGTTTTCTGTGACCTTTCTGCCCTTTCTTGGGACCTTTCAGCCTCTGTGACACTTGTTTCCCCCCGTTTTTTGTGGTCTTTCTGCCATTTCTTGTGACCTTTGTGCCTCTGTGCCACTCGTTTCGCCCCCCCCATTTTTTCTGCCCTTTCTGCCCTTTCTTGGGACCTTTGTACCTCTGTGACACTAGTTTCCCCCCGTTTTTTGTGACCTTTCTGCCCTTTCTTGGGACGTTTGTGCCTCTGTGCCACTCGTTTCCCCACGTTTTTTGTTACCTTTATGCCCTTTCTTGGGACCTTTGTTCCTCTCTGCGACTCGTTTCCCCCTGTTTTTTGTGACTTTTTCTACCCTTTCTTGTGACCTTTCTGCCCTCTGCGACACTCGATTCCCCCGTTTTTTTGTAACCTTTTCTGCCCTTTCTTGTGACCTTTGTGCCTCTGTGCCACTCCTTTATGCTTGATTTTTTTGTGACCTTTCTGCCCTTTCTTGGGACCTTTCTGCCCTCTGTGCCCCTCGTTTCCCCCCTTTTTTGTGACCTTTTTGCCCTTTCTTGGGACCTTTGTGCCTCCGTGCCACTCGTTTCCCCCCGTTTTTTCTGACCTTTCTGCCATTTCTTGGGACCTTTGTGCTACGGTGCCAATCATTTCCTCCTGTTTTTTGTGACCTAGCTGCCCTTTCTTGGGACCTTTCTGCCCTCTGGCCACTCGTTTCCCCCTTTTTTTTGTGACCTTTCGCCCTCGCTTGGGACCTTTGTGCCTCTGTGCCACTCGTTTCCCCCTGTTTTTTGTGACCTTTCTGTCCTTTCTTGGGACCTTTTCTGCCCTCTGTGCCACTCGTTTCCCCCCGTTTTTTCGTGACCTTTTAAGCCCTTTCTTGGGACTTTTGTGCCCCTGTGCCACTCATTTCCCCCGTTTTTGTGACTTTTCAGCCCTTTCTTGTGACCTTTGTGCCTCTGTGCCATTCGTTTCCCCCGTTTTTTGTGACCTTTTCTGCCCTTTCTTGTGACCTTTCTGCCCTCTGTGGCACTCGTTTCCCCCATTTTTAGTGACCTTTTCTGACCTTTCTTCCTCTGTGCCACTCGTTTCCCCCCTTTTTTTTGTGACCTTTCTACCCTTTCCTGTGACCTTTGTGCCTCTGTGCCAATCGTTTCCCGCCGTTTTTTGTTACCTTTCTTGCGACCTTTCTGCTTTCTGTGCCACTCGTTTCCCCCCGTTTTTTCTGGCCTTTCTTCCCTTTCCTGTGACCTTTGTGCCTCTGTGCCAATTGTTTCCCCCCGTTTTTTGTTACCTTTCTGCCCTTTCTTGGGACCTTTGTGCCCTCTGTGCCACTCGTTTCCCCCTGTTTTTTGTGACCTTTCGCCCTTTCTTGGGACCTTTGTGCCTCTGTGCTACTCGTTTCCCCCTGTTTTTTGTGACCTTTCTGTCCTTTCTTGGGACCTTTCTGCCCTCTGTGCCACTCGTTTCCCCCCGTTTTTTCGTGACCTTTTCTGCCCTTTCTTGGGACTTTTGTGCCCCTGTGCCACTCATTTCCCCCCCGTTTTTTGTGACGTTTTCTGCCCTTTCTTAGGACCTTTGTGCCTCTGTGTCACTTGTTTCCCCCGATTTTTGTGACCTTTTCTGCCCTTTCTTGTGACCTTTCTGCCCTCTGTGCCACTCGTTTCCCCCCTTTTTTTGTGACCTTTCTACTCTTTCCTGTGACCTTTGTGCCTCTGTGCCACTTGTTTCCCCCATTTTTTATGACCTTTCTGCCCTTTCTTGGGACCTTTCTGCCCTCTGTGCCACTAGTTTCCCCCGTTTTTTCTGACCTTTCTACTCTTTCTTGTGACCTTTGTGCCTCTGTGCCACTCGTTTCCCCCTGTTTTTTGTGACCTTTCTGCCCTTTCTTGGAACCTTTGTGCCTCTATGCTACTCATTTCCCCCCATATTTTGTGACCTTTTCTGCCCTTTTTTGGGTCCTTTCTGCCCTCTGTGCCACTCGTTCCCCCGCCCCCGTTTTTTTCTGACCTTTGTGCCCTTTCTTGTGACCTTTGTGCCTCTGTGCCACTCGTTTCCCCCCATTTTTTGTGACCTTTCTGCCCTTTCTTGGGATCTTTCTGCCCTCTGTGCCACTCGTTTCCCCCTGTTTTTTCTGACCTTTCTGCCCTTTCCTGTGACCTTTGTGCCTCTGTGCCACTCGTTTCCCCCCGTTTTTTGTGAGCGTTCTGCCTTTTTCTAGGACCTTTCTGCCCTCTGTGCCACTCGTTTCCCCCGTTTTTTACTGACCTTTCTTCCCTTTCCTGTGACCTTTCTGCCTCTGAGCCACTCATTTCCCCCGTTTTTTGTTACCTTTCTGCCCTTTCTTGGGACCTTTGTGCCTCTGTGCCACTGATTTCCCCTTGTCTTTTGTGACCTTTCTGCACTTTCTTGGGACCTTTCTACCCTCTGTGCTTTTTGTGACCTTTTTGCCCTTTCTTGGGACCTTTGTGCCTCTGTGCCACTCGTTTCCCCCTGTTTTTTGTTACCTTTTCAGTCCTTTCTTGGGACCTTAGTGCCTCTGTGCCACTCGTTTCCCCCGTTTTTTGTGACCTTTTTCGCCCTTTCTTGGGACCTTTGTGCCTCTGTGCCACTCCTTTCCACCGTCTTTTGGGACCTTTTCTGCCCTTTCTTGTGACCTTTGTGCCTCTGTGCCACTCGATTCCCCCGTTTTTTGTAACCTTTTCTGCCCTTTCTTTTGACCTTTGTGCCACTGTGCCACTCCTTTATTTATTTTTTTTAACATCATTTTTATTGCATCACCAATATAAATGTACAGACAGTACCATTATCAGTTATCATACAGCATGTACAGACTCAGTACGACCCAATCGATCTCCAACTGGGGGGTCACCTCAGCCGTGTTGCGGGTGACCTCATCCCTGCTCATTTCTCGCAGCTCCTTACAGTGTCTGATCGCTTTCTTAGGCAAATAACCCTGGGTTGCTTTTGTGGTTTTCACCCCTCCCCCTCCCCAAATTTCGGTACCCCAACATCCCTCCAAAACAGCTTCCTACCCACCCTCCCCCGTGGTCGCTCTGCGCTGGACTAACAGTGTAAAAGTGTCCGGTGTGATGCAGGAGGAAGTAATCTTTCACTAAGGTGTGTTCTCCTGCGTAGTGACGGGGTCCGCCCCGCCCAGTTCGCTCTCGCCATCCTGCCCTTCATCGTCCACATCCCGGAGCGCCTGCACCATCACTTCCCATGCAGTCGCCCTTTCCAGAGCTTTCTCGTCATTCAACCTCCAGGCCATCTGGTACCGTAAGGTACTTTCACACGCGGCCCATCTCAGGCATTCCCCATACCATCTTTTATACGTGGGCCCCACTTTGGACTTCCAGTTCCTTGTGATCTCCCGCTTGGCCAGAATGAGCCCCAAGTCTATAAATGTACTAGTCATCTTGTTCCTAGGCGTGTGCGGGAACCAATGAAGAACACCAACCGCTTTGGTAAACTGGATATCCCTATCCGTCGCGACGTTAAGGGCCCGCCCAACTTCCTGCCAATAGTCTCCCAGAGAGGGGCAATCCCACAGCATATGGCACAAATCCGCCCCAATTGCATTACATCTGGGGCAAGCAGCGTCGGTCGCCCCAAAATACTGTTGTATTTTCCCGGGGGTGAGGTATGCCCTGTGGACGATATAGAAATGAATCAATTGGAACCTGGCGTTTCTCGAGCTCTTCCGTGCCCGCCTTAGCAACTGGCCCCAGGTCGTGTCTGGAATCTCCACCTGAAGGTCCGTCTCCCACTTGGCCTTCAGGGCCGCCAGAGGCTGCAAGGCCTCCCGCTGCATCCTAGCGTACAGGCACGTGACCGCCTTAAAGGTTCCCGCCGCCATCATGGTGTACTGGCAGGCCATCGAGGTGCCCGGTTCCTGCAGCCCTTCCCCCCAGTGAGCTTGCATGGCGCCTGTGACTGCTGCGTGCAGCAAGTAGTCGCCCCTCGGAAGGTCAAATCGCTCCTGCAGGCCCTGGAACGGCAGCAACACCCCATCTTCGTAAAGGTCACCCAGCATTTGTATTCCCGCCTCCTCCCATCCTATTAAGCGCGACCAGTCGCCTCCATGTGGAAGGGCGGTGACCATCCCCAGCGGAATTTCGGGGGCATACATAAAGCGGACCCCCGCCCGCTTACGGGCCCGGTCCCAGCAAAGACGGAACGTCTGCTCCTCGACCGTCAGGTCTCCCACCCGGAGCCTCTGGTGCAGCGTAATATACGCCAGAACATGTCGCGGGGTACCTTCCACTCTCGCGTCTTCGGGGCCTCTATATACCCTCGCCACCTCCTGAGTAAAGGTTTGCAGTTGCGCGGCTATGTAGTATCCTTCAAAATCCGGCACCGCCATCCCTCCATCATCTTTGGGGCGCAACAGGGTGTCGAGCGCTATGCGCCTCCTTCCCGTGCCCCACAAAAAGGCTATGACCAATGACCTCAGGCGTCTGAAAACAGAGCCCGGGACCCATACCGGGAGCGTCCTAAAATAGTACAAAAGCCTGGGCAGGGCTATCATCTTAAGCAGGGAGATTCTACCCGCCAGGGACAACGGCAGAGTTGCCCAGAAGTCCATGGACCCCCGCAGAGCGTTGATGCAGCGAGTAATATTGCCATCCAGTAGGTCGGACGGGGTGTGATATACATAGACCCCCAAATAATGCAGGCAGCGCGGTTCCCACCGGAGTTCCTGAGCAGTGAGTGGGCACGGTTCACCCGGCCTCAGGGGGAACAGACAGGACTTAGGCCAGTTGACCCTCAGGCCCGACAACCGGCCGAACTGCCCCAGTAGCTGCCGCGCTCCCTGAAGTTCGGGGCCCGCATCGGCCAAAAACATCAGCAGGTCATCCGCGTACAGTGATATGAATTGCGGTCTCCCCCTAAAAGATAAGCCTGCGTAGTGGCGGCCCAGTCTGGCTTCCGCCGCGAAGGGTTCCATTGCCAACGCGAATAGGAGCGGGGATAGGGAACAACCCTGTCTAGTGCCACGTTTAATCGGGTATTGTCCCGAGATCAGTGTGCCCACCCGAACCCTCGCTACCGCCTCGGTGTACAGGACCTTGGTCCATTTTATATATCCGTGCCCCAGGCCGAAGCGACGCATCACCTCAAACAAGTATCCCCATTCAAGGCTGTCAAATGCCTTCTCAATATCAATGGAGAGGACAAATGGGGAGACGGCGTCAGGCCAGTCCGCTCCCATCAGTCTCGTGAGCCTACGAATGTTATGAGTGGTGTTGCGTGTCGGTATGAAACCACACTGGTCACCGTGAACCAGGCTTGTCATGTGTACCAGCAGTCTGTTGGCCAGAATTTTACTGAGGATCTTGTAGTCCGTCGTCAACATAGACAACGGACGATACGAGGACAGAGCCGCACTCTCTCTGCCCGGTTTCAGGAGCGGGATCATGAGGGCCTCGCACATGGAGCCCGGGAGTCGGCCCTTCGCCTGTGCCTCGTTGTACACCTCGCGCAGCCGTGGGGCAAGGTGCTCTAGGTATTTACCATAAAATTCAATAGGCAGTCCGTCGAGTCCCGGGGTCTTATTTCTAGCCATCTGCTTTACAGCACAACCTATTTCCCCAAGAGAGATGGGCCGACCTAGCTCTTCCGCCTCCGAGTCCTCCACTCGCGGCAACTGTAACCCGTCCAGGAACTCTTCAAGCTCGTCCGCCCCTCCCGTTCCACCACTCTCATAGAGCCCCTCATAATAAGCACGAAACTTATTCAGGATCCCGGGTTGAGTGTGGCAGGGCTCCTCCCCTGGCTCCTGGATCCCCATGATCGGCACACCCCTCCGGATGGGGTTAGCAAGCCAAGCCAGCATCGACCCCGCCTTATCACCTTCCGCATGCGCCCTCGCCATGTACTCCTTATGATCAAAGCTGCGCAGCCGCTCCAGTTCTACCGCCAGCCCCTCCCGTGCCCCGCTAAGCCCCTCCTGCAGCTCAGGGGGATTCGGGCGCCTCTTCTCCAAGTCCCTCAGCCTCGTCTCAGCCTTATCTAAGTCATCCAGCAGTGTTTTCCGAGCCCCTGCCGTGTGGCCAATGCAGTGTCCCCGCACTACCACCTTAAACGCATCCCATTCGACCGCCCTAGTGGAGGCCGAGCCACTGTTCTCCTCAAAATATCTCTCAATGCGCTCACCCAGGGCCTCCCTGAACAACAAGTCATCCAGGGTGTCAGGTTGCAGGCGCCATGTTGGCACGCAGTTAACAGTCACCATCCATTCCAGAGACATCAACAAAGGGTTGTGGTCCGATAGCGTCCTGGCCAAGTATTCCGCCCCTCCCACCGCGGGGAGCACACACGCCGAGCAAAGAAACGCATCTAACCTCACATGCAGGTCATGTAGGTGCGAGTGAAAGGAATAGTCCCTAGTGGTGGGGTGCAACGCCCTCCATGCATCCGTGAGGGCCCAGCTTTCCTGCCATTCCAACCTACGCTTAGCGACCCTATGCACTGGGGACGCGCGCAGCGGGGGATGGGACCTATCTAGTAACACATCCTCAACCGAGTTGAAGTCCCCCCCCCAAGAGGACCGGCCCTGCCAAATAACCCGCCAATTTGCCCGAGATAGTAGACAAGAAGGCGGGGAGGTCTACATTAGGAGCATACACATTACAGAGAGATATCACCCTGCCTCTCAGCCTCCCCTCCACCGCCACATATCTGCCCTCCAGGTCCACCACTGACTTCGAGACCTGGAAGGGGACCCCCGCCCGTATCCAAATCAGTGCCCCCCTTGCAAAAGCTGAAAATGTCGTGTAGAATAACTGCCCCCTCCAGCGCCTCTGCAGAGCAGCCCCCTCCTGCTTGTTAAGATGCGTCTCCTGCAGGAATGCTATATGAACCCCCCTACGCTTGAGGTACGCCTGGACCTTATGTCTGCGCGTCATGGACTGCATACCCCGCACATTCCAGGTCACACATTTCAGCGCCCCGGTACTAGCCATCCCCCCCTACACAACCGGACCAAAGAGCAAAGAACATTGTCCGCAAAAGTCCCGCGACCACGGGTCCGCCCACCCACCCACTCCAAACAGGAAGCCGAACCCCTCCAACAACAACTACCCCCCGAGCAACCCCAACTGCTCGCTTCTCCCACCCCCCCAGGACAGGACCCCCCACAACTGGAAGTACCCCCATCCAAACCACCACTCCCGACCACCCCTCAAGGAAAGGCGGTAACAATCGCAGTCCCCACTGCGGTGACCTTAGGGGCCAGTAAGGCGTGGCTCAATGCAATGTAAACCCCAAAACAAGTCAGCCCCGTGCACTCCATCCCACAATCCCCGCCTTACAGCCCCCCCAAAACCTCAATCAATAACGGTCCATTGCTGCGGGCCCAGTGCCCCGGTGTCCAAACAACGAGTTCACTCCACCAGTTCAGCTCAACACGCCTCCAGTATCTCCCCCGAAGTCTGCGGCGTCACGATAGGGCCCCGGGCTCCACCAAATTCCGACTGTCCCGTCTCTGAGCCCGTGCCCGGGTCTTCCGATTCCGTGCCCTTCCCGGACCGACTCCTGGCGGTCCTAGATAAGTCCACTACCGCCTGCAGTGCCGCCTGCCTCTCCGCCTCCGTCTGCAACACCGATGGTTTTCCAGTCCTCTTGCGGTTCCTCCTGATCCGTTGGGATTGCCTGACCGGTTGCGCCACCTTAGCCTCCTCCTCCCTGGCCTTAGCACCATCCGTGCCCGCTTTATAAGTGTCCCACCAGTCCCAAGCGTCTGCGGAGGTCGCGAAGAATAATGTTTTCTCATCCACCACCACTCTTAGCTTGGCAGGGAACAACAGGGAGTACTTGATGCCTTCCTGGCGGAGCTCCCGTTTGAGGGACAGAAAGTTTGCCCGGAGTCGCTGCGTCTCAAATGTATAGTCCGGGAACATGGTGACTCTATTGTTATCCACTTGAAATGGCCCCGCTTCTCTCGCCCTCTGTAGGAGCCAGTCTCTGTCCCGGTAGTGGAGCAACTTAAACACCACTGGGCGAGGAGGAAGGCCCAAGGCTGGTGGGCGCGCTGGAACTCTATGTGCCCGCTCCAGGGAGAAGAAGGGGGACAATCCTTCCGGTGCCACCTCCGTCCGCAACCAATTATCAAGGTAGCCCACCATGTCGTCGCCTTCGATTTTTTCCGGCAGGCCCACTAGGCGAACGTTGTTGCGCCTGTTTCGGTTTTCCGCATCTTCGGCCCTCCTTTTTAACACCTTCAGACGGTCCATCACGTCCGCCATCTGGGCCTTCATTGTGGCTTGGCCCGGGGCTAATTCTTTAACCGTGGTCTCCACGGACTTCACCTTGTCCTTAAGCTTGTCATGGTCGGCCTTCAGGAGGCCCAAACCCGTCGCCACCTGAGCTATATCCTGCTGCAGGGCGTCCTTTGTGGTGGCGATGGCCTCCAGGATACGATCCTGCATCCGCTGCAATGCCGCTTGGTCTCGCTCCGCTCCCTCCGCGGCCTCAGTATCGGTCGCGCCATCTCCCTTCCCTTTCGTCTTCCCCATCTGGGCCGTCTCGTTCGGTGGCCTCCGGGTACTTTCCTGGCCGTCCTCCGTGTGCCGTTGGGTATCGCCCTCCGGCAGGGCTCCCGGGCCCGAAGTTATCACAAAAAAGCAGGAAACACTGAATGACCGCAGCCCGGCCGGCGCCAGTCGTGCCAGGGGCCCAGGGTTCTTGTTGCTGGGTCACTATCGCACTGTCGTCGCCCCTACCAGGGGGGGTCCCCAGTCTCCGCCCGAGGGCGCGCCCAAGGTCCACTCGGCACCTGGGGGGAGAGGCGCGATGCAGCCGTCCACACCCCTGAGTCGCCAGGGAGCAGTCCTCTGCAGGTCTCCAGGCAGATGTCTCCGTCGCTTCAGAGTCTCATGCCCTCGCCGCCATTTTGGGGTCCGCGACTTCTCGCCCGGGTCCAACTTTCAAAGCCGAAATATCGCTGCGGAATGGCTCGGTGTCGTCTTCCGTGGGCCCCGGGCCCTCCGCAGTGCCTTCCAGTACCGGATGATACTGGTTACACCGGGGTCCGATCAGATATTCAGGATATTTTCCGGGATCGGGCACGGAGCTCCGGGCTCACGCTGCCTACCTCCTCGGCATCCAAGCCACGCCCCCCCGTGCCACTCCTTTATGCCCGTTTTTTGTGACCTTTCTGCCCTTTCTTGGGACCTTTCTGCCCTCTGTGCCACTCATTTCCCCCTTTTTTATGACATTTTTTCCCTTTCTTGGGACCTTTGTGCCTCTGTGCCACTCGTTTCCCCCTGTTTTTTATGACCTTTCTGTCCTTTCTTGGGACCTTTCTGCCCTCTGTGCCACTCGTTTCCCCCCTTTTTTTGTGACCTTTCTACCCTTTCTTGGGACCTTTGTGCCTCTGTGCCACTCATTATCCCCCCTTTTTTCTGACCTTTCCTGCCCTTTCTTTGGACATTTCTGCCCTCTGTGCCACCCGTTTCCCCCTGGTTTTTCTGACCTTTAGCCCTTTCCTGTGACCTTTGTGCCTCTGTGCCACTCGTTTCCCCCCTTTTTTTGACCTTTCTGCCCTTTCTTGGGACCTTTGTGCCCTCTGTGCCACTCGTTTCCCCCTGTTTTTTGTTACCTTTTCAGTCCTTTCTTGGGACCTTAGTGCCTCTGTGCCACTCGTTTCCCCCGTTTTTTGTGACCTTTTTCGCCCTTTCTTGGGACCTTTGTGCCTCTGTGCCACTCCTTTCCACCGTCTTTTGTGACCTTTTCTGCCCTTTCTTGTGACCTTTGTGCCTCTGTGCCACTCGATTCCCCCGTTTTTTGTAACCTTTTCTGCCCTTTCTTTTGACCTTTGTGCCACTGTGCCACTCCTTTATGCCCGTTTTTTGTGACCTTTCTGCCCTTTCTTGGGACCTTTCTGCCCTCTGTGCCACTCATTTCCCCCTTTTTTATGACATTTTTTCCCTTTCTTGGGACCTTTGTGCCTCTGTGCCACTCGTTTCCCCCTGTTTTTTGTGACCTTTCTGCCCTTTCTTGGGACCTTTCTGCCCTCTGTGCCACTCGTTTCCCCCCTTTTTTTGTGACCTTTCTACCCTTTCTTGGGACCTTTGTGCCTCTGTGCCACTCATTATCCCCCCTTTTTTCTGACCTTTCCTGCCCTTTCTTTGGACATTTCTGCCCTCTGTGCCACCCGTTTCCCCCTGGTTTTTCTGACCTTTAGCCCTTTCCTGTGACCTTTGTGCCTCTGTGCCACTCGTTTCCCCCCTTTTTCTGACCTTTCTGCCCTTTCTTGGGACCTTTGTGCCCTCTGTGCCACTCAATTCCCCCCATTTTTTGTGACCTTTCTGCCCTTTCTTGGAACCTTTGTGCCTCTTTGCCACTCGTTTCCCACCTTTTTTTGTGACCTTTCTGCCCTTTCTTGGGACCTTTGTGCCTCTGTGCCACTCGTTTCCCCCTGTTTTTCGTGATCTTTCTGCCCTTTCTTGGGACCTTTCTGCCCTTTGTGCCACTCGTTTCCCCCGTTTTTTGTGACCTTTCTGCCCTTTCTTGGAACCTTTGTGCCTCTATGCCACTCGTTTCCCCCCATTTTTTGTAACCTTTTCTGCCCTTTCTTGGGACCTTTCTGCCTCTGTGCCACTCATTTCTTCCCGTTTTCTGTGACCTTTCTGCCCTTTCTTGGGACCTTTGTGCCTCTGTGCCACTGAATTCCCCTTGTCTTTTGTGACCTTTCTGCACTTTCTTGGGACCTCTCTACCCTCTGGGCCACTTGTCTCCCCCCATTTTTTGTGACCTTTCTGCCCTTTCTTGGGACCTTTGTGCCTCTGTGCCACTCTTTCCCCCCATTTTTTGTGACCTTTTCTGCCCTTTCTTGGGACCTTAGTGCCTCTGTGCCACTCGTTTCCCCCGTTTTTTGTGACCTTTTCCGCCCTTTCTTGGGACCTTTGTGCCTCTGTTCCACTCCTTTCCACCGTTTTTTGTGACCTTTTCTGCCCTTTCTTGTGCCCTTTGTGCCTCTGTGCCACTCGTTTCCCCCCGTTTTTTGTGACCTTTTTTGCCCTTTCTTGTGACCTTTCTGCCCTCTGAGCCACTCGTTTCCCCCTTTTTTGTGACTTTTTTGCCCTTTCTTGGGACCTTTGTGCCTCTGTGCCACTCGTTTCCCCCCGTTGTTTCTGATCTTTCTGCCATTTCTTGGGACCTTTTGTGCCTCTGTGCCACTCATTTCCCCAAGTTTTTTCTGACCTAGCTGCTTTTTCTTGGGACCTTTGTGCCTCTGTGCCACTCGTTTCCCCCCGTTGTTTCTGACCTTTCTGCCCTTTCCTGTGACCTTTGTGCCTCTGTGCCACTCGTTTCCCCCCGTCTTTTCTGACCTTTCTGTCCTTTTTTGGGACCCTTCTGCCTCTGTTCCACTCGTTTCCCCCCGTTTTTTGTGACCTTTCTGCCTATCTTGGGACCTTTGTGCCTCTGTGCCACTCGTTCCCCCCTGTTTTAGGTGACCTTTCTGTCCTTTATTGGGACCTTTCTGCCCTCTGTGCCACTCTTTTCCCCCGTTTTTCTGACCTTTCTGCCCTTTTCTGTGACCTTTGTGCCTCTGTGCCACTCGATTATGCCCGTTTTTTTTTTAACCTTTCTGCCCTTTCTTGGGACCTTTCTGCCCTCTGTGCCACTCGTTTCCCCCCTTTTTTGTGACCTTTTTGCCCTTTCTTGGGACCTTTGTGCCTCTGTGCCACTCGTTTCCCCCCGTTGTTTCTGACCTTTCTGCCATTTCTTGGGACATTTGTGCCTGTGTGCCACTCATTTCCCCCCGTTTTTTCTGACCTATCTGCCTTTTCTTGGGACCTTTCTGCCCTCTGTGCCACCCGTTTCCCCCCGGTTTTTCTGACCTTTGTGCCCTTTCCTGTGACCTTTGTGCCTCTGTGCCACTCGTTTCCCCCTGTTTTTTGTGATCTTTCTGCTCTTCTTGCGACCTTTCTGCCATCTGTGTCACTCGTTTCCCCCCATTTTTTCTAACCCTTTTGCCCTTTCTTGGGACCTTTATGCCTTTGTGCCACTGATTTCCCCTTGTCTTTTGTGACCTTTCTGCACTTTCTTGGGACCTTTCTACACTCTGTGCTTTTTGTGACCTTTTTGCCCTTTCTTGGGACCTTTGTGCCTCTGTGCCACTCGTTTCCCCCTGTTTTTTGTTACCTTTTCAGTCCTTTCTTGGGACCTTAGTGCCTCTGTACCACTCGTTTCCCCCGTTTTTTGTGACCTTTTTCGCCCTTTCTTGGGACCTTTGTGCCTCTGTGCCACTCCTTTCCACCGTTTTTTGTGACCTTTTCTGCCGTTTCTTGTGACCTTTGTGCCTCTGTGCCACTCGATTCCCCCGTTTTTTGTAACCTTTTCTGCCCTTTCTTTTGACCTTTGTGCCTCTGTGCCACTTCTTTATGCCCGTTTTTTGTGACCTTTCTGCCCTTTCTTGGGACCTTTCTGCCCTCTGTGCCACTCATTTCCCCCTTTTTTATGACATTTTTTCCCTTTCTTGGGACCTTTGTGCCTCCGTGCCACTCGTTTCCCCCCGTTTTTTCTGACCTTTCTGCCATTTCTTGGGACATTTGTGCCTCGGTGCCACTCTTTTCCTCCTGTTTTTTCTGACTTAGCTTCCCTTTCTTGGGACCTTTCTGTCCTCTGCGCCACCCGTTTCCCCCTGTTTTTCTGACCTTTCTGCCCTTTCCTGTGACCTTTGTGCCTCTGTGCCACTCGTTTCCCCCCGTTTTTTTGACCTTTCTGCTCTTTCTTGCGACCTTTCTGCCCTCTGTGCCACTTGTGTACCCCCGTTTTTTCTGACCTTTCTGCCCTTTCCTTTGAGCCTCTGTGCCAATCGTTTCCCCCCCGTTTTTTGATACCTATCTGCCCTTTCTTGGGACCTTTGTGCCCTCTGTGCAACTCGTTTCGCCCTGTTTTTTGCGACCTTTCGCCATTTCTTGGGACCTTTTTGCCTCTGTGCCACTCGTTTCCCCCTGTTTTTTGTGACCTTTCTGTCCTTTCTTGGGACCTTTCTGCCCTCTGTGCCACTGGTTTCCCCCCGTTTTTTCGTGACTTTTTCTGCCCTTTCTTGGGACCTTTGTGCCTCTGTGCCACTCGTTTCCCCCGTTTTTTGTGACCTTCTCTGCCCTTTCTTGTGACCTTTGTGCCTCTGTGCCATTCGTTTCCCCCGTTTTTTGTGACCTTTTCTGCCCTTTCTTGTGACCTTTCTGCCCTCTGTGCCACTCGTTTCCCCCATTTTTAGTGACCTTTTCTGACCTTTCTTCCTCTGTGCCACTCGTTTCCCCCCTTTTTTTGTGACCTTTCTACCCTTTCTTGGGACCTTTGTGCCTCTGTGCCACTCATTATCCCCCCTTTTTTCTGACCTTTCCTGCCCTTTCTTTGGACATTTCTGCCCTCTGTGCCACCCGTTTCCCCCTGGTTTTTCTGACCTTTAGCCCTTTCCTGTGACCTTTGTGCCTCTGTGCCACTCGTTTCTCCCCTTTTTTTGACCTTTCTGCCCTTTCTTTGGACCTTTGTGCCCTCTGTGCCACTCAATTCCCCCCATTTTTTGTGACCTTTCTGCCCTTTCTTGGAACCTTTGTGCCTCTTTGCCACTAGTTTCCCACCTTTTTTTGTGACCTTTCTGCCCTTTCTTGGGACCTTTGTGCCTCTGTGCCACTCGTTTCCCCCTGTTTTTCGTGATCTTTCTGCCCTTTCTTGGGACCTTTCTGCCCTTTGTGCCACTCGTTTACCCCGTTTTTTGTGACCTTTCTGCCCTTTCTTGGAACCTTTGTGCCTCTATGCCACTCGTTTCCCCCCATTTTTTGTAACTTTTTCTGCCCTCTCTTGGGACCTTTCTGCCTCTGTGCCACTCATTTCTTCCCGTTTTCTGTGACCTTTCTGCCCTTTCTTGGGACCTTTGTGCCTCTGTGCCACTGATTTCCCCTTGTCTTTTGTGACCTTTCTGCACTTTCTTGGGACCTTTCTACCCTCTGGGCCACTTGTTTCCCCCCATTTTTTGTGACCTTTCTGCCCTTTCTTGGGACCTTTGTGCCTCTGTGCCACTCTTTCCCCCCGTTTTTTGTGACCTTTCTGCCCTTTCTTGGAACCTTTGTGCCTCTATGCCACTCGTTTCCCCCCATTTTTTGTAACTTTTTCTGCCCTCTCTTGGGACCTTTCTGCCTCTGTGCCACTCATTTCTTCCCGTTTTCTGTGACCTTTCTGCCCTTTCTTGGGACCTTTGTGCCTCTGTGCCACTGATTTCCCCTTGTCTTTTGTGACCTTTCTGCACTTTCTTGGGACCTTTCTACCCTCTGGGCCACTTGTTTCCCCCCATTTTTTGTGACCTTTCTGCCCTTTCTTGGGACCTTTGTGCCTCTGTGCCACTCTTTCCCCCCGTTTTTTGTGACCTTTTCCGCCCTTTCTTGGGACATTTGTGCCTCTGTTCCACTCCTTTCCACCGTTTTTTGTGACCTTTTCTGCCCTTTCTTGTGACCTTTGTGCCTCTGTGCCACTCGTTTCCCCCCATTTTTTGTGACCTTTTTTGCCTTTTCTTGTGACCTTTCTGCCCTCTGTGCCACTCTTTCCCCCTTTTTTGTGACTTTTTTGCCCTTTCTTGGGACCTTTGTGCCTCTGTGCCACTCGTTTCCCCCCGTTGTTTCTGATCTTTCTGCCATTTCTTGGGACCTTTTGTGCCTCTGTGCCACTCATTTCCCCAAGTTTATTCTGACCTAGCTGCTTTTTCTTGGGACCTTTGTGCCTCTGTGCCACTCGTTTCCCCCCGTTGTTTCTGACCTTTCTGCCCTTTCCTGTGACCTTTGTGCCTCTGTGCCACTCGTTTCCCCCCGTCTTTTCTGACCTTTCTGCCCTTTTTTGGGACCCTTCTGCCTCTGTGCCACTCGTTCCCCCCTGTTTTAGGTGACCTTTCTGTCCTTTATTGGGACCTTTCTGCCCTCTGTGCCACTCTTTTCCCCCGTTTTTCTGACATTTCTGCCCTTTCCTGTGTCCTTTGTGCCTCTGTGCCACTCGATTCCCCCTGTTTTTTGTGATCTTTCTGCTCTTCTTGCGACCTTTCTGCCATCTGTGTCACTCGTTTCCCCCCATTTTTCTAACCCTTTTGCCCTTTCTTGGGACCTTTGTGCCTCTGTGCCACTGATTTCCCCTTCTCTTTTGTGACCTTTCTGCACTTTCTTGGGACCTTCCTACCCTCTGTGCTTTTTGTAACCTTTTTGCCCTTTCTTGGGACCTTTGTGCCTCTGTGCCACTCGTTTCCCCCTGTTTTTTGTTACCTTTTCAGTCCTTTCTTGGGACCTTAGTGCCTCTGTACCACTCGTTTCCCCCGTTTTTTGTGACCTTTTTCGCCCTTTCTCAGGACCTTTGTGCCTCTGTGCCACTCCTTTCCACCGTTTTTTGTGACCTTTTCTGCCCTTTCTTGTGACCTTTGTGCCTCTGTGCCACTCGATTCCCCCGTTTTTTGTAACCTTTTCTGCCCTTTCTTTTGACCTTTGTGCCTCTGTCCCACTCCTTTATGCCCGTTTTTTGTGACCTTTCTGCCCTTTCTTGGGACCTTTCTGCCCTCTGTGCCACTCATTTCCCCCTTTTTTATGACATTTTTTCCCTTTCTTGGGACCTTTGTGCCTCCGTGCCACTCGTTTCCCCCCGTTTTTTCTGACCTTTCTGCCATTTCTTGGGACATTTGTGCCTCGGTGCCACTCATTTCCTCCTGTTTTTTCTGACTTAGCTTCCCTTTCTTGGGACCTTTCTGTCCTCTGCGCCACCCGTTTCCCCCGGTTTTTCTGACCTTTCTGCCCTTTCCTGTGACCTTTGTGCCTCTGTGCCACTCGTTTCCCCCCGTTTTTTGTGACCTTTCTGCTCTTTCTTGCGACCTTTCTGCCCTCTGTGCCACTTGTGTACCCCCGTTTTTTCTGACCTTTCTGCCCTTTCCTTTGAGCCTCTGTGCCAATCGTTTCCCCCCCGTTTTTTGATACCTATCTGCCCTTTCTTGGGACCTTTGTGCCCTCTGTGCAACCTCGTTTCGCCCTGTTTTCTGCGCCCTTTCGCCCTTTCTTGGGACCTTTGTGCCTCTGTGCCACTCATTTCCCCCTGTTTTTTGTGACCTTTCTGTCCTTTCTTGGGACCTTTCTGCCCTCTGTGCCACTGGTTTCCCCCCGTTTTTTCGTGACCTTTTCTGCCCTTTCTTGGGACCGTTGTGCCCCTGTGCCACTCATTTCCCCCAATTTTGTGACTTTTTCTGCCCTTTCTTGGGACCTTTGTGCCTCTGTGCCACTCGTTTCCCCCGTTTTTTGTGACCTTCTCTGCCCTTTCTTGTGACCTTTCTGCCATCTGTGTCACTCGTTTCCCCCCATTTTTTCTAACCCTTTTGCCCTTTCTTGGGACCTTTATGCCTCTGTGCCACTGATTTCCCCTTGTCTTTTGTGACCTTTCTGCACTTTCTTGGGACCTTTCTACCCTCTGTGCTTTTTGTGACCTTTTTGCCCTTTCTTGGGACCTTTGTGCCTCTGTGCCACTCGTTTCCCCCTGTTTTTTGTTACCTTTTCAGTCCTTTCTTGGGACCTTAGTGCCTCTGTACCACTCGTTTCCCCCGTTTTTTGTGACCTTTTTCGCCCTTTCTTGGGACCTTTGTGCCTCTGTGCCACTCCTTTCCACCGTTTTTTGTGACCTTTTCTGCCGTTTCTTGTGACCTTTGTGCCTCTGTGCCACTCGATTCCCCCGTTTTTTGTAACCTTTTCTGCCCTTTCTTTTGACCTTTGTGCCTCTGTGCCACTTCTTTATGCCCGTTTTTTGTGACCTTTCTGCCCTTTCTTGGGACCTTTCTGCCCTCTGTGCCACTCATTTCCCCCTTTTTTATGACATTTTTTCCCTTTCTTGGGACCTTTGTGCCTCCGTGCCACTCGTTTCCCCCCGTTTTTTCTGACCTTTCTGCCATTTCTTGGGACATTTGTGCCTCGGTGCCACTCTTTTCCTCCTGTTTTTTCTGACTTAGCTTCCCTTTCTTGGGACCTTTCTGTCCTCTGCGCCACCCGTTTCCCCCTGTTTTTCTGACCTTTCTGCCCTTTCCTGTGACCTTTGTGCCTCTGTGCCACTCGTTTCCCCCCGTTTTTTTGACCTTTCTGCTCTTTCTTGCGACCTTTCTGCCCTCTGTGCCACTTGTGTACCCCCGTTTTTTCTGACCTTTCTGCCCTTTCCTTTGAGCCTCTGTGCCAATCGTTTCCCCCCCGTTTTTTGATACCTATCTGCCCTTTCTTGGGACCTTTGTGCCCTCTGTGCAACTCGTTTCGCCCTGTTTTTTGCGACCTTTCGCCATTTCTTGGGACCTTTTTGCCTCTGTGCCACTCGTTTCCCCCTGTTTTTTGTGACCTTTCTGTCCTTTCTTGGGACCTTTCTGCCCTCTGTGCCACTGGTTTCCCCCCGTTTTTTCGTGACTTTTTCTGCCCTTTCTTGGGACCTTTGTGCCTCTGTGCCACTCGTTTCCCCCGTTTTTTGTGACCTTCTCTGCCCTTTCTTGTGACCTTTGTGCCTCTGTGCCATTCGTTTCCCCCGTTTTTTGTGACCTTTTCTGCCCTTTCTTGTGACCTTTCTGCCCTCTGTGCCACTCGTTTCCCCCATTTTTAGTGACCTTTTCTGACCTTTCTTCCTCTGTGCCACTCGTTTCCCCCCTTTTTTTGTGACCTTTCTACCCTTTCTTGGGACCTTTGTGCCTCTGTGCCACTCATTATCCCCCCTTTTTTCTGACCTTTCCTGCCCTTTCTTGGAACCTTTGTGCCTCTTTGCCACTAGTTTCCCACCTTTTTTTGTGACCTTTCTGCCCTTTCTTGGGACCTTTGTGCCTCTGTGCCACTCGTTTCCCCCTGTTTTTCGTGATCTTTCTGCCCTTTCTTGGGACCTTTCTGCCCTTTGTGCCACTCGTTTACCCCGTTTTTTGTGACCTTTCTGCCCTTTCTTGGAACCTTTGTGCCTCTATGCCACTCGTTTCCCCCCATTTTTTGTAACTTTTTCTGCCCTCTCTTGGGACCTTTCTGCCTCTGTGCCACTCATTTCTTCCCGTTTTCTGTGACCTTTCTGCCCTTTCTTGGGACCTTTGTGCCTCTGTGCCACTGATTTCCCCTTGTCTTTTGTGACCTTTCTGCACTTTCTTGGGACCTTTCTACCCTCTGGGCCACTTGTTTCCCCCCATTTTTTGTGACCTTTCTGCCCTTTCTTGGGACCTTTGTGCCTCTGTGCCACTCTTTCCCCCCGTTTTTTGTGACCTTTTCTGCCCTTTCTTGGGACCTTAGTGCCTCTGTGCCACTCGTTTCCCCTGTTTTTTGTGACCTTTTCCGCCCTTTCTTGGGACATTTGTGCCTCTGTTCCACTCCTTTCCACCGTTTTTTGTGACCTTTTCTGCCCTTTCTTGTGACCTTTGTGCCTCTGTGCCACTCGTTTCCCCCCATTTTTTGTGACCTTTTTTGCCTTTTCTTGTGACCTTTCTGCCCTCTGTGCCACTCTTTCCCCCTTTTTTGTGACTTTTTTGCCCTTTCTTGGGACCTTTGTGCCTCTGTGCCACTCGTTTCCCCCCGTTGTTTCTGATCTTTCTGCCATTTCTTGGGACCTTTTGTGCCTCTGTGCCACTCATTTCCCCAAGTTTATTCTGACCTAGCTGCTTTTTCTTGGGACCTTTGTGCCTCTGTGCCACTCGTTTCCCCCCGTTGTTTCTGACCTTTCTGCCCTTTCCTGTGACCTTTGTGCCTCTGTGCCACTCGTTTCCCCCCGTCTTTTCTGACCTTTCTGCCCTTTTTTGGGACCCTTCTGCCTCTGTTCCACTCGTTTCCCCCCGTTTTTTGTGACCTTTCTGCCTATCTTGGGACCTTTGTGCCTCTGTGCCACTCGTTCCCCCCTGTTTTAGGTGACCTTTCTGTCCTTTATTGGGACCTTTCTGCCCTCTGTGCCACTCTTTTCCCCCGTTTTTCTGACATTTCTGCCCTTTCCTGTGTCCTTTGTGCCTCTGTGCCACTCGATTATGCCCGTTTTTTTTTAACCTTTCTGCCCTTTCTTGGGACCTTTCTGCCCTCTGTGCCACTCGTTTCCCCCCTTTTTTGTGACCTTTTTGCCCTTTCTTGGGACCTTTGTGCCTCTGTGCCACTCGTTTCCCCCCGTTGTTTCTGATCTTTCTGCCATTTCTTGGGACATTTGTGCCTGTGTGCCACTCATTTCCCCCCGTTTTTTCTGACCTATCTGCCTTTTCTTGGGACCTTTCTGCCCTCCGTGCCACCCGTTCCCCCCGGTTTTTCTGACCTTTGTGCCCTTTCCTGTGACCTTTGTGCCTCTGTGCCACTCGTTTCCCCCTGTTTTTTGTGATCTTTCTGCTCTTCTTGCGACCTTTCTGCCATCTGTGTCACTCGTTTCCCCCCATTTTTCTAACCCTTTTGCCCTTTCTTGGGACCTTTGTGCCTCTGTGCCACTGATTTCCCCTTCTCTTTTGTGACCTTTCTGCACTTTCTTGGGACCTTCCTACCCTCTGTGCTTTTTGTAACCTTTTTGCCCTTTCTTGGGACCTTTGTGCCTCTGTGCCACTCGTTTCCCCCTGTTTTTTGTTACCTTTTCAGTCCTTTCTTGGGACCTTAGTGCCTCTGTACCACTCGTTTCCCCCGTTTTTTGTGACCTTTTTCGCCCTTTCTCGGGACCTTTGTGCCTCTGTGCCACTCCTTTCCACCGTTTTTTGTGACCTTTTCTGCCCTTTCTTGTGACCTTTGTGCCTCTGTGCCACTCGATTCCCCCGTTTTTTGTAACCTTTTCTGCCCTTTCTTTTGACCTTTGTGCCTCTGTCCCACTCCTTTATGCTCGTTTTTTGTGACCTTTCTGCCCTTTCTTGGGACCTTTCTGCCCTCTGTGCCACTCATTTCCCCCTTTTTTATGACATTGTTTCCCTTTCTTGGGACCTTTGTGCCTCCGTGCCACTCGTTTCCCCCCGTTTTTTCTGACCTTTCTGCCATTTCTTGGGACATTTGTGCCTCGGTGCCACTCATTTCCTCCTGTTTTTTCTGACTTAGCTTCCCTTTCTTGGGACCTTTCTGTCCTCTGCGCCACCCGTTTCCCCCGGTTTTTCTGACCTTTCTACCCTTTCCTGTGACCTTTGTGCCTCTGTGCCACTCGTTTCCCCCCGTTTTTTGTGACCTTTCTGCTCTTTCTTGCGACCTTTCTGCCCTCTGTGCCACTTGTGTACCCCCGTTTTTTCTGACCTTTCTGCCCTTTCCTTTGAGCCTCTGTGCCAATCGTTTCCCCCCCGTTTTTTGATACCTATCTGCCCTTTCTTGGGACCTTTGTGCCCTCTGTGCAACTCGTTTCGCCCTGTTTTCTGCGCCCTTTCGCCCTTTCTTGGGACCTTTGTGCCTCTGTGCCACTCATTTCCCCCTGTTTTTTGTGACCTTTCTGTCCTTTCTTGGGACCTTTCTGCCCTCTGTGCCACTGGTTTCCCCCCGTTTTTTCGTGACCTTTTCTGCCCTTTCTTGGGACCGTTGTGCCCCTGTGCCACTCATTTCCCCCTATTTTTTGTGACTTTTTCTGCCCTTTCTTGGGACCTTTGTGCCTCTGTGCCACTCGTTTCCCCCGTTTTTTGTGACCTTCTCTGCCCTTTCTTGTGACCTTTGTGCCTCTGTGCCATTCGTTTCCCCTGTTTTTTGTGACCTTTTCTGCCCTTTCTTGTGACCTTTCTGCCCTCTGTGCCACTCGTTTCCCCCATTTTTAGTGACCTTTTCTGACCTTTCTTCCTCTGTGCCACTCGTTTCCCCCCTTTTTTTGTAACCTTTCTACCCTTTCTTGGGACCTTTGTGCCTCTGTGCCACTCATTATCCCCCCTTTTTTCTGACCTTTCCTGCCCTTTCTTTGGACATTTCTGCCCTCTGTGCCACCCGTTTCCCCCTGGTTTTTCTGACCTTTAGCCCTTTCCTGTGACCTTTGTGCCTCTGTGCCACTCGTTTCCCCACTTTTTTTGACCTTTCTGCCCTTTCTTTGGACCTTTGTGCCCTCTGTGCCACTCAATTCCCCCCATTTTTTGTGACCTTTCTGCCCTTTCTTGGAACCTTTGTGCCTCTTTGCCACTCGTTTCCCCCTGTTTTTCGTGATCTTTCTGCCCTTTCTTGGGACCTTTCTGCCCTTTGTGCCACTCGTTTACCCCGTTTTTTGTGACCTTTCTGCCCTTTCTTGGAACCTTTGTGCCTCTATGCCACTCGTTTCCCCCCATTTTTTGTAACTTTTTCTGCCCTTTCTTGGGACCTTTCTGCCTCTGTGCCACTCATTTCTTCCCGTTTTCTGTGACCTTTCTGCCCTTTCTTGGGACCTTTGTGCCTCTGTGCCACTGATTTCCCCTTGTCTTTTGTGACCTTTCTGCACTTTCTTGGGACCTTTCTACCCTCTGGGCCACTTGTTTCCCCCCATTTTTTGTGACCTTTCTGCCCTTTCTTGGGACCTTTGTGCCTCTGTGCCACTCTTCCCCCCTGTTTTTTGTGACCTTTTCTGCCCTTTCTTGGGACCTTAGTGCCTCTGTTCCACTCCTTTCCACCGTTTTTTGTGACCTTTTCTGCCCTTTCTTGTGACCTTTGTGCCTCTGTGCCACTCGTTTCCCCCCGTTTTTTGTGACCTTTTTTGCCCTCTCTTGTGACCTTTCTGCCCTCTGTGCCACTCGTTTCCCCCTTTTTTGTGACTTTTTTGCCCTTTCTTGGGATTTTTGTGCCTCTGTGCCACTCGTTTCCCCCCGTTGTTTCTGATCTTTCTGCCATTTCTTGGGACCTTTTGTGCCTCTGTGCCACTCATTTCCCCAAGTTTTTTCTGACCTAGCTGCTTTTTCTTGGGACCTTTGTGCCTCTGTGCCACTCGTTTCCCCCCGTTGTTTCTGACCTTTCTGCCCTTTCCTGTGACCTTTGTGCCTCTGTGCCACTCGTTTCCCCCCGTCTTTTCTGACCTTTCTGCCCTTTTTTGGGACCCTTCTGCCTCTGTTCCACTCGTTTCCCCCCGTTTTTTGTGACCTTTCTGCCTATCTTGGGACCTTTGTGCCTCTGTTCCACTCGTTCCCCCTGTTTTAGGTGACCTTTCTGTCCTTTATTGGGACCTTTCTGCCCTCTGTGCCACTCTTTTCCCCCGTTTTTCTGACCTTTCTGCCCTTTCCTGTGACCTTTGTGCCTCTGTGCCACTCGATTATGCCAGTTTTTTTTTAACCTTTCTGCCCTTTCTTGGGACCTTTCTGCCCTCTGTGCCACTCGTTTCCCCCCTTTTTTGTGACCTTTTTGCCCTTTCTTGGGACCTTTGTGCCTCTGTGCCACTCGTTTCCCCCGTTGTTTCTGACCTTTCTGCCATTTCTTGGGACATTTGTGCCTGTGTGCCACTCATTTCCCCCCGTTTTTTCTGACCTATCTGCCTTTTCTTGGGACCTTTCTGCCCTCTGTGCCACCCGTCCCCCCCGGTTTTTCTGACCTTTGTGCCCTTTCCTGTTACCTTTGTGCCTCTGTGCCACTCGTTTCCCCCTGTTTTTTGTGATCTTTCTGCTCTTCTTGCGACCTTTCTGCCATCTGTGTCACTCGTTTCCCCCCATTTTTCTAACCCTTTTGCCCTTTCTTGGGACCTTTGTGCCTCTGTGCCACAGATTTCCCCTTGTCTTTTGTGACCTTTCTGCACTTTCTTGGGACCTTTCTACCCTCTGTGCTTTTTGTAACCTTTTTGCCCTTTCTTGGGACCTTTGTGCCTCTGTGCCACTCGTTTCCCCCTGTTTTTTGTTACCTTTTCAGTCCTTTCTTGGGACCTTAGTGCCTCTGTACCACTCGTTTCCCCCGTTTTTTGTGACCTTTTTCGCCCTTTCTTGGGACCTTTGTGCCTCTGTGCCACTCCTTTCCATCGTTTTTTGTGACCTTTTCTGCCCTTTCTTGTGACCTTTGTGCCTCTGTGCCACTCGATTCCCCCGTTTTTTGTAACCTTTTCTGCCCTTTCTTTTGACCTTTGTGCCTCTGTGCCACTCCTTTATGCCCGTTTTTTGTGACCTTTCTGCCCTTTCTTGGGACCTTTCTGCCCTCTGTGCCACTCATTTCCCCCTTTTTTATGACATTTTTTCCCTTTCTTGGGACCTTTGTGCCTCCGTGCCACTCGTTTCCCCCCGTTTTTTCTGACCTTTCTGCCATTTCTTGGGACATTTGTGCCTCGGTGCCACTCATTTCCTCCTGTTTTTTCTGACTTAGCTGCCCTTTCTTGGGACCTTTCTGTCCTCTGCGCCACCCGTTTCCCCCGGTTTTTCTGACCTTTCTCCCCTTTCCTGTGACCTTTGTGCCTGTTTGCCACTCGTTTCCCCCCGTTTTTTGTGACCTTTCTGCTCTTTCTTGCGACCTTTCTGCCCTCTGTGCCACTTGTGTACCCCCAATTTTTCTGACCTTTCTGCCCTTTCCTTTGAGCCTCTGTGCCAATCGTTTCCCCCCGTTTTTTGATACCTATCTGCCCTTTCTTGGGACCTTTGTGCCCTCTGTGCAACTCGTTTCGCCCTGTTTTTTGCGACCTTTCGCCCTTTCTTGGGACATTTGTGCCTCTGTGCCACTCGTTTCCCCCTGTTTTTTGTGACCTTTCTGTCCTTTCTTGGGACCTTTCTGCCCTCTGTGCCATTGGTTTCCCCCCGTTTTTTCGTGACCTTTTCTGCACTTTCTTGGGACCGTTGTGCCCCTGTGCCACTCATTTCCCCCTATTTTTTGTGACTTTTTCTGCCCTTTCTTGGGACCTTTGTGCCTCTGTGCCACTCGTTTCCCCCCGTTTTTTGTGACCTTTTTTGCCCTTTCTTGTGACCTTTCTGCCCTCTGAGCCACTCGTTTCCCCCTTTTTTGTGACTTTTTTGCCCTTTCTTGGGACCTTTGTGCCTCTGTGCCACTCGTTTCCCCCCGTTGTTTCTGATCTTTCTGCCATTTCTTGGGACCTTTTGTGCCTCTGTGCCACTCATTTCCCCAAGTTTTTTCTGACCTAGCTGCTTTTTCTTGGGACCTTTGTGCCTCTGTGCCACTCGTTTCCCCCCGTTGTTTCTGACCTTTCTGCCCTTTCCTGTGACCTTTGTGCCTCTGTGCCACTCGTTTCCCCCCGTCTTTTCTGACCTTTCTGTCCTTTTTTGGGACCCTTCTGCCTCTGTTCCACTCGTTTCCCCCCGTTTTTTGTGACCTTTCTGCCTATCTTGGGACCTTTGTGCCTCTGTGCCACTCGTTCCCCCCTGTTTTAGGTGACCTTTCTGTCCTTTATTGGGACCTTTCTGCCCTCTGTGCCACTCTTTTCCCCCGTTTTTCTGACCTTTCTGCCCTTTTCTGTGACCTTTGTGCCTCTGTGCCACTCGATTATGCCCGTTTTTTTTTTAACCTTTCTGCCCTTTCTTGGGACCTTTCTGCCCTCTGTGCCACTCGTTTCCCCCCTTTTTTGTGACCTTTTTGCCCTTTCTTGGGACCTTTGTGCCTCTGTGCCACTCGTTTCCCCCCGTTGTTTCTGACCTTTCTGCCATTTCTTGGGACATTTGTGCCTGTGTGCCACTCATTTCCCCCCGTTTTTTCTGACCTATCTGCCTTTTCTTGGGACCTTTCTGCCCTCTGTGCCACCCGTTTCCCCCCGGTTTTTCTGACCTTTGTGCCCTTTCCTGTGACCTTTGTGCCTCTGTGCCACTCGTTTCCCCCTGTTTTTTGTGATCTTTCTGCTCTTCTTGCGACCTTTCTGCCATCTGTGTCACTCGTTTCCCCCCATTTTTTCTAACCCTTTTGCCCTTTCTTGGGACCTTTATGCCTTTGTGCCACTGATTTCCCCTTGTCTTTTGTGACCTTTCTGCACTTTCTTGGGACCTTTCTACACTCTGTGCTTTTTGTGACCTTTTTGCCCTTTCTTGGGACCTTTGTGCCTCTGTGCCACTCGTTTCCCCCTGTTTTTTGTTACCTTTTCAGTCCTTTCTTGGGACCTTAGTGCCTCTGTACCACTCGTTTCCCCCGTTTTTTGTGACCTTTTTCGCCCTTTCTTGGGACCTTTGTGCCTCTGTGCCACTCCTTTCCACCGTTTTTTGTGACCTTTTCTGCCGTTTCTTGTGACCTTTGTGCCTCTGTGCCACTCGATTCCCCCGTTTTTTGTAACCTTTTCTGCCCTTTCTTTTGACCTTTGTGCCTCTGTGCCACTTCTTTATGCCCGTTTTTTGTGACCTTTCTGCCCTTTCTTGGGACCTTTCTGCCCTCTGTGCCACTCATTTCCCCCTTTTTTATGACATTTTTTCCCTTTCTTGGGACCTTTGTGCCTCCGTGCCACTCGTTTCCCCCCGTTTTTTCTGACCTTTCTGCCATTTCTTGGGACATTTGTGCCTCGGTGCCACTCTTTTCCTCCTGTTTTTTCTGACTTAGCTTCCCTTTCTTGGGACCTTTCTGTCCTCTGCGCCACCCGTTTCCCCCTGTTTTTCTGACCTTTCTGCCCTTTCCTGTGACCTTTGTGCCTCTGTGCCACTCGTTTCCCCCCGTTTTTTTGACCTTTCTGCTCTTTCTTGCGACCTTTCTGCCCTCTGTGCCACTTGTGTACCCCCGTTTTTTCTGACCTTTCTGCCCTTTCCTTTGAGCCTCTGTGCCAATCGTTTCCCCCCCGTTTTTTGATACCTATCTGCCCTTTCTTGGGACCTTTGTGCCCTCTGTGCAACTCGTTTCGCCCTGTTTTTTGCGACCTTTCGCCATTTCTTGGGACCTTTTTGCCTCTGTGCCACTCGTTTCCCCCTGTTTTTTGTGACCTTTCTGTCCTTTCTTGGGACCTTTCTGCCCTCTGTGCCACTGGTTTCCCCCCGTTTTTTCGTGACTTTTTCTGCCCTTTCTTGGGACCTTTGTGCCTCTGTGCCACTCGTTTCCCCCGTTTTTTGTGACCTTCTCTGCCCTTTCTTGTGACCTTTGTGCCTCTGTGCCATTCGTTTCCCCCGTTTTTTGTGACCTTTTCTGCCCTTTCTTGTGACCTTTCTGCCCTCTGTGCCACTCGTTTCCCCCATTTTTAGTGACCTTTTCTGACCTTTCTTCCTCTGTGCCACTCGTTTCCCCCCTTTTTTTGTGACCTTTCTACCCTTTCTTGGGACCTTTGTGCCTCTGTGCCACTCATTATCCCCCCTTTTTTCTGACCTTTCCTGCCCTTTCTTTGGACATTTCTGCCCTCTGTGCCACCCGTTTCCCCCTGGTTTTTCTGACCTTTAGCCCTTTCCTGTGACCTTTGTGCCTCTGTGCCACTCGTTTCTCCCCTTTTTTTGACCTTTCTGCCCTTTCTTTGGACCTTTGTGCCCTCTGTGCCACTCAATTCCCCCCATTTTTTGTGACCTTTCTGCCCTTTCTTGGAACCTTTGTGCCTCTTTGCCACTAGTTTCCCACCTTTTTTTGTGACCTTTCTGCCCTTTCTTGGGACCTTTGTGCCTCTGTGCCACTCGTTTCCCCCTGTTTTTCGTGATCTTTCTGCCCTTTCTTGGGACCTTTCTGCCCTTTGTGCCACTCGTTTACCCCGTTTTTTGTGACCTTTCTGCCCTTTCTTGGAACCTTTGTGCCTCTATGCCACTCGTTTCCCCCCATTTTTTGTAACTTTTTCTGCCCTCTCTTGGGACCTTTCTGCCTCTGTGCCACTCATTTCTTCCCGTTTTCTGTGACCTTTCTGCCCTTTCTTGGGACCTTTGTGCCTCTGTGCCACTGATTTCCCCTTGTCTTTTGTGACCTTTCTGCACTTTCTTGGGACCTTTCTACCCTCTGGGCCACTTGTTTCCCCCCATTTTTTGTGACCTTTCTGCCCTTTCTTGGGACCTTTGTGCCTCTGTGCCACTCTTTCCCCCCGTTTTTTGTGACCTTTCTGCCCTTTCTTGGAACCTTTGTGCCTCTATGCCACTCGTTTCCCCCCATTTTTTGTAACTTTTTCTGCCCTCTCTTGGGACCTTTCTGCCTCTGTGCCACTCATTTCTTCCCGTTTTCTGTGACCTTTCTGCCCTTTCTTGGGACCTTTGTGCCTCTGTGCCACTGATTTCCCCTTGTCTTTTGTGACCTTTCTGCACTTTCTTGGGACCTTTCTACCCTCTGGGCCACTTGTTTCCCCCCATTTTTTGTGACCTTTCTGCCCTTTCTTGGGACCTTTGTGCCTCTGTGCCACTCTTTCCCCCCGTTTTTTGTGACCTTTTCCGCCCTTTCTTGGGACATTTGTGCCTCTGTTCCACTCCTTTCCACCGTTTTTTGTGACCTTTTCTGCCCTTTCTTGTGACCTTTGTGCCTCTGTGCCACTCGTTTCCCCCCATTTTTTGTGACCTTTTTTGCCTTTTCTTGTGACCTTTCTGCCCTCTGTGCCACTCTTTCCCCCTTTTTTGTGACTTTTTTGCCCTTTCTTGGGACCTTTGTGCCTCTGTGCCACTCGTTTCCCCCCGTTGTTTCTGATCTTTCTGCCATTTCTTGGGACCTTTTGTGCCTCTGTGCCACTCATTTCCCCAAGTTTATTCTGACCTAGCTGCTTTTTCTTGGGACCTTTGTGCCTCTGTGCCACTCGTTTCCCCCCGTTGTTTCTGACCTTTCTGCCCTTTCCTGTGACCTTTGTGCCTCTGTGCCACTCGTTTCCCCCCGTCTTTTCTGACCTTTCTGCCCTTTTTTGGGACCCTTCTGCCTCTGTGCCACTCGTTCCCCCCTGTTTTAGGTGACCTTTCTGTCCTTTATTGGGACCTTTCTGCCCTCTGTGCCACTCTTTTCCCCCGTTTTTCTGACATTTCTGCCCTTTCCTGTGTCCTTTGTGCCTCTGTGCCACTCGATTCCCCCTGTTTTTTGTGATCTTTCTGCTCTTCTTGCGACCTTTCTGCCATCTGTGTCACTCGTTTCCCCCCATTTTTCTAACCCTTTTGCCCTTTCTTGGGACCTTTGTGCCTCTGTGCCACTGATTTCCCCTTCTCTTTTGTGACCTTTCTGCACTTTCTTGGGACCTTCCTACCCTCTGTGCTTTTTGTAACCTTTTTGCCCTTTCTTGGGACCTTTGTGCCTCTGTGCCACTCGTTTCCCCCTGTTTTTTGTTACCTTTTCAGTCCTTTCTTGGGACCTTAGTGCCTCTGTACCACTCGTTTCCCCCGTTTTTTGTGACCTTTTTCGCCCTTTCTCAGGACCTTTGTGCCTCTGTGCCACTCCTTTCCACCGTTTTTTGTGACCTTTTCTGCCCTTTCTTGTGACCTTTGTGCCTCTGTGCCACTCGATTCCCCCGTTTTTTGTAACCTTTTCTGCCCTTTCTTTTGACCTTTGTGCCTCTGTCCCACTCCTTTATGCCCGTTTTTTGTGACCTTTCTGCCCTTTCTTGGGACCTTTCTGCCCTCTGTGCCACTCATTTCCCCCTTTTTTATGACATTTTTTCCCTTTCTTGGGACCTTTGTGCCTCCGTGCCACTCGTTTCCCCCCGTTTTTTCTGACCTTTCTGCCATTTCTTGGGACATTTGTGCCTCGGTGCCACTCATTTCCTCCTGTTTTTTCTGACTTAGCTTCCCTTTCTTGGGACCTTTCTGTCCTCTGCGCCACCCGTTTCCCCCGGTTTTTCTGACCTTTCTGCCCTTTCCTGTGACCTTTGTGCCTCTGTGCCACTCGTTTCCCCCCGTTTTTTGTGACCTTTCTGCTCTTTCTTGCGACCTTTCTGCCCTCTGTGCCACTTGTGTACCCCCGTTTTTTCTGACCTTTCTGCCCTTTCCTTTGAGCCTCTGTGCCAATCGTTTCCCCCCCGTTTTTTGATACCTATCTGCCCTTTCTTGGGACCTTTGTGCCCTCTGTGCAACTCGTTTCGCCCTGTTTTCTGCGCCCTTTCGCCCTTTCTTGGGACCTTTGTGCCTCTGTGCCACTCATTTCCCCCTGTTTTTTGTGACCTTTCTGTCCTTTCTTGGGACCTTTCTGCCCTCTGTGCCACTGGTTTCCCCCCGTTTTTTCGTGACCTTTTCTGCCCTTTCTTGGGACCGTTGTGCCCCTGTGCCACTCATTTCCCCCAATTTTGTGACTTTTTCTGCCCTTTCTTGGGACCTTTGTGCCTCTGTGCCACTCGTTTCCCCCGTTTTTTGTGACCTTCTCTGCCCTTTCTTGTGACCTTTCTGCCATCTGTGTCACTCGTTTCCCCCCATTTTTTCTAACCCTTTTGCCCTTTCTTGGGACCTTTATGCCTCTGTGCCACTGATTTCCCCTTGTCTTTTGTGACCTTTCTGCACTTTCTTGGGACCTTTCTACCCTCTGTGCTTTTTGTGACCTTTTTGCCCTTTCTTGGGACCTTTGTGCCTCTGTGCCACTCGTTTCCCCCTGTTTTTTGTTACCTTTTCAGTCCTTTCTTGGGACCTTAGTGCCTCTGTACCACTCGTTTCCCCCGTTTTTTGTGACCTTTTTCGCCCTTTCTTGGGACCTTTGTGCCTCTGTGCCACTCCTTTCCACCGTTTTTTGTGACCTTTTCTGCCGTTTCTTGTGACCTTTGTGCCTCTGTGCCACTCGATTCCCCCGTTTTTTGTAACCTTTTCTGCCCTTTCTTTTGACCTTTGTGCCTCTGTGCCACTTCTTTATGCCCGTTTTTTGTGACCTTTCTGCCCTTTCTTGGGACCTTTCTGCCCTCTGTGCCACTCATTTCCCCCTTTTTTATGACATTTTTTCCCTTTCTTGGGACCTTTGTGCCTCCGTGCCACTCGTTTCCCCCCGTTTTTTCTGACCTTTCTGCCATTTCTTGGGACATTTGTGCCTCGGTGCCACTCTTTTCCTCCTGTTTTTTCTGACTTAGCTTCCCTTTCTTGGGACCTTTCTGTCCTCTGCGCCACCCGTTTCCCCCTGTTTTTCTGACCTTTCTGCCCTTTCCTGTGACCTTTGTGCCTCTGTGCCACTCGTTTCCCCCCGTTTTTTTGACCTTTCTGCTCTTTCTTGCGACCTTTCTGCCCTCTGTGCCACTTGTGTACCCCCGTTTTTTCTGACCTTTCTGCCCTTTCCTTTGAGCCTCTGTGCCAATCGTTTCCCCCCCGTTTTTTGATACCTATCTGCCCTTTCTTGGGACCTTTGTGCCCTCTGTGCAACTCGTTTCGCCCTGTTTTTTGCGACCTTTCGCCATTTCTTGGGACCTTTTTGCCTCTGTGCCACTCGTTTCCCCCTGTTTTTTGTGACCTTTCTGTCCTTTCTTGGGACCTTTCTGCCCTCTGTGCCACTGGTTTCCCCCCGTTTTTTCGTGACTTTTTCTGCCCTTTCTTGGGACCTTTGTGCCTCTGTGCCACTCGTTTCCCCCGTTTTTTGTGACCTTCTCTGCCCTTTCTTGTGACCTTTGTGCCTCTGTGCCATTCGTTTCCCCCGTTTTTTGTGACCTTTTCTGCCCTTTCTTGTGACCTTTCTGCCCTCTGTGCCACTCGTTTCCCCCATTTTTAGTGACCTTTTCTGACCTTTCTTCCTCTGTGCCACTCGTTTCCCCCCTTTTTTTGTGACCTTTCTACCCTTTCTTGGGACCTTTGTGCCTCTGTGCCACTCATTATCCCCCCTTTTTTCTGACCTTTCCTGCCCTTTCTTGGAACCTTTGTGCCTCTTTGCCACTAGTTTCCCACCTTTTTTTGTGACCTTTCTGCCCTTTCTTGGGACCTTTGTGCCTCTGTGCCACTCGTTTCCCCCTGTTTTTCGTGATCTTTCTGCCCTTTCTTGGGACCTTTCTGCCCTTTGTGCCACTCGTTTACCCCGTTTTTTGTGACCTTTCTGCCCTTTCTTGGAACCTTTGTGCCTCTATGCCACTCGTTTCCCCCCATTTTTTGTAACTTTTTCTGCCCTCTCTTGGGACCTTTCTGCCTCTGTGCCACTCATTTCTTCCCGTTTTCTGTGACCTTTCTGCCCTTTCTTGGGACCTTTGTGCCTCTGTGCCACTGATTTCCCCTTGTCTTTTGTGACCTTTCTGCACTTTCTTGGGACCTTTCTACCCTCTGGGCCACTTGTTTCCCCCCATTTTTTGTGACCTTTCTGCCCTTTCTTGGGACCTTTGTGCCTCTGTGCCACTCTTTCCCCCCGTTTTTTGTGACCTTTTCTGCCCTTTCTTGGGACCTTAGTGCCTCTGTGCCACTCGTTTCCCCTGTTTTTTGTGACCTTTTCCGCCCTTTCTTGGGACATTTGTGCCTCTGTTCCACTCCTTTCCACCGTTTTTTGTGACCTTTTCTGCCCTTTCTTGTGACCTTTGTGCCTCTGTGCCACTCGTTTCCCCCCATTTTTTGTGACCTTTTTTGCCTTTTCTTGTGACCTTTCTGCCCTCTGTGCCACTCTTTCCCCCTTTTTTGTGACTTTTTTGCCCTTTCTTGGGACCTTTGTGCCTCTGTGCCACTCGTTTCCCCCCGTTGTTTCTGATCTTTCTGCCATTTCTTGGGACCTTTTGTGCCTCTGTGCCACTCATTTCCCCAAGTTTATTCTGACCTAGCTGCTTTTTCTTGGGACCTTTGTGCCTCTGTGCCACTCGTTTCCCCCCGTTGTTTCTGACCTTTCTGCCCTTTCCTGTGACCTTTGTGCCTCTGTGCCACTCGTTTCCCCCCGTCTTTTCTGACCTTTCTGCCCTTTTTTGGGACCCTTCTGCCTCTGTTCCACTCGTTTCCCCCCGTTTTTTGTGACCTTTCTGCCTATCTTGGGACCTTTGTGCCTCTGTGCCACTCGTTCCCCCCTGTTTTAGGTGACCTTTCTGTCCTTTATTGGGACCTTTCTGCCCTCTGTGCCACTCTTTTCCCCCGTTTTTCTGACATTTCTGCCCTTTCCTGTGTCCTTTGTGCCTCTGTGCCACTCGATTATGCCCGTTTTTTTTTAACCTTTCTGCCCTTTCTTGGGACCTTTCTGCCCTCTGTGCCACTCGTTTCCCCCCTTTTTTGTGACCTTTTTGCCCTTTCTTGGGACCTTTGTGCCTCTGTGCCACTCGTTTCCCCCCGTTGTTTCTGATCTTTCTGCCATTTCTTGGGACATTTGTGCCTGTGTGCCACTCATTTCCCCCCGTTTTTTCTGACCTATCTGCCTTTTCTTGGGACCTTTCTGCCCTCCGTGCCACCCGTTCCCCCCGGTTTTTCTGACCTTTGTGCCCTTTCCTGTGACCTTTGTGCCTCTGTGCCACTCGTTTCCCCCTGTTTTTTGTGATCTTTCTGCTCTTCTTGCGACCTTTCTGCCATCTGTGTCACTCGTTTCCCCCCATTTTTCTAACCCTTTTGCCCTTTCTTGGGACCTTTGTGCCTCTGTGCCACTGATTTCCCCTTCTCTTTTGTGACCTTTCTGCACTTTCTTGGGACCTTCCTACCCTCTGTGCTTTTTGTAACCTTTTTGCCCTTTCTTGGGACCTTTGTGCCTCTGTGCCACTCGTTTCCCCCTGTTTTTTGTTACCTTTTCAGTCCTTTCTTGGGACCTTAGTGCCTCTGTACCACTCGTTTCCCCCGTTTTTTGTGACCTTTTTCGCCCTTTCTCGGGACCTTTGTGCCTCTGTGCCACTCCTTTCCACCGTTTTTTGTGACCTTTTCTGCCCTTTCTTGTGACCTTTGTGCCTCTGTGCCACTCGATTCCCCCGTTTTTTGTAACCTTTTCTGCCCTTTCTTTTGACCTTTGTGCCTCTGTCCCACTCCTTTATGCTCGTTTTTTGTGACCTTTCTGCCCTTTCTTGGGACCTTTCTGCCCTCTGTGCCACTCATTTCCCCCTTTTTTATGACATTGTTTCCCTTTCTTGGGACCTTTGTGCCTCCGTGCCACTCGTTTCCCCCCGTTTTTTCTGACCTTTCTGCCATTTCTTGGGACATTTGTGCCTCGGTGCCACTCATTTCCTCCTGTTTTTTCTGACTTAGCTTCCCTTTCTTGGGACCTTTCTGTCCTCTGCGCCACCCGTTTCCCCCGGTTTTTCTGACCTTTCTACCCTTTCCTGTGACCTTTGTGCCTCTGTGCCACTCGTTTCCCCCCGTTTTTTGTGACCTTTCTGCTCTTTCTTGCGACCTTTCTGCCCTCTGTGCCACTTGTGTACCCCCGTTTTTTCTGACCTTTCTGCCCTTTCCTTTGAGCCTCTGTGCCAATCGTTTCCCCCCCGTTTTTTGATACCTATCTGCCCTTTCTTGGGACCTTTGTGCCCTCTGTGCAACTCGTTTCGCCCTGTTTTCTGCGCCCTTTCGCCCTTTCTTGGGACCTTTGTGCCTCTGTGCCACTCATTTCCCCCTGTTTTTTGTGACCTTTCTGTCCTTTCTTGGGACCTTTCTGCCCTCTGTGCCACTGGTTTCCCCCCGTTTTTTCGTGACCTTTTCTGCCCTTTCTTGGGACCGTTGTGCCCCTGTGCCACTCATTTCCCCCTATTTTTTGTGACTTTTTCTGCCCTTTCTTGGGACCTTTGTGCCTCTGTGCCACTCGTTTCCCCCGTTTTTTGTGACCTTCTCTGCCCTTTCTTGTGACCTTTGTGCCTCTGTGCCATTCGTTTCCCCCGTTTTTTGTGACCTTTTCTGCCCTTTCTTGTGACCTTTCTGCCCTCTGTGCCACTCGTTTCCCCCATTTTTAGTGACCTTTTCTGACCTTTCTTCCTCTGTGCCACTCGTTTCCCCCCTTTTTTTGTAACCTTTCTACCCTTTCTTGGGACCTTTGTGCCTCTGTGCCACTCATTATCCCCCCTTTTTTCTGACCTTTCCTGCCCTTTCTTTGGACATTTCTGCCCTCTGTGCCACCCGTTTCCCCCTGGTTTTTCTGACCTTTAGCCCTTTCCTGTGACCTTTGTGCCTCTGTGCCACTCGTTTCCCCACTTTTTTTGACCTTTCTGCCCTTTCTTTGGACCTTTGTGCCCTCTGTGCCACTCAATTCCCCCCATTTTTTGTGACCTTTCTGCCCTTTCTTGGAACCTTTGTGCCTCTTTGCCACTCGTTTCCCCCTGTTTTTCGTGATCTTTCTGCCCTTTCTTGGGACCTTTCTGCCCTTTGTGCCACTCGTTTACCCCGTTTTTTGTGACCTTTCTGCCCTTTCTTGGAACCTTTGTGCCTCTATGCCACTCGTTTCCCCCCATTTTTTGTAACTTTTTCTGCCCTTTCTTGGGACCTTTCTGCCTCTGTGCCACTCATTTCTTCCCGTTTTCTGTGACCTTTCTGCCCTTTCTTGGGACCTTTGTGCCTCTGTGCCACTGATTTCCCCTTGTCTTTTGTGACCTTTCTGCACTTTCTTGGGACCTTTCTACCCTCTGGGCCACTTGTTTCCCCCCATTTTTTGTGACCTTTCTGCCCTTTCTTGGGACCTTTGTGCCTCTGTGCCACTCTTCCCCCCTGTTTTTTGTGACCTTTTCTGCCCTTTCTTGGGACCTTAGTGCCTCTGTTCCACTCCTTTCCACCGTTTTTTGTGACCTTTTCTGCCCTTTCTTGTGACCTTTGTGCCTCTGTGCCACTCGTTTCCCCCCGTTTTTTGTGACCTTTTTTGCCCTCTCTTGTGACCTTTCTGCCCTCTGTGCCACTCGTTTCCCCCTTTTTTGTGACTTTTTTGCCCTTTCTTGGGATTTTTGTGCCTCTGTGCCACTCGTTTCCCCCCGTTGTTTCTGATCTTTCTGCCATTTCTTGGGACCTTTTGTGCCTCTGTGCCACTCATTTCCCCAAGTTTTTTCTGACCTAGCTGCTTTTTCTTGGGACCTTTGTGCCTCTGTGCCACTCGTTTCCCCCCGTTGTTTCTGACCTTTCTGCCCTTTCCTGTGACCTTTGTGCCTCTGTGCCACTCGTTTCCCCCCGTCTTTTCTGACCTTTCTGCCCTTTTTTGGGACCCTTCTGCCTCTGTTCCACTCGTTTCCCCCCGTTTTTTGTGACCTTTCTGCCTATCTTGGGACCTTTGTGCCTCTGTTCCACTCGTTCCCCCTGTTTTAGGTGACCTTTCTGTCCTTTATTGGGACCTTTCTGCCCTCTGTGCCACTCTTTTCCCCCGTTTTTCTGACCTTTCTGCCCTTTCCTGTGACCTTTGTGCCTCTGTGCCACTCGATTATGCCAGTTTTTTTTTAACCTTTCTGCCCTTTCTTGGGACCTTTCTGCCCTCTGTGCCACTCGTTTCCCCCCTTTTTTGTGACCTTTTTGCCCTTTCTTGGGACCTTTGTGCCTCTGTGCCACTCGTTTCCCCCGTTGTTTCTGACCTTTCTGCCATTTCTTGGGACATTTGTGCCTGTGTGCCACTCATTTCCCCCCGTTTTTTCTGACCTATCTGCCTTTTCTTGGGACCTTTCTGCCCTCTGTGCCACCCGTCCCCCCCGGTTTTTCTGACCTTTGTGCCCTTTCCTGTTACCTTTGTGCCTCTGTGCCACTCGTTTCCCCCTGTTTTTTGTGATCTTTCTGCTCTTCTTGCGACCTTTCTGCCATCTGTGTCACTCGTTTCCCCCCATTTTTCTAACCCTTTTGCCCTTTCTTGGGACCTTTGTGCCTCTGTGCCACAGATTTCCCCTTGTCTTTTGTGACCTTTCTGCACTTTCTTGGGACCTTTCTACCCTCTGTGCTTTTTGTAACCTTTTTGCCCTTTCTTGGGACCTTTGTGCCTCTGTGCCACTCGTTTCCCCCTGTTTTTTGTTACCTTTTCAGTCCTTTCTTGGGACCTTAGTGCCTCTGTACCACTCGTTTCCCCCGTTTTTTGTGACCTTTTTCGCCCTTTCTTGGGACCTTTGTGCCTCTGTGCCACTCCTTTCCATCGTTTTTTGTGACCTTTTCTGCCCTTTCTTGTGACCTTTGTGCCTCTGTGCCACTCGATTCCCCCGTTTTTTGTAACCTTTTCTGCCCTTTCTTTTGACCTTTGTGCCTCTGTGCCACTCCTTTATGCCCGTTTTTTGTGACCTTTCTGCCCTTTCTTGGGACCTTTCTGCCCTCTGTGCCACTCATTTCCCCCTTTTTTATGACATTTTTTCCCTTTCTTGGGACCTTTGTGCCTCCGTGCCACTCGTTTCCCCCCGTTTTTTCTGACCTTTCTGCCATTTCTTGGGACATTTGTGCCTCGGTGCCACTCATTTCCTCCTGTTTTTTCTGACTTAGCTGCCCTTTCTTGGGACCTTTCTGTCCTCTGCGCCACCCGTTTCCCCCGGTTTTTCTGACCTTTCTCCCCTTTCCTGTGACCTTTGTGCCTGTTTGCCACTCGTTTCCCCCCGTTTTTTGTGACCTTTCTGCTCTTTCTTGCGACCTTTCTGCCCTCTGTGCCACTTGTGTACCCCCAATTTTTCTGACCTTTCTGCCCTTTCCTTTGAGCCTCTGTGCCAATCGTTTCCCCCCGTTTTTTGATACCTATCTGCCCTTTCTTGGGACCTTTGTGCCCTCTGTGCAACTCGTTTCGCCCTGTTTTTTGCGACCTTTCGCCCTTTCTTGGGACATTTGTGCCTCTGTGCCACTCGTTTCCCCCTGTTTTTTGTGACCTTTCTGTCCTTTCTTGGGACCTTTCTGCCCTCTGTGCCATTGGTTTCCCCCCGTTTTTTCGTGACCTTTTCTGCACTTTCTTGGGACCGTTGTGCCCCTGTGCCACTCATTTCCCCCTATTTTTTGTGACTTTTTCTGCCCTTTCTTGGGACCTTTGTGCCTCTGTGCCACTCGTTTCCCCGTTTTTTGTGACCTTTTCTGCCCTTGCTTGTGACCTTTCTGCCCTCTGTGCCACTCCTTTCCCCCATTTTTAGTGACCTTTTCTGACCTTTCTTCCTCTGTGCCACTCGTTTCCCCCCTTTTTTTGTGACCTTTCTACCCTTTCTTGGGACCTTTGTGCCTCTGTGCCACTCATTATCCCCCCTTTTTTCTGATCTTTCCTGCCCTTTCTTTGGACATTTCTGCCCTCTGTGCCACCCGTTTCCCCCTGGTTTTTTTGACCTTTAGCCCTTTCCTGTGACCTTTGTGCCTCTGTGCCACTCGTTTCCCCCCTTTTTTTGACCTTTCTGCCCTTTCTTGGGACCTTTGTGCCCTCTGTGCCACACAATTCCCCCCTTTTTTTGTGACCTTTCTGCCCTTTCTTGGAACCTTTGTGCCTCTTTGCCACTCGTTTCCCACCTTTTTTTGTGACCTTTCTGCCCTTTCTTGGAACCTTTGTGCCTCTATGCCACTCGTTTCCCCCCATTTTTTGTAACCTTTTCTGCCCTTTCTTGGGACCTTTCTGCCTCTGTGCCACTCATTTCTTCCCGTTTTCTGTGACCTTTCTGCCCTTTCTTGGGACCTTTGTGCCTCTGTGCCACTGATTTCCCCTTGTCTTTTGTGACCTTTCTGCACTTTCTTGGGACCTTTCTACCCTCTGGGCCACTTGTTTCCCCCCATTTTTTGTGACCTTTCTGCCCTTTCTTGGGACCTTTGTGCCTCTGTGCCACTCTTTCCCCCCGTTTTTTGTGACCTTTTCTGCCCTTTCTTGGGACCTTAGTGCCTCTGTGCCACTCGTTTCCCCTCGTTTTTTGTGACCTTTTTTGCCCTTTCTTGTGACATTTGTGCCTCTGTGCCACTCGTTTCCCCTCGTTTTTTGTGACCTTTTCTGCCCTTTCTTGGGACCTTTGTGCCTCTGTTCCACTCCTTTCCACCGTTTTTTGTGACCTTTTCTGCCCTTTCTTGTGACCTTTGTGCCTCTGTGCCACTCGTTTCCCCTCGTTTTTTGTGACCTTTTTTGCCCTTTCTTGTGACCTTTGTGCCTCTGTGCCACTCGTTTCCCCCCGTTGTTTCTGATCTTTCTGCCATTTCTTGGGACCTTTTGTGCCTCTGTGCCACTCATTTCCCCAAGTTTTTTCTGACCTATCTGCTTTTTCTTGGGACCTTTGTGCCTCTGTGCCACTCGTTTCCCCCCGTTGTTTCTGACCTTTCTGCCCTTTCCTGTGACCTTTGTGCCTCTGTGCCACTCGTTTCCCCCGTTTTTTGTGACCTTCTCTGCCCTTTCTTGTGACCTTTGTGCCTCTGTGCCATTCGTTTCCCCCGTTTTTTGTGACCTTTTCTGCCCTTTCTTGTGACCTTTCTGCCCTCTGTGCCACTCGTTTCCCCCATTTTTAGTGACCTTTTCTGACCTTTCTTCCTCTGTGCCACTCGTTTCCCCCCTTTTTTTGTGACCTTTCTCTCTTTCTTGGGACCTTTGTGCCTCTGTGCCACTCATTATCCCCCCTTTTTTCTGACCTTTCCTGCCCTTTCTTTGGACATTTCTGCCCTCTGTGCCACCCGTTTCCCCCTGGTTTTTCTGACCTTTAGCCCTTTCCTGTGACCTTTGTGCCTCTGTGCCACTCGTTTCACCCCTTTTTTTTACCTTTCTGCCCTTTCTTGGGACCTTAGTGCCTCTGTGCCACTCGTTTCCCCTCGTTTTTTGTGACCTTTTCTGCCCTTTCTTGGGACCTTTGTGCCTCTGTTCCACTCCTTTCCACCGTTTTTTGTGACCTTTTCTGCCCTTTCTTGTGACCTTTGTGCCTCTGTGCCACTCGTTTCCCCTCGTTTTTTGTGACCTTTTTTGCCCTTTCTTGTGACCTTTGTGCCTCTGTGCCACTCGTTTCCCCCCGTTGTTTCTGATCTTTCTGCCATTTCTTGGGACCTTTTGTGCCTCTGTGCCACTCATTTCCCCAAGTTTTTTCTGACCTATCTGCTTTTTCTTGGGACCTTTGTGCCTCTGTGCCACTCGTTTCCCCCCGTTGTTTCTGACCTTTCTGCCCTTTCCTGTGACCTTTGTGCCTCTGTGCCACTCGTTTCCCCCGTTTTTTGTGACCTTCTCTGCCCTTTCTTGTGACCTTTGTGCCTCTGTGCCATTCGTTTCCCCCGTTTTTTGTGACCTTTTCTGCCCTTTCTTGTGACCTTTCTGCCCTCTGTGCCACTCGTTTCCCCCATTTTTAGTGACCTTTTCAGACCTTTCTTCCTCTGTGCCACTCGTTTCCCCCCTTTTTTTGTGACCTTTCTCTCTTTCTTGGGACCTTTGTACCTCTGTGCCACTCATTATCCCCCCTTTTTTCTGACCTTTCCTGCCCTTTCTTTGGACATTTCTGCCCTCTGTGCCACCCGTTTCCCCCTGGTTTTTCTGACCTTTAGCCCTTTCCTGTGACCTTTGTGCCTCTGTGCCACTCGTTTCACCCCTTTTTTTGACCTTTCTGCCCTTTCTTGGGACCTTTGTGCCCTCTGTGCCACACAATTCCCCCCTTTTTTTGTGACCTTTCTGCCCTTTCTTGGAACCTTTGTGCCTCTTTGCCACTCGTTTCCCACCTTTTTTTGTGACCTTTCTGCCCTTTCTTGGGACCTTTGTGCCTCTGTGCCACTCGTTTCCCCCTGTTTTTCGTGATCTTTCTGCCCTTTCTTGGGACCTTTCTGCCCTTTGTGCCACTCGTTTCCCCCGTTTTTTGTGACCTTTCTGCCTTTTCTTGGGACCTTTCTGCCCTCTGTGCCACCCGTCCCCCCCGGTTTTTCTGACCTTTGTGCCCTTTCCTGTTACCTTTGTGCCTCTGTGCCACTCGTTTCCCCCTGTTTTTTGTGATCTTTCTGCTCTTCTTGCGACCTTTCTGCCATCTGTGTCACTCGTTTCCCCCCATTTTTCTAACCCTTTTGCCCTTTCTTGGGACCTTTGTGCCTCTGTGCCACTGATTTCCCCTTGTCTTTTGTGACCTTTCTGCACTTTCTTGGGACCTTTCTACCCTCTGTGCTTTTTGTAACCTTTTTGCCCTTTCTTGGGACCTTTGTGCCTCTGTGCCACTCGTTTCCCCCTGTTTTTTGTTACCTTTTCAGTCCTTTCTTGGGACCTTAGTGCCTCTGTACCACTCGTTTCCCCCGTTTTTTGTGACCTTTTTCGCCCTTTCTTGGGACCTTTGTGCCTCTGTGCCACTCCTTTCCATCGTTTTTGTGACCTTTTCTGCCCTTTCTTGTGACCTTTGTGCCTCTGTGCCACTCGATTCCCCCGTTTTTTGTAACCTTTTCTGCCCTTTCTTTTGACCTTTGTGCCTCTGTGCCACTCCTTTATGCCCGTTTTTTGTGACCTTTCTGCCCTTTCTTGGGACCTTTCTGCCCTCTGTGCCACTCATTTCCCCCTTTTTTATGACATTTTTTCCCTTTCTTGGGACCTTTGTGCCTCCGTGCCACTCGTTTCCCCCCGTTTTTTCTGACCTTTCTGCCATTTCTTGGGACATTTGTGCCTCGGTGCCACTCATTTCCTCCTGTTTTTTCTGACTTAGCTGCCCTTTCTTGGGACCTTTCTGTCCTCTGCGCCACCCGTTTCCCCCGGTTTTTCTGACCTTTCTCCCCTTTCCTGTGACCTTTGTGCCTGTTTGCCACTCGTTTCCCCCCGTTTTTTGTGACCTTTCTGCTCTTTCTTGCGACCTTTCTGCCCTCTGTGCCACTTGTGTACCCCCAATTTTTCTGACCTTTCTGCCCTTTCCTTTGAGCCTCTGTGCCAATCGTTTCCCCCCGTTTTTTGATACCTATCTGCCCTTTCTTGGGACCTTTGTGCCCTCTGTGCAACTCGTTTCGCCCTGTTTTTTGCGACCTTTCGCCCTTTCTTGGGACCTTTGTGCCTCTGTGCCACTCGTTTCCCCCTGTTTTTTGTGACCTTTCTGTCCTTTCTTGGGACCTTTCTGCCCTCTGTGCCATTGGTTTCCCCCCGTTTTTTCGTGACCTTTTCTGCACTTTCTTGGGACCGTTGTGCCCCTGTGCCACTCATTTCCCCCTATTTTTTGTGACTTTTTCTGCCCTTTCTTGGGACCTTTGTGCCTCTGTGCCACTCGTTTCCCCGTTTTTTGTGACCTTTTCTGCCCTTTCTTGTGACCTTTCTGCCCTCTGTGCCACTCCTTTCCCCCATTTTAGTGACCTTTTCTGACCTTTCTTCCTCTGTGCCACTCGTTTCCCCCCTTTTTTTGTGACCTTTCTACCCTTTCTTGGGACCTTTGTGCCTCTGTGCCACTCATTATCCCCCCTTTTTTCTGATCTTTCCTGCCCTTTCTTTGGACATTTCTGCCCTCTGTGCCACCCGTTTCCCCCTGGTTTTTTTGACCTTTAGCCCTTTCCTGTGACCTTTGTGCCTCTGTGCCACTCGTTTCCCCCCTTTTTTTGACCTTTCTGCCCTTTCTTGGGACCTTTGTGCCCTCTGTGCCACACAATTCCCCCCTTTTTTTGTGACCTTTCTGCCCTTTCTTGGAACCTTTGTGCCTCTTTGCCACTCGTTTCCCACCTTTTTTTGTGACCTTTCTGCCCTTTCTTGGAACCTTTGTGCCTCTATGCCACTCGTTTCCCCCCATTTTTTGTAACCTTTTCTGCCCTTTCTTGGGACCTTTCTGCCTCTGTGCCACTCATTTCTTCCCGTTTTCTGTGACCTTTCTGCCCTTTCTTGGGACCTTTGTGCCTCTGTGCCACTGATTTCCCCTTGTCTTTTGTGACCTTTCTGCACTTTCTTGGGACCTTTCTACCCTCTGGGCCACTTGTTTCCCCCCATTTTTTGTGACCTTTCTGCCCTTTCTTGGGACCTTTGTGCCTCTGTGCCACTCTTTCCCCCCGTTTTTTGTGACCTTTTCTGCCCTTTCTTGGGACCTTAGTGCCTCTGTGCCACTCGTTTCCCCTCGTTTTTTGTGACCTTTTTTGCCCTTTCTTGTGACATTTGTGCCTCTGTGCCACTCGTTTCCCCTCGTTTTTTGTGACCTTTTCTGCCCTTTCTTGGGACCTTTGTGCCTCTGTTCCACTCCTTTCCACCGTTTTTTGTGACCTTTTCTGCCCTTTCTTGTGACCTTTGTGCCTCTGTGCCACTCGTTTCCCCTCGTTTTTTGTGACCTTTTTTGCCCTTTCTTGTGACCTTTGTGCCTCTGTGCCACTCGTTTCCCCCCGTTGTTTCTGATCTTTCTGCCATTTCTTGGGACCTTTTGTGCCTCTGTGCCACTCATTTCCCCAAGTTTTTTCTGACCTATCTGCTTTTTCTTGGGACCTTTGTGCCTCTGTGCCACTCGTTTCCCCCCGTTGTTTCTGACCTTTCTGCCCTTTCCTGTGACCTTTGTGCCTCTGTGCCACTCGTTTCCCCCGTTTTTTGTGACCTTCTCTGCCCTTTCTTGTGACCTTTGTGCCTCTGTGCCATTCGTTTCCCCCGTTTTTTGTGACCTTTTCTGCCCTTTCTTGTGACCTTTCTGCCCTCTGTGCCACTCGTTTCCCCCATTTTTAGTGACCTTTTCTGACCTTTCTTCCTCTGTGCCACTCGTTTCCCCCCTTTTTTTGTGACCTTTCTCTCTTTCTTGGGACCTTTGTGCCTCTGTGCCACTCATTATCCCCCCTTTTTTCTGACCTTTCCTGCCCTTTCTTTGGACATTTCTGCCCTCTGTGCCACCCGTTTCCCCCTGGTTTTTCTGACCTTTAGCCCTTTCCTGTGACCTTTGTGCCTCTGTGCCACTCGTTTCACCCCTTTTTTTTACCTTTCTGCCCTTTCTTGGGACCTTAGTGCCTCTGTGCCACTCGTTTCCCCTCGTTTTTTGTGACCTTTTCTGCCCTTTCTTGGGACCTTTGTGCCTCTGTTCCACTCCTTTCCACCGTTTTTTGTGACCTTTTCTGCCCTTTCTTGTGACCTTTGTGCCTCTGTGCCACTCGTTTCCCCTCGTTTTTTGTGACCTTTTTTGCCCTTTCTTGTGACCTTTGTGCCTCTGTGCCACTCGTTTCCCCCCGTTGTTTCTGATCTTTCTGCCATTTCTTGGGACCTTTTGTGCCTCTGTGCCACTCATTTCCCCAAGTTTTTTCTGACCTATCTGCTTTTTCTTGGGACCTTTGTGCCTCTGTGCCACTCGTTTCCCCCCGTTGTTTCTGACCTTTCTGCCCTTTCCTGTGACCTTTGTGCCTCTGTGCCACTCGTTTCCCCCGTTTTTTGTGACCTTCTCTGCCCTTTCTTGTGACCTTTGTGCCTCTGTGCCATTTGTTTCCCCCGTTTTTTGTGACCTTTTCTGCCCTTTCTTGTGACCTTTCTGCCCTCTGTGCCACTCGTTTCCCCCATTTTTAGTGACCTTTTCTGACCTTTCTTCCTCTGTGCCACTCGTTTCCCCCCTTTTTTTGTGACCTTTCTCTCTTTCTTGGGACCTTTGTGCCTCTGTGCCACTCATTATCCCCCCTTTTTTCTGACCTTTCCTGCCCTTTCTTTGGACATTTCTGCCCTCTGTGCCACCCGTTTCCCCCTGGTTTTTCTGACCTTTAGCCCTTTCCTGTGACCTTTGTGCCTCTGTGCCACACAATTCCCCCCTTTTTTTGTGACCTTTCTGCCCTTTCTTGGAACCTTTGTGCCTCTTTGCCACTCGTTTCCCACCTTTTTTTGTGACCTTTCTGCCCTTTCTTGGGACCTTTGTGCCTCTGTGCCACTCGTTTCCCCCTGTTTTTCGTGATCTTTCTGCCCTTTCTTGGGACCTTTCTGCCCTTTGTGCCACTCGTTTCCCCCGTTTTTTGTGACCCTTCTGCCCTTTCTTGGAACCTTTGTGCCTCTATGCCACTCGTTTCCCACCATTTTTTGTAACCTTTTCTGCCCTTTCTTGGGACCTTTCTGCCTCTGTGCCACTCATTTCTTCCCGTTTTCTGTGACCTTTCTGCCCTTTCTTGGAACCTTTGTGCCTCTGTGCCACTGATTTCCCCTTGTCTTTTGTGACCTTTCTGCACTTTCTTGGGACCTTTCTACCCTCTGGGCCACTTGTTTCCCCCCATTTTTTGTGACCTTTCTGCCCTTTCTTGGGACCTTTGTGCCTCTGTGCCACTCTTTCCCCCCGTTTTTTGTGACCTTTTCTGCCCTTTCTTGGGACCTTAGTGCCTCTGTGCCACTCGTTTCCCCCGTTTTTTGTGACCTTTTCCGCCCTTTCTTGGGACCTTTGTGCCTCTGTGCCACTGATTTCCCCTTGTCTTTTGTGACCTTCCTGCACTTTCTTGGGACCTTTCTACCCTCTGTGCTTTTTGTGACCTTTTTGCCCTTTCTTGGGACCTTTGTGCCTCTGTGCCACTCGTTTCCCCCGTTTTTTGTGACCTTTTCTGCCCTTTCTTGTGACCTTTGTGCCTCTGTGCCGCTCGTTTCCCCTCGTTTTTTGTGACCTTTTTTGCCCTTTCTTGTGACCTTTCTGCCCTCTGTGCCACTCGTTTCCCCCTTTTTTGTGACTTTTTTGCCCTTTCTTGGGACCTTTGTGCCTCTGTGCCACTCGTTTCCCCCCGTTGTTTCTGATCTTTCTGCCATTTCTTGGGACCTTTTGTGCCTCTGTGCCACTCATTTCCCCAAGTTTTTTCTGACCTATCTGCTTTTTCTTGGGACCTTTGTGCCTCTGTGCCACTCGTTTCCCCCCGTTGTTTCTGACCTTTCTGCCCGTTCCTGTGACCTTTGTGCCTCTGTGCCACTCGTTTCCCCCCATCTTTTCTGACCTTTCTGCCCTTTTTTGGGACCCTTCTGCCTCTGTTCCACTCGTTTCCCCCCGTTTTTTGTGACCTTTCTGCCTATCTTGGGACCTCTGTGCCTCTGTGCCACTCGTTCCCCCCTGTTTTAGGTGACCTTTCTGTCCTTTATTGGGACCTTTCTGCCCTCTGTGCCACTCTTTTACCCCGTTTTTCTGACCTTTCTGCCCTTTCCTGTGACCTTTGTGCCTCTGTGCCACTCGATTATGCCCGTTTTTTTGTAACCTTTCTGCCCTTTCTTGGGACCTTTCTGCCCTCTGTGCCACTCGTTTCCCCCCTTTTTTGTGACCTTTTTGCCCTTTCTTGGGGCCTTTGTGCCTCTGTGCCACTCGTTTCCCCCCGTTGTTTCTGACCTTTCTGCCATTTCTTGGGACATTTGTGCCTCTGTGCCACTCATTTCCCCCCGTTTTTTCTGACCTATCTGCCTTTTCTTGTGACCTTTGTGCCTCTGTGCCGCTCGTTTCCCCTCGTTTTTTGTGACCTTTTTTGCCCTTTCTTGTGACCTTTCTGCCCTCTGTGCCACTCGTTTCCCCCTTTTTTGTGACTTTTTTGCCCTTTCTTGGGACCTTTGTGCCTCTGTGCCACTCGTTTCCCCCCGTTGTTTCTGATCTTTCTGCCATTTCTTGGGACCTTTTGTGCCTCTGTGCCACTCATTTCCCCAAGTTTTTTCTGACCTATCTGCTTTTTCTTGGGACCTTTGTGCCTCTGTGCCACTCGTTTCCCCCGTTGTTTCTGACCTTTCTGCCCTTTCCTGTGACCTTTGTGCCTCTGTGCCACTCGTTTCCCCCCATCTTTTCTGACATTTCTGCCCTTTTTTGGGACCCTTCTGCCTCTGTTCCACTCGTTTCCCCCCGTTTTTTGTGACCTTTCTGCCTATCTTGGGACCTCTGTGCCTCTGTGCCACTCGTTCCCCCCTGTTTTAGGTGACCTTTCTGTCCTTTATTGGGACCTTTCTGCCCTCTGTGCCACTCTTTTACCCCATTTTTCTGACCTTTCTGCCCTTTCCTGTGACCTTTGTGTCTCTGTGCCACTCGATTATGCCCGTTTTTTTGTAACCTTTCTGCCCTTTCTTGGGACCTTTCTGCCCTCTGTGCCACTCGTTTCCCCCCTTTTTTGTGACCTTTTTGCCCTTTCTTGGGGCCTTTGTGCCTCTGTGCCACTCGTTTCCCCCCGTTGTTTCTGACCTTTCTGCCATTTCTTGGGACATTTGTGCCTCTGTGCCACTCATTTCTCCCCGTTTTTTCTGACCTATCTGCCTTTTCTTGGGACCTTTCTGCCCTCTGTGCCACCCGTTTCCCCCCGGTTTTTCTGACCTTTGTGCCCTTTCCTGTGACCTTTGTGCCTTTGTGCCACTTGTTTCCCCCTGTTTTTTGTGATCTTTCTGCTCTTCTTGCGACCTTTCTGCCATCTGTGTCACTCGTTTCCCCCCATTTTTTCTAACACTTTTGCCCTTTCTTGGGACCTTTGTGCCTCTGTGCCACTGATTTCCCCTTGTCTTTTGTGACCTTTCTGCACTTTCTTGGGACCTTTCTACCCTCTGTGCTTTTTGTGACCTTTTTGCCCTTTCTTGGGACCTTTGTGCCTCTGTGCCACTCGTTTCCCCCGTTTTTTGTGACCTTTTCTGCCCTTTCTTGTGACCTTTGTGCCTCTGTGCCACTCGTTTCCCCTCGTTTTTTTTAACCTTTTTTGCCCTTTCTTGTGACCTTTCTGCCCTCTGTGCCACTCGTTTCCCCCTTTTTTGTGACTTTTTTGCCCTTTCTTGGGACCTTTGTGCCTCTGTGCCACTCGTTTCCCCCCGTTGTTTCTGATCTTTCTGCCATTTCTTGGGACCTTTTGTGCCTCTGTGCCACTCATTTCCCCAAGTTTTGTCTGACCTATCTGCTTTTTCTTGGGACCTTTGTGCCTCTGTGCCACTCGTTTCCCCCCGTTGTTTCTGACCTTTCTGCCCTTTCCTGTGACCTTTGTGCCTCTGTGCCACTCGTTTCCCCCCATCTTTTCTGACCTTTTTTGGGACCCTTCTGCCTCTGTTCCACTCGTTTCCCCCCGTTTTTTGTGACCTTTCTGCCTATCTTGGGACCTTTGTGCCTCTGTGCCACTCGCTCCCCCCTGTTTTAGGTGACCTTTCTGTCCTTTATTGGGACCTTTCTGCCCTCTGTGCCACTCTTTTCCCCCGTTTTTCTGAAATTTCTGCCCTTTCCTGTGACCTTTGTGCCTCTGTGCCACTCGATTATGCCCGTTTTTTTGTAACCTTTCTGCCCTTTCTTGGGACCTTTCTGCCCTCTGTGCCACTCGTTTCCCCCCTTTTTTGTGACCTTTTTGCCCTTTCTTGGGACCTTTGTGCCTCTGTGCCACTCGTTTCCCCCCGTTGTTTCTGACCTTTCTGCCATTTCTTGGGACATTTGTGCCTCTGTGCCACTCATTTCCCCCCGTTTTTTCTGACCTATCTGCCTTTTCTTGGGACCTTTCTGCCCTCTGTGCCACCCGTTTCCCCCCGGTTTTTCTGACCTTTGTGCCCTTTCCTGTGACCTTTGTGCCTCTGTGCCACTTGTTTCCCCCTGTTTTTTGTGATCTTTCTGCTCTTCTTGCGACCTTTCTGCCATCTGTGTCACTCGTTTCCCCCCATTTTTTCTAACCCTTTTGCCCTTTCTTGGGACCTTTGTGCCTCTGTGCCACTGATTTCCCCTTGTCTTTTGTGACCTTTCTGCACTTTCTTGGGACCTTTCTACCCTCTGTGCTTTTTGTGACCTTTTTGCCCTTTCTTGGGACCTTTGTGCCTCTGTTCCACTCGTTTCCCGCTGTTTTTTGTTACCTTTTCAGTCCTTTCTTGGGACCTTAGTGCCTCTGTACCACTCGTTTCCCCCGTTTTTTGTGACCTTTTTCGCCCTTTCTTGGGACCTTTGTGCCTCTGTGCCACTCCTTTATGCCCGTTTTTTGTGACCTTTCTGCCCTTTCTTGGGACCTTTCTGCCCTCTGTGCCACTCATTTCCCCCTTTTTTATGACATTTTTTCCCTTTCTTGGGACCTTTGTGCCTCCGTGCCACTCGTTTCCCCCTGTTTTTTCTGACCTTTCTGCCATTTCTTGGGACATTTGTGCCTCGGTGCCACTCATTTCCTCCTGTTTTTTCTGACTTAGCTTCCCTTTCTTGGGACCTTTCTGTCCTCTGCGCCACCCGTTTCCCCCGGTTTTTCTGACCTTTCTGCCCTTTCCTGTGACCTTTGTGCCTCTGTGCCACTCGTTTTCCCCCGTTTTTTGTGACCTTTCTGCTCCTTCTTGCGACCTTTCTGCCCTCTGTGCCACTTGTGTACCCCCGTTTTTTCTAACCTTTCTGCCCTTTCCTTTGAGCCTCTGTGCCAATCGTTTCCCCCCGTTTTTTGATACCTATCTGCCCTTTCTTGGGACCTTTGTGCCCTCTGTGCAACTCGTTTCGCCCTGTTTTTTGCGACCTTTCGCCCTTTCTTGGGACCTTTGTGCCTCTGTGCCACTCGTTTCCCCCTGTTTTTTGTGACCTTTCTGTCCTTTCTTGGGACCTTTCTGCCCTCTGTGCCCCTGGTTTCCCCCCGTTTTTTCGTGACCTTTTCTGCCCTTTCTTGGGACCTTTATGCCCCTGTGCCACTCATTTCCCCCTATTTTTTGTGACTTTTTCTGCCCTTTCTTGGGACCTTTGTGCCTCTGTGCCACTCGTTTCCCCCGTTTTTTGTGACCTTTTCTGCCCTTTCTTGTGACCTTTTTGCCTCTGTGCCATTCGTTTCCCCCGTTTTTTGTGACCTTTTCTGCCCTTTCTTGTGACCTTTCTGCCCTCTGTGCCACTCGTTTCCCCCATTTTTAGTGACCTTTTCTGACATTTCTTCCTCTGTGCCACTCGTTTCCCCCCTTTTTTTGTGACCTTTCTACCCTTTCTTGGGACCTTTGTGCCTCTGTGCCACTCATTATCCCCCCTTTTTTCTGACCTTTCCTGCCCTTTCTTTGGACATTTCTGCCCTCTGTGCCACCCGTTTCCCCCTGGTTTTTCTGACCTTTAGCCCTTTCCTGTGACCTTTGTGCCTCTGTGCCACTCGTTTCCCCCCTTTTTTTGACCTTTCTGCTCTTTCTTTGGACCTTTGTGCCCTCTGTGCCACTCAATTCCCCCCATTTTTTGTGACCTTTCTGCCCTTTCTTGGAACCTTTGTGCCTCTTTGCCACTCGTTTCCCACCTTTTTTTGTGACCTTTCTGCCCTTTCTTGGGACCTTTGTGCCTCTGTGCCACTCGTTTCCCCCTGTTTTTTGTGATCTTTCTGCCCTTTCTTGGGACCTTTCTGCCCTTTGTGCCACTCGTTTCCCCCGTTTTTTTGTGACCTTTCTGCCCTTTCTTGGAACCTTTGTGCCTCTATGCCACTCGTTTCCCCCCATTTTTTGTAACCTTTTCTGCCCTTTCTTGTGACCTTTCTGCCTCTGTGCCACTCATTTCTTCCCGTTTTCTGTGACCGTTCTGCCCTTTCTTGGGACCTTTGTGCCTCTGTGCCACTGATTTCCCCTTGTCTTTTGTGACCTTTCTGCACTTTCTTGGGACCTTTCTACCCTCTGGGCCACTTGTTTCCCCCCATTTTTTGTGACCTTTCTGCCCTTTCTTGGGACCTATGTGCCTCTGTGCCACTCTTTCCCCCCGTTTTTTGTGACCTTTTCTGCCCTTTCTTGGGACCTTAGTGCCTCTGTGCCACTCGTTTCCCCCGTTTTTTGTGACCTTTTCCGCCCTTTCTTGGGACCTTTGTGCCTCTGTTCCACTCCTTTCCACCGTTTTTTGTGACCTTTTCTGCCCTTTCTTGTGACCTTTGTGCCTCTGTGCCACTCGTTTCCCCCCGTTTTTTGTGACCTTTTTTGCCTTTTCTTGTGACCTTTCTCCCCTCTGTGCCACTCGTTTCCCCCTTTTTTGTGACTTTTTTGCCCTTTCTTGGGACCTTTGTGCCTCTGTGCCACTCGTTTCCCCCCGTTGTTTCTGATCTTTCTGCCATTTCTTGGGACCTTTTGTGCCTCTGTGCCACTCATTTCCCCAAGTTTTTTCTGACCTATCTGCTTTTTCTTGGGACCTTTGTGCCTCTGTGCCACTCGTTTCCCCCCGTTGTTTCTGACCTTTCTGCCCTTTCCTGTGACCTTTGTGCCTCTGTGCCACTCGTTTCCCCCATCTTTTCTGACCTTTCTGCCCTTTTTTGGGACCCTCCTGCCTCTGTGCCACTCGTTTCCCCCCGTTTTTTGTGACCTTTCTGCTTATCTTGGGACCTTTGTGCCTCTGTGCCACTCGTTCCCCCCTGTTTTAGGTGACCTTTCTGTCCTTTATTGGGACCTTTCTGCCCTCTGTGCCACTCTTTTCCCCCGTTTTTCTGACCTTTCTGCCCTTTCCTGTGACCTTTGTGCCTCTGTGCCACTCGATTATGCCTGTTTTTTTGTAACCTTTCTGCCCTTTCTTGGGACCTTTCTGCCCTCTGTGCCACTCGTTTCCCCCCTTTTTTGTGACCTTTTTGCCCTTTCTTGGGACCTTTGTGCCTCTGTGCCACTCGTTTCCCCCCGTTGTTTCTGACCTTTCTGCCATTTCTTGGGACCTTTGTGCCTCTGTGCCACTCATTTCCCCCCATTTTTTCTGACCTATCTGCCTTTTCTTGGGACCTTTCTGCCCTCTGTGCCACTCGTTTCCCCCTGTTTTTTGTGATCTTTCTGCTCTTCTTGCGACCTTTCTGCCATCTGTGTCACTCGTTTCCCCCCATTTTTTCTAACCCTTTTGCCCTTTCCTGTGACCTTTGTGCCTCTGTGCCACTCATTTCTCCCTGTTTTTGGTTACCTTTCTGCCCTTTCTTGTGACCTTTCTGCCCTCTGTGCCACTCTTTTCCCCCAGTTTTTCTGAACTTTCTGCCCTTTCCTGTGACCTTGGTGCCTCTGTACCACTCGATTATGCCCGTTTTTTGTGACCTTTCTGCCCTTTCTTGGGACCTTTCTGCCCTCTGTGCCACTCATTTCCCCACTTTTTTGTGACCTTTTTGCCCTTTCTTGGGACCTTTGTGCCTCTCTGCCACTTGTTTCCCACCATTGTTTCTGACCTTTCTGCCTTTTCTTGGGATTTTTCTGCCCTCTGTGCCACACGTTTCCCCCCTGGTTTTTCCGACCTTTCTGCCCTTTCCTGTGACCTTTGTGCCCCTGTGCCACTCATTTACCCCCATTTTTGTGACCTTTTCTGCCCTTTTTTGGGACCTTTGTGCCTCTGTGCCACTTGTTTCCCCCATTTTTTGTGACCTTTTCTGCCCTTTCTTGGGACCTTTGTGCCTCTGTGCCACTCGTTCCCCCCCCCCCCGTTTTTTGTGACCTTTTCTGCCCTTTCTTGTGACCTTTCTGCATCTGTTCCATTAGTTTCCCCCGTTTTTTGTGTCCTTTTCTGCCCTTTCTTGTGACCTTTCTGCCCTCTGTGCCACTCATTTCCCCCATATTTAGTGACCTTTTCTGCCCTTTCTTGTGACCTTTGTGCCTCTGTGCCACTCGTTTCCCCCCGGTTTTTCTGACCTTTCTGCCCCTCCCTGTGACCTTTGTGCCTCTGTGCCACTCGTTTCCCCCGTTTTTTGTGACCTTTTCTGCCCTTTCTTGTGACCTTTGTGCCTCTTTGCCACCCGTTCCCCCCGGTTTTTCTGATCTTTGTGCCCTTTCCTGTGACCTTTGTGCCTCTGTGCCACTTGTTTCTCCCTGTTTTTTGTGATCTTTCTGCTCTTCTTGCGACCTTTCTGCCATCTGTGTCACTCGTTTCCCCCCATTTTTTCTAACCCTTTTGCCCTTTCTTGGGACCTTTGTGCCTCTGTGCCACTGATTTCCCCTTGTCTTTTGTGACCTTTCTGCACTTTCTTGGGACCTTTCTACCCTCTGTGCTTTTTGTGACCTTTTTGCCCTTTCTTGGGACCTTTGTGCCTCTGTTCCACTCGTTTCCCGCTGTTTTTTGTTACCTTTTCAGTCCTTTCTTGGGACCTTAGTGCCTCTGTACCACTCGTTTCCCCCGTTTTTTGTGACCTTTTTCGCCCTTTCTTGGGACCTTTGTGCCTCTGTGCCACTCCTTTATGCCCGTTTTTTGTGACCTTTCTGCCCTTTCTTGGGACCTTTCTGCCCTCTGTGCCACTCATTTCCCCCTTTTTTATGACATTTTTTCCCTTTCTTGGGACCTTTGTGCCTCCGTGCCACTCGTTTCCCCCTGTTTTTTTGACCTTTATGCCATTTCTTGGGACATTTGTGCCTCGGTGCCACTCATTTCCTCCTGTTTTTTCTGACTTAGCTTCCCTTTCTTGGGACCTTTCTGTCCTCTGCGCCACCCGTTTCCCCCGGTTTTTCTGACCTTTCTGCCCTTTCCTGTGACCTTTGTGCCTCTGTGCCACTCGTTTTCCCCCGTTTTTTGTGACCTTTCTGCTCCTTCTTGCGACCTTTCTGCCCTCTGTGCCACTTGTGTACCCCCGTTTTTTCTAACCTTTCTGCCCTTTCCTTTGAGCCTCTGTGCCAATCGTTTCCCCCCGTTTTTTGATACCTATCTGCCCTTTCTTGGGACCTTTGTGCCCTCTGTGCAACTCGTTTCGCCCTGTTTTTTGCGACCTTTCGCCCTTTCTTGGGACCTTTGTGCCTCTGTGCCACTCGTTTCCCCCTGTTTTTTGTGATCTTTCTGCCCTTTCTTGGGACCTTTCTGCCCTTTGTGCCACTCGTTTCCCCCGTTTTTTTGTGACCTTTCTGCCCTTTCTTGGAACCTTTGTGCCTCTATGCCACTCGTTTCCCCCCATTTTTTGTAACCTTTTCTGCCCTTCCTTGGGACCTTTCTGCCTCTGTGCCACTCATTTCTTCCCGTTTTCTGTGACCTTTCTGCCCTTTCTTGGGACCTTTGTGCCTCTGTGCCACTGATTTCCCCTTGTCTTTTGTGACCTTTCTGCACTTTCTTGGGACCTTTCTACCCTCTGGGCCACTTGTTTCCCCCCATTTTTTGTGACCTTTCTGCCCTTTCTTGGGACCTTTGTGCCTCTGTGCCACTCTTTCCCCCCGTTTTTTGTGACCTTTTCTGCCCTTTCTTGGGACCTTAGTGCCTCTGTGCCACTCGTTTCCCCCGTTTTTTGTGACCTTTTCCGCCCTTTCTTGGGACCTTTGTGCCTCTGTTCCACTCCTTTCCACCGTTTTTTGTGACCTTTTCTGCCCTTTCTTGTGACCTTTGTGCCTCTCTGCCACTCGTTTCCCCCCGTTTTTTGTGACCTTTTTTGCCCTTTCTTGTGACCTTTCTCCCCTCTGTGCCACTCGTTTCCCCCTTTTTTGTGACTTTTTTGCCCTTTCTTGGGACCTTTGTGCCTCTGTGCCACTCGTTTCCCCCCGTTGTTTCTGATCTTTCTGCCATTTCTTGGGACCTTTTGTGCCTCTGTGCCACTCATTTCCCCAAGTTTTTTCTGACCTATCTGCTTTTTCTTGGGACCTTTGTGCCTCTGTGCCACTCGTTTCCCCCCGTTGTTTCTGACCTTTCTGCCCTTTCCTGTGACCTTTGTGCCTCTGTGCCACTCGTTTCCCCCCGTCTTTTCTGACCTTTCTGCCCTTTTTTGGGACCCTTCTGCCTCTGTTCCACTCGTTTCCCCCCGTTTTTTGTGACCTTTCTGCTTATCTTGGGACCTTTGTGCCTCTGTGCCACTCGTTCCCCCCTGTTTTAGGTGACCTTTCTGTCCTTTATTGGGACCTTTCTGCCCTCTGTGCCACTCTTTTCCCCCGTTTTTCTGACCTTTCTGCCCTTTCCTGTGACCTTTGTGCCTCTGTGCCACTCGATTATGCCCGTTTTTTTGTAACCTTTCTGCCCTTTCTTGGGACCTTTCTGCCCTCTGTGCCACTCGTTTCCCCCCTTTTTTGTGACCTTTTTGCCCTTTCTTGGGACCTTTGTGCCTCTGTGCCACTCGTTTCCCCCCGTTGTTTCTGACCTTTCTGCCATTTCTTGGGACCTTTGTGCCTCTGTGCCACTCATTTCCCCCCATTTTTTCTGACCTATCTGCCTTTTCTTGGGACCTTTCTGCCCTCTGTGCCACCCGTTTCCCCCCGGTTTTTCTGACCTTTGTGCCACTCGTTTCCCCCTGTTTTTTGTGATCTTTCTGCTCTTCTTACGACCTTTCTGCCATCTGTGTCACTCGTTTCCCCCCATTTTTTCTAACCCTTTTGCCCTTTCCTGTGACCTTTGTGCCTCTGTGCCACTCATTTCTCCCTGTTTTTGGTTACCTTTTTGCCCTTTCATGTGACCTTTCTTGCCTCTGTGCCACTCTTTTCCCCCAGTTTTTCTGAACTTTCTGCCCTTTCCTGTGACCTTGGTGCCTCTGTACCACTCGATTATGCCCGTTTTTTTGTGACCTTTCTGCCCTTTCTTGGGACCTTTCTGCCCTCTGTGCCACTCATTTCCCCACTTTTTTGTGACCTTTTTGCCCTTTCTTGGGACCTTTGTGCCTCTGTGCCACTTGTTTCCCACCATTGTTTCTGACCTTTCTGCCTTTTCTTGGGATTTTTCTGCCCTCTGTGCCACCCGTTTCCCCCTGGTTTTTCCGACCTTTCTGCCCTTTCCTGTGACCTTTGTGCCCCTGTGCCACTCATTTACCCCCATTTTTGTGACCTTTTCTGCCCTTTTTTGGGACCTTTGTGCCTCTGTGCCACTTGTTTCCCCCATTTTTTGTGACCTTTTCTACCCTTTCTTGGGACCTTTGTGCCTCTGTGCCACTCGTTCCCCCCCCCCGTTTTTTGTGACCTTTTCTGCCCTTTCTTGTGACCTTTCTGCATCTGTTCCATTCGTTTCCCCCGTTTTTTGTGTCCTTTTCTGCCCTTTCTTGTGACCTTTCTGCCCTCTGTGCCACTCATTTCCCCCATTTTTAGTGACCTTTTCTGCCCTTTCTTGTGACCTTTGTGCCTCTGTGCCACTCGTTTCCCCCCGGTTTTTCTGCCCTTTCTGCCCCTCCCTGTGACCTTTGTGCCTCTGTGCCACTCGTTTCCCCCTATTTTTGTGACCTTTCTGCCCTTTCTTGGGACCTTTGTGCCCTCTGTCCACTCGTTTCCCCCCGTTTTTTGTGACCTTTCTTGGGACCTTTGTGCCTCTGTGCCACTCGTTTCCCCCCGTTTTTTGTGACCTTTCTGCCCTTTATTGGAACCTTTGTGCCTCTGTGCCACTCGTTTCCCCCCGTTTTTTCTGGCCTTTCTTCCCTTTCCTGTGACCTTTGTGCCTCTGTGCCAATTGTTTCCCCCCGTTTTTTGTTACCTTTCTGCCCTTTCTTGGGACCTTTGTGCCCTCTGTGCCACTCGTTTCCCCCTGTTTTTTGTGACCTTTCGCCCTTTCTTGAGACCTTTGTGCCTCTGTGCCACTCGTTTCCCCCTGTTTTTTGTGACCTTTCTGTCCTTTCTTGGGACCTTTCTGCCCTCTGTGCCACTCGTTTCCCCCCGTTTTTTCGTGACCTTTTCTGCCCTTTCTTGGGACTTTTGTGCCCCTGTGCCACTCATTTCCCCCCCGTTTTTTGTGACGTTTTCTGCCCTTTCTTAGGACCTTTGTGCCTCTGTGTCACTTGTTTCCCCCGATTTTTGTGACCTTTTCTGCCCTTTCTTGTGACCTTTCTGCCCTCTGTGCCACTCGTTTCCCCCCTTTTTTTGTGACCTTTCTACTCTTTCCTGTGACCTTTGTGCCTCTGTGCCACTTGTTTCCCCCATTTTTTATGACCTTTCTGCCCTTTCTTGGGACCTTTCTGCCCTCTGTGCCACTAGTTTCCCCCGTTTTTTCTGACCTTTCTACTCTTTCTTGTGACCTTTGTGCCTCTGTGCCACTCGTTTCCCCCTGTTTTTTGTGACCTTTCTGCCCTTTCTTGGAACCTTTGTGCCTCTATGCTACTCATTTCCCCCCATATTTTGTGACCTTTTCTGCCCTTTTTTGGGTCCTTTCTGCCCTCTGTGCCACTCGTTCCCCCGCCCCCGTTTTTTTCTAACCTTTCTGCCCTTTCTTGTGACCTTTGTGCCTCTGTGCCACTCGTTTCCCCCCATTTTTTGTGACCTTTCTGCCCTTTCTTGGGATCTTTCTGCCCTCTGTGCCACTCGTTTCCCCCTGTTTTTTCTGACCTTTCTGCCCTTTCCTGTGACCTTTGTGCCTCTGTGCCACTCGTTTCCCCCCGTTTTTTGTGAGCGTTCTGCCTTTTTCTAGGACCTTTCTGCCCTCTGTGCCACTCGTTTCCCCCGTTTTTTACTGACCTTTCTTCCCTTTCCTGTGACCTTTCTGCCTCTGAGCCACTCGTTTCCCCCGTTTTTTGTTACCTTTCTGCCCTTTCTTGGGACCTTTGTGCCTCTGTGCCACTGATTTCCCCTTGTCTTTTGTGACCTTTCTGCACTTTCTTGGGACCTTTCTACCCTCTGTGCTTTTTGTGACCTTTTTGCCCTTTCTTGGGACCTTTGTGCCTCTGTGCCACTCGTTTCCCCCTGTTTTTTGTTACCTTTTCAGTCCTTTCTTGGGACCTTAGTGCCTCTGTGCCACTCGTTTCCCCCGTTTTTTGTGACCTTTTTCGCCCTTTCTTGGGACCTTTGTGCCTCTGTGCCACTCCTTTCCACCGTCTTTTGGGACCTTTTCTGCCCTTTCTTGTGACCTTTGTGCCTCTGTGCCACTCGATTCCCCCGTTTTTTGTAACCTTTTCTGCCCTTTCTTTTGACCTTTGTGCCACTGTGCCACTCCTTTATTTTTTTTTTTTAACATCATTTTTATTGCATCACCAATATAAATGTACAGACAGTACCATTATCAGTTATCATACAGCATGTACAGACTCAGTACGACCCAATCGATCTCCAACTGGGGGGTCACCTCAGCCGTGTTGCGGGTGACCTCATCCCTGCTCATTTCTCGCAGCTCCTTACAGTGTCTGATCGCTTTCTTAGGCAAATAACCCTGGGTTGCTTTTGTGGTTTTCACCCCTCCCCCTCCCCAAATTTCGGTACCCCAACATCCCTCCAAAACAGCTTCCTACCCACCCTCCCCCGTGGTCGCTCTGCGCTGGACTAACAGTGTAAAAGTGTCCGGTGTGATGCAGGAGGAAGTAATCTTTCACTAAGGTGTGTTCTCCTGCGTAGTGACGGGGTCCGCCCCGCCCAGTTCGCTCTCGCCATCCTGCCCTTCATCGTCCACATCCCGGAGCGCCTGCACCATCACTTCCCATGCAGTCGCCCTTTCCAGAGCTTTCTCGTCATTCAACCTCCAGGCCATCTGGTACCGTAAGGTACTTTCACACGCGGCCCATCTCAGGCATTCCCCATACCATCTTTTATACGTGGGCCCCACTTTGGACTTCCAGTTCCTTGTGATCTCCCGCTTGGCCAGAATGAGCCCCAAGTCTATAAATGTACTAGTCATCTTGTTCCTAGGCGTGTGCGGGAACCAATGAAGAACACCAACCGCTTTGGTAAACTGGATATCCCTATCCGTTGCGACGTTAAGGGCCCGCCCAACTTCCTGCCAATAGTCTCCCAGAGAGGGGCAATCCCACAGCATATGGCACAAATCCGCCCCAATTGCATTACATCTGGGGCAAGCAGCGTCGGTCGCCCCAAAATACTGTTGTATTTTCCTGGGGGTGAGGTATGCCCTGTGGACGATATAGAAATGAATCAATTGGAACCTGGCGTTTCTCGAGCTCTTCCGTGCCCGCCTTAGCAACTGGCCCCAGGTCGTGTCTGGAATCTCCACCTGAAGGTCCGTCTCCCACTTGGCCTTCAGGGCCGCCAGAGGCTGCAAGGCCTCCCGCTGCATCCTAGCGTACAGGCACGTGACCGCCTTAAAGGTTCCCGCCGCCATCATGGTGTACTGGCAGGCCATCGAGGTGCCCGGTTCCTGCAGCCCTTCCCCCCAGTGAGCTTGCATGGCGCCTGTGACTGCTGCGTGCAGCAAGTAGTCGCCCCTCGGAAGGTCAAATCGCTCCTGCAGGCCCTGGAACGGCAGCAACACCCCATCTTCGTAAAGGTCACCCAGCATTTGTATTCCCGCCTCCTCCCATCCTATTAAGCGCGACCAGTCGCCTCCATGTGGAAGGGCGGTGACCATCCCCAGCGGAATTTCGGGGGCATACATAAAGCGGACCCCCGCCCGCTTACGGGCCCGGTCCCAGCAAAGACGGAACGTCTGCTCCTCGACCGTCAGGTCTCCCACCCGGAGCCTCTGGTGCAGCGTAATATACGCCAGAACATGTCGCGGGGTACCTTCCACTCTCGCGTCTTCGGGGCCTCTATATACCCTCGCCACCTCCTGAGTAAAGGTTTGCAGTTGCGCGGCTATGTAGTATCCTTCAAAATCCGGCACCGCCATCCCTCCATCATCTTTGGGGCGCAACAGGGTGTCGAGCGCTATGCGCCTCCTTCCCGTGCCCCACAAAAAGGCTATGACCAATGACCTCAGGCGTCTGAAAACAGAGCCCGGGACCCATACCGGGAGCGTCCTAAAATAGTACAAAAGCCTGGGCAGGGCTATCATCTTAAGCAGGGAGATTCTACCCGCCAGGGACAACGGCAGAGTTGCCCAGAAGTCCATGGACCCCCGCAGAGCGTTGATGCAGCGAGTAATATTGCCATCCAGTAGGTCGGACGGGGTGTGATATACATAGACCCCCAAATAATGCAGGCAGCGCGGTTCCCACCGGAGTTCCTGAGCAGTGAGTGGGCACGGTTCACCCGGCCTCAGGGGGAACAGACAGGACTTAGGCCAGTTGACCCTCAGGCCCGACAACCGGCCGAACTGCCCCAGTAGCTGCCGCGCTCCCTGAAGTTCGGGGCCCGCATCGGCCAAAAACATCAGCAGGTCATCCGCGTACAGTGATATGAATTGCGGTCTCCCCCTAAAAGATAAGCCTGCGTAGTGGCGGCCCAGTCTGGCTTCCGCCGCGAAGGGTTCCATCGCCAACGCGAATAGGAGCGGGGATAGGGAACAACCCTGTCTAGTGCCACGTTTAATCGGGTATTGTCCCGAGATCAGTGTGCCCACCCGAACCCTCGCTACCGCCTCGGTGTACAGGACCTTGGTCCATTTTATATATCCGTGCCCCAGGCCGAAGCGACGCATCACCTCAAACAAGTATCCCCATTCAAGGCTGTCAAATGCCTTCTCAATATCAATGGAGAGGACAAATGGGGAGACGGCGTCAGGCCAGTCCGCTCCCATCAGTCTCGTGAGCCTACGAATGTTATGAGTGGTGTTGCGTGTCGGTATGAAACCACACTGGTCACCGTGAACCAGGCTTGTCATGTGTACCAGCAGTCTGTTGGCCAGAATTTTACTGAGGATCTTGTAGTCCGTCGTCAACATAGACAACGGACGATACGAGGACAGAGCCGCACTCTCTCTGCCCGGTTTCAGGAGCGGGATCATGAGGGCCTCACACATGGAGCCCGGGAGTCGGCCCTTCGCCTGTGCCTCGTTGTACACCTCGCGCAGCCGTGGGGCAAGGTGCTCTAGGTATTTACCATAAAATTCAATAGGCAGTCCGTCGAGTCCCGGGGTCTTATTTCTAGCCATCTGCTTTACAGCACAACCTATTTCCCCAAGAGAGATGGGCCGACCTAGCTCTTCCGCCTCCGAGTCCTCCACTCGCGGCAACTGTAACCCGTCCAGGAACTCTTCAAGCTCGTCCGCCCCTCCCGTTCCACCACTCTCATAGAGCCCCTCATAATAAGCACGAAACTTATTCAGGATCCCGGGTTGAGTGTGGCAGGGCTCCTCCCCTGGCTCCTGGATCCCCATGATCGGCACACCCCTCCGGATGGGGTTAGCAAGCCAAGCCAGCATCGACCCCGCCTTATCACCTTCCGCATGCGCCCTCGCCATGTACTCCTTATGATCAAAGCTGCGCAGCCGCTCCAGTTCTACCGCCAGCCCCTCCCGTGCCCCGCTAAGCCCCTCCTGCAGCTCAGGGTGATTCGGGCGCCTCTTCTCCAAGTCCCTCAGCCTCGTCTCAGCCTTATCTAAGTCATCCAGCAGTGTTTTCCGAGCCCCTGCCGTGTGGCCAATGCAGTGTCCCCGCACTACCACCTTAAACGCATCCCATTCGACCGCCCTAGTGGAGGCCGAGCCACTGTTCTCCTCAAAATATCTCTCAATGCGCTCACCCAGGGCCTCCCTGAACAACAAGTCATCCAGGGTGTCAGGTTGCAGGCGCCATGTTGGCACGCAGTTAACAGTCACCATCCATTCCAGAGACATCAACAAAGGGTTGTGGTCCGATAGCGTCCTGGCCAAGTATTCCGCCCCTCCCACCGCGGGGAGCACACACGCCGAGCAAAGAAACGCATCTAACCTCACATGCAGGTCATGTAGGTGCGAGTGAAAGGAATAGTCCCTAGTGGTGGGGTGCAACGCCCTCCATGCATCCGTGAGGGCCCAGCTTTCCTGCCATTCCAACCTACGCTTAGCGACCCTATGCACTGGGGACGCGCGCAGCGGGGGATGGGACCTATCTAGTAACACATCCTCAACCGAGTTGAAGTCCCCCCCCAAGAGGACCGGCCCTGCCAAATAACCCGCCAATTTGCCCGAGATAGTAGACAAGAAGGCGGGAAGGTCTACATTAGGAGCATACACATTACAGAGAGATATCACCCTGCCTCTCAGCCTCCCCTCCACCGCCACATATCTGCCCTCCGGGTCCACCACTGACTTCGAGACCTGGAAGGGGACCCCCGCCCGTATCCAAATCAGTGCCCCCCTTGCAAAAGCTGAAAATGTCGTGTAGAATAACTGCCCCCTCCAGCGCCTCTGCAGAGCAGCCCCCTCCTGCTTGTTAAGATGCGTCTCCTGCAGGAATGCTATATGAACCCCCCTACGCTTGAGGTACGCCTGGACCTTATGTCTGCGCGTCATGGACTGCATACCCCGCACATTCCAGGTCACACATTTCAGCGCCCCGGTACTAGCCATCCCCCCCTACACAACCGGACCAAAGAGCAAAGAACATTGTCCGCAAAAGTCCCGCGACCACGGGTCCGCCCACCCACCCACTCCAAACAGGAAGCCGAACCCCTCCAACAACAACTACCCCCCGAGCAACCCCAACTGCTCGCTTCTCCCACCCCCCCAGGACAGGACCCCCCACAACTGGAAGTACCCCCATCCAAACCACCACTCCCGACCACCCCTCAAGGAAAGGCGGTAACAATCGCAGTCCCCACTGCGGTGACCTTAGGGGCCAGTAAGGCGTGGCTCAATGCAATGTAAACCCCAAAACAAGTCAGCCCCGTGCACTCCATCCCACAATCCCCGCCTTACAGCCCCCCCAAAACCTCAATCAATAACGGTCCATTGCTGCGGGCCCAGTGCCCCGGTGTCCAAACAACGAGTTCACTCCACCAGTTCAGCTCAACACGCCTCCAGTATCTCCCCCGAAGTCTGCGGCGTCACGATAGGGCCCCGGGCTCCACCAAATTCCGACTGTCCCGTCTCTGAGCCCGTGCCCGGGTCTTCCGATTCCGTGCCCTTCCCGGACCGACTCCTGGCGGTCCTAGATAAGTCCACTACCGCCTGCAGTGCCGCCTGCCTCTCCGCCTCCGTCTGCGACACCGATGGTTTTCCAGTCCTCTTGCGGTTCCTCCTGATCCGTTGGGATTGCCTGACCGGTTGCGCCACCTTAGCCTCCTCCTCCCTGGCCTTAGCACCATCCGTGCCCGCTTTATAAGTGTCCCACCAGTCCCAAGCGTCTGCGGAGGTCGTGAAGAATAATGTTTTCTCATCCACCACCACTCTTAGCTTGGCAGGGAACAACAGGGAGTACTTGATGCCTTCCTGGCGGAGCTCCCGTTTGAGGGACAGAAAGTTTGCCCGGAGTCGCTGCGTCTCAAATGTATAGTCCGGGAACATGGTGACTCTATTGTTATCCACTTGAAATGGCCCCGCTTCTCTCGCCCTCTGTAGGAGCCAGTCTCTGTCCCGGTAGTGGAGCAACTTAAACACCACTGGGCGAGGAGGAAGGCCCAAGGCTGGTGGGCGCGCTGGAACTCTATGTGCCCGCTCCAGGGAGAAGAAGGGGGACAATCCTTCCGGTGCCACCTCCGTCCGCAACCAATTATCAAGGTAGCCCACCATGTCGTCGCCTTCGATTTTTTCCGGCAGGCCCACTAGGCGAACGTTGTTGCGCCTGTTTCGGTTTTCCGCATCTTCGGCCCTCCTTTTTAACACCTTCAGACGGTCCATCACGTCCGCCATCTGGGCCTTCATTGTGGCTTGGCCCGGGGCTAATTCTTTAACCGTGGTCTCCACGGACTTCACCTTGTCCTTAAGCTTGTCATGGTCGGCCTTCAGGAGGCCCAAACCCGTCGCCACCTGAGCTATATCCTGCTGCAGGGCGTCCTTTGTGGTGGCGATGGCCTCCAGGATACGATCCTGCATCCGCTGCAATGCCGCTTGGTCTCGCTCCGCTCCCTCCGCGGCCTCAGTATCGGTCGCGCCATCTCCCTTCCCTTTCGTCTTCCCCATCTGGGCCGTCTCGTTCGGTGGCCTCCGGGTACTTTCCTGGCCGTCCTCCGTGTGCCGTTGGGTATCGCCCTCCGGCAGGGCTCCCGGGCCCGAAGTTATCACAAAAAAGCAGGAAACACTGAATGACCGCAGCCCGGCCGGCGCCAGTCGTGCCAGGGGCCCAGGGTTCTTGTTGCTGGGTCACTATCGCACTGTCGTCGCCCCTACCAGGGGGGGTCCCCAGTCTCCGCCCGAGGGCGCGCCCAAGGTCCACTCGGCACCTGGGGGGAGAGGCGCGATGCAGCCGTCCACACCCCTGAGTCGCCAGGGAGCAGTCCTCTGCAGGTCTCCAGGCAGATGTCTCCGTCGCTTCAGAGTCTCATGCCCTCGCCGCCATTTTGGGGTCCGCGACTTCTCGCCCGGGTCCAACTTTCAAAGCCGAAATATCGCTGCGGAATGGCTCGGTGTCGTCTTCCGTGGGCCCCGGGCCCTCCGCAGTGCCTTCCAGTACCGGATGATACTGGTTACACCGGGGTCCGATCAGATATTCAGGATATTTTCCGGGATCGGGCACGGAGCTCCGGGCTCACGCTGCCTACCTCCTCGGCATCCAAGCCACGCCCCCCCGTGCCACTCCTTTATGCCCGTTTTTTGTGACCTTTCTGCCCTTTCTTGGGACCTTTCTGCCCTCTGTGCCACTCATTTCCCCCTTTTTTATGACATTTTTTCCCTTTCTTGGGACCTTTGTGCTCTGTGCCACTCGTTTCCCCCTGTTTTTTGTGACCTTTCTGTCCTTTCTTGGGACCTTTCTGCCCTCTGTGCCACTCATTTCCCCCCTTTTTTTGTGACCTTTCTACCCTTTCTTGGGACCTTTGTGCCTCTGTGCCACTCATTATCCCCCCTTTTTTCTGACCTTTCCTGCCCTTTCTTTGGACATTTCTGCCCTCTGTGCCACCCGTTTCCCCCTGGTTTTTCTGACCTTTAGCCCTTTCCTGTGACCTTTGTGCCTCTGTGCCACTCGTTTCCCCCCTTTTTTTGACCTTTCTGCCCTTTCTTGGGACCTTTGTGCCCTCTGTGCCACTCGTTTCCCCCTGTTTTTTGTTACCTTTTCAGTCCTTTCTTGGGACCTTAGTGCCTCTGTGCCACTCGTTTCCCCCGTTTTTTGTGACCTTTTTCGCCCTTTCTTGGGACCTTTGTGCCTCTGTGCCACTCCTTTCCACCGTCTTTTGTGACCTTTTCTGCCCTTTCTTGTGACCTTTGTGCCTCTGTGCCACTCGATTCCCCCGTTTTTTGTAACCTTTTCTGCCCTTTCTTTTGACCTTTGTGCCACTGTGCCACTCCTTTATGCCCGTTTTTTGTGACCTTTCTGCCCTTTCTTGGGACCTTTCTGCCCTCTGTGCCACTCATTTCCCCTTTTTTATGACATTTTTTCCCTTTCTTGGGACCTTTGTGCCTCTGTGCCACTCGTTTCCCCCTGTTTTTTGTGACCTTTCTGTCCTTTCTTGGGACCTTTCTGCCCTCTGTGCCACTCGTTTCCCCCCTTTTTTTGTGACCTTTCTACCCTTTCTTGGGACCTTTGTGCCTCTGTGCCACTCATTATCCCCCCTTTTTTCTGACCTTTCCTGCCCTTTCTTTGGACATTTCTGCCCTCTGTGCCACCCGTTTCCCCCTGGTTTTTCTGACCTTTAGCCCTTTCCTGTGACCTTTGTGCCTCTGTGCCACTCGTTTCCCCCCTTTTTCTGACCTTTCTGCCCTTTCTTGGGACCTTTGTGCCCTCTGTGCCACTCAATTCCCCCCATTTTTTGTGACCTTTCTGCCCTTTCTTGGAACCTTTGTGCCTCTTTGCCACTCGTTTCCCACCTTTTTTTGTGACCTTTCTGCCCTTTCTTGGGACCTTTGTGCCTCTGTGCCACTCGTTTCCCCCTGTTTTTCGTGATCTTTCTGCCCTTTCTTGGGACCTTTCTGCCCTTTGTGCCACTCGTTTCCCCCGTTTTTTGTGACCTTTCTGCCCTTTCTTGGAACCTTTGTGCCTCTATGCCACTCGTTTCCCCCCATTTTTTGTAACCTTTTCTGCCCTTTCTTGGGACCTTTCTGCCTCTGTGCCACTCATTTCTTCCCGTTTTCTGTGACCTTTCTGCCCTTTCTTGGGACCTTTGTGCCTCTGTGCCACTGAATTCCCCTTGTCTTTTGTGACCTTTCTGCACTTTCTTGGGACCTCTCTACCCTCTGGGCCACTTGTCTCCCCCCATTTTTTGTGACCTTTCTGCCCTTTCTTGGGACCTTTGTGCCTCTGTGCCACTCTTTCCCCCCATTTTTTGTGACCTTTTCTGCCCTTTCTTGGGACCTTAGTGCCTCTGTGCCACTCGTTTCCCCCGTTTTTTGTGACCTTTTCCGCCCTTTCTTGGGACCTTTGTGCCTCTGTTCCACTCCTTTCCACCGTTTTTTGTGACCTTTTCTGCCCTTTCTTGTGCCCTTTGTGCCTCTGTGCCACTCGTTTCCCCCCGTTTTTTGTGACCTTTTTTGCCATTTCTTGTGACCTTTCTGCCCTCTGAGCCACTCGTTTCCCCCTTTTTTGTGACTTTTTTGCCCTTTCTTGGGACCTTTGTGCCTCTGTGCCACTCGTTTCCCCCCGTTGTTTCTGATCTTTCTGCCATTTCTTGGGACCTTTTGTGCCTCTGTGCCACTCATTTCCCCAAGTTTTTTCTGACCTAGCTGCTTTTTCTTGGGACCTTTGTGCCTCTGTGCCACTCGTTTCCCCCCGTTGTTTCTGACCTTTCTGCCCTTTCCTGTGACCTTTGTGCCTCTGTGCCACTCGTTTCCCCCCGTCTTTTCTGACCTTTCTGTCCTTTTTTGGGACCCTTCTGCCTCTGTTCCACTCGTTTCCCCCCGTTTTTTGTGACCTTTCTGCCTATCTTGGGACCTTTGTGCCTCTGTGCCACTCGTTCCCCCCTGTTTTAGGTGACCTTTCTGTCCTTTATTGGGACCTTTCTGCCCTCTGTGCCACTCTTTTCCCCCGTTTTTCTGACCTTTCTGCCCTTTTCTGTGACCTTTGTGCCTCTGTGCCACTCGATTATGCCCGTTTTTTTTTTAACCTTTCTGCCCTTTCTTGGGACCTTTCTGCCCTCTGTGCCACTCATTTCCCCCCTTTTTTGTGACCTTTTTGCCCTTTCTTGGGACCTTTGTGCCTCTGTGCCACTCGTTTCCCCCCGTTGTTTCTGACCTTTCTGCCATTTCTTGGGACATTTGTGCCTGTGTGCCACTCATTTCCCCCCGTTTTTTCTGACCTATCTGCCTTTTCTTGGGACCTTTCTGCCCTCTGTGCCACCCGTTTCCCCCCGGTTTTTCTGACCTTTGTGCCCTTTCCTGTGACCTTTGTGCCTCTGTGCCACTCGTTTCCCCCTGTTTTTTGTGATCTTTCTGCTCTTCTTGCGACCTTTCTGCCATCTGTGTCACTCGTTTCCCCCCATTTTTTCTAACCCTTTTGCCCTTTCTTGGGACCTTTATGCCTCTGTGCCACTGATTTCCCCTTGTCTTTTGTGACCTTTCTGCACTTTCTTGGGACCTTTCTACCCTCTGTGCTTTTTGTGACCTTTTTGCCCTTTCTTGGGACCTTTGTGCCTCTGTGCCACTCGTTTCCCCCTGTTTTTTGTTACCTTTTCAGTCCTTTCTTGGGACCTTAGTGCCTCTGTACCACTCGTTTCCCCCGTTTTTTGTGACCTTTTTCGCCCTTTCTTGGGACCTTTGTGCCTCTGTGCCACTCCTTTCCACCGTTTTTTGTGACCTTTTCTGCCGTTTCTTGTGACCTTTGTGCCTCTGTGCCACTCGATTCCCCCGTTTTTTGTAACCTTTTCTGCCCTTTCTTTTGACCTTTGTGCCTCTGTGCCACTTCTTTATGCCCGTTTTTTGTGACCTTTCTGCCCTTTCTTGGGACCTTTCTGCCCTCTGTGCCACTCATTTCCCCCTTTTTTATGACATTTTTTCCCTTTCTTGGGACCTTTGTGCCTCCGTGCCACTCGTTTCCCCCGTTTTTTCTGACCTTTCTGCCATTTCTTGGGACATTTGTGCCTCGGTGCCACTCTTTTCCTCCTGTTTTTTCTGACTTAGCTTCCCTTTCTTGGGACCTTTCTGTCCTCTGCGCCACCCGTTTCCCCCTGTTTTTCTGACCTTTCTGCCCTTTCCTGTGACCTTTGTGCCTCTGTGCCACTCGTTTCCCCCTGTTTTTTTTGACCTTTCTGCTCTTTCTTGCGACCTTTCTGCCCTCTGTGCCACTTGTGTACCCCCGTTTTTTCTGACCTTTCTGCCCTTTCCTTTGAGCCTCTGTGCCAATCGTTTCCCCCCCGTTTTTTGATACCTATCTGCCCTTTCTTGGGACCTTTGTGCCCTCTGTGCAACTCGTTTCGCCCTGTTTTTTGCGACCTTTCGCCATTTCTTGGGACCTTTTTGCCTCTGTGCCACTCGTTTCCCCCTGTTTTTTGTGACCTTTCTGTCCTTTCTTGGGACCTTTCTGCCCTCTGTGCCACTGGTTTCCCCCCGTTTTTTCGTGACTTTTTCTGCCCTTTCTTGGGACCTTTGTGCCTCTGTGCCACTCGTTTCCCCCGTTTTTTGTGACCTTCTCTGCCCTTTCTTGTGACCTTTGTGCCTCTGTGCCATTCGTTTCCCCCGTTTTTTGTGACCTTTTCTCCCCTTTCTTGTGACCTTTCTGCCCTCTGTGCCACTCGTTTCCCCCATTTTTAGTGACCTTTTCTGACCTTTCTTCCTCTGTGCCACTTGTTTCCCCCCTTTTTTTGTGACCTTTCTACCCTTTCTTGGGACCTTTGTGCCTCTGTGCCACTCATTATCCCCCCTTTTTTCTGACCTTTCCTGCCCTTTCTTTGGACATTTCTGCCCTCTGTGCCACCCGTTTCCCCCTGGTTTTTCTGACCTTTAGCCCTTTCCTGTGACCTTTGTGCCTCTGTGCCACTCGTTTCTCCCCTTTTTTTGACCTTTCTGCCCTTTCTTTGGACCTTTGTGCCCTCTGTGCCACTCAATTCCCCCCATTTTTTGTGACCTTTCTGCCCTTTCTTGGAACCTTTGTGCCTCTTTGCCACTAGTTTCCCACCTTTTTTTGTGACCTTTCTGCCCTTTCTTGGGACCTTTGTGCCTCTGTGCCACTCGTTTCCCCCTGTTTTTCGTGATCTTTCTGCCCTTTCTTGGGACCTTTCTGCCCTTTGTGCCACTCGTTTACCCCGTTTTTTGTGACCTTTCTGCCCTTTCTTGGAACCTTTGTGCCTCTATGCCACTCGTTTCCCCCCATTTTTTGTAACTTTTTCTGCCCTCTCTTGGGACCTTTCTGCCTCTGTGCCACTCATTTCTTCCCGTTTTCTGTGACCTTTCTGCCCTTTCTTGGGACCTTTGTGCCTCTGTGCCACTGATTTCCCCTTGTCTTTTGTGACCTTTCTGCACTTTCTTGGGACCTTTCTACCCTCTGGGCCACTTGTTTCCCCCCATTTTTTGTGACCTTTCTGCCCTTTCTTGGGACCTTTGTGCCTCTGTGCCACTCTTTCCCCCCGTTTTTTGTGACCTTTTCTGCCCTTTCTTGGGACCTTAGTGCCTCTGTGCCACTCGTTTCCCCTGTTTTTTGTGACCTTTTCCGCCCTTTCTTGGGACATTTGTGCCTCTGTTCCACTCCTTTCCACCGTTTTTTGTGACCTTTTCTGCCCTTTCTTGTGACCTTTGTGCCTCTGTGCCACTCGTTTCCCCCCATTTTTTGTGACCTTTTTTGCCTTTTCTTGTGACCTTTCTGCCCTCTGTGCCACTCTTTCCCCCTTTTTTGTGACTTTTTTGCCCTTTCTTGGGACCTTTGTGCCTCTGTGCCACTCGTTTCCCCCCGTTGTTTCTGATCTTTCTGCCATTTCTTGGGACCTTTTGTGCCTCTGTGCCACTCATTTCCCCAAGTTTATTCTGACCTAGCTGCTTTTTCTTGGGACCTTTGTGCCTCTGTGCCACTCGTTTCCCCCCGTTGTTTCTGACCTTTCTGCCCTTTCCTGTGACCTTTGTGCCTCTGTGCCACTCGTTTCCCCCCGTCTTTTCTGACCTTTCTGCCCTTTTTTGGGACCCTTCTGCCTCTGTTCCACTCGTTTCCCCCCGTTTTTTGTGACCTTTCTGCCTATCTTGGGACCTTTGTGCCTCTGTGCCACTCGTTCCCCCCTGTTTTAGGTGACCTTTCTGTCCTTTATTGGGACCTTTCTGCCCTCTGTGCCACTCTTTTCCCCCGTTTTTCTGACATTTCTGCCCTTTCCTGTGTCCTTTGTGCCTCTGTGCCACTCGATTATGCCCGTTTTTTTTTAACCTTTCTGCCCTTTCTTGGGACCTTTCTGCCCTCTGTGCCACTCGTTTCCCCCCTTTTTTGTGACCTTTTTGCCCTTTCTTGGGACCTTTGTGCCTCTGTGCCACTCGTTTCCCCCCGTTGTTTCTGATCTTTCTGCCATTTCTTGGGACTTTTGTGCCTGTGTGCCACTCATTTTCCCCCGTTTTTTCTGACCTATCTGCCTTTTCTTGGGACCTTTCTGCCCTCCGTGCCACCCGTTCCCCCCGGTTTTTCTGACCTTTGTGCCCTTTCCTGTGACCTTTGTGCCTCTGTGCCACTCGTTTCCCCCTGTTTTTTGTGATCTTTCTGCTCTTCTTGCGACCTTTCTGCCATCTGTGTCACTCGTTTCCCCCCATTTTTCTAACCCTTTTGCCCTTTCTTGGGACCTTTGTGCCTCTGTGCCACTGATTTCCCCTTCTCTTTTGTGACCTTTCTGCACTTTCTTGGGACCTTCCTACCCTCTGTGCTTTTTGTAACCTTTTTGCCCTTTCTTGGGACCTTTGTGCCTCTGTGCCACTCGTTTCCCCCTGTTTTTTGTTACCTTTTCAGTCCTTTCTTGGGACCTTAGTGCCTCTGTACCACTCGTTTCCCCCGTTTTTTGTGACCTTTTTCGCCCTTTCTCGGGACCTTTGTGCCTCTGTGCCACTCCTTTCCACCGTTTTTTGTGACCTTTTCTGCCCTTTCTTGTGACCTTTGTGCCTCTGTGCCACTCGATTCCCCCGTTTTTTGTAACCTTTTCTGCCCTTTCTTTTGACCTTTGTGCCTCTGTCCCACTCCTTTATGCCCGTTTTTTGTGACCTTTCTGCCCTTTCTTGGGACCTTTCTGCCCTCTGTGCCACTCATTTCCCCCTTTTTTATGACATTGTTTCCCTTTCTTGGGACCTTTGTGCCTCCGTGCCACTCGTTTCCCCCCGTTTTTTCTGACCTTTCTGCCATTTCTTGGGACATTTGTGCCTCGGTGCCACTCATTTCCTCCTGTTTTTTCTGACTTAGCTTCCCTTTCTTGGGACCTTTCTGTCCTCTGCGCCACCCGTTTCCCCCGGTTTTTCTGACCTTTCTGCCCTTTCCTGTGACCTTTGTGCCTCTGTGCCACTCGTTTCCCCCCGTTTTTTGTGACCTTTCTGCTCTTTCTTGCGACCTTTCTGCCCTCTGTGCCACTTGTGTACCCCCGTTTTTTCTGACCTTTCTGCCCTTTCCTTTGAGCCTCTGTGCCAATCGTTTCCCCCCCGTTTTTTGATACCTATCTGCCCTTTCTTGGGACCTTTGTGCCCTCTGTGCAACTCGTTTCGCCCTGTTTTCTGCGCCCTTTCGCCCTTTCTTGGGACCTTTGTGCCTCTGTGCCACTCATTTCCCCCTGTTTTTTGTGACCTTTCTGTCCTTTCTTGGGACCTTTCTGCCCTCTGTGCCACTGGTTTCCCCCCGTTTTTTCGTGACCTTTTCTGCCCTTTCTTGGGACCGTTGTGCCCCTGTGCCACTCATTTCCCCCTATTTTTTGTGACTTTTTCTGCCCTTTCTTGGGACCTTTGTGCCTCTGTGCCACTCGTTTCCCCCGTTTTTTGTGACCTTCTCTGCCCTTTCTTGTGACCTTTGTGCCTCTGTGCCATTCGTTTCCCCCGTTTTTTGTGACCTTTTCTGCCCTTTCTTGTGACCTTTCTGCCCTCTGTGCCACTCGTTTGCCCCATTTTTAGTGACCTTTTCTGACCTTTCTTCCTCTGTGCCACTCGTTTCCCCCCTTTTTTTGTGACCTTTCTACCCTTTCTTGGGACCTTTGTGCCTCTGTGCCACTCATTATCCCCCCTTTTTTCTGACCTTTCCTGCCCTTTCTTTGGACATTTCTGCCCTCTGTGCCACCCGTTTCCCCCTGGTTTTTCTGACCTTTAGCCCTTTCCTGTGACCTTTGTGCCTCTGTGCCACTCGTTTCCCCACTTTTTTTGACCTTTCTGCCCTTTCTTTGGACCTTTGTGCCCTCTGTGCCACTCAATTCCCCCCATTTTTTGTGACCTTTCTGCCCTTTCTTGGAACCTTTGTGCCTCTTTGCCACTCGTTTCCCCCTGTTTTTCGTGATCTTTCTGCCCTTTCTTGGGACCTTTCTGCCCTTTGTGCCACTCGTTTACCCCGTTTTTTGTGACCTTTCTGCCCTTTCTTGGAACCTTTGTGCCTCTATGCCACTCGTTTCCCCCCATTTTTTGTAACTTTTTCTGCCCTTTCTTGGGACCTTTCTGCCTCTGTGCCACTCATTTCTTCCCGTTTTCTGTGACCTTTCTGCCCTTTCTTGGGACCTTTGTGCCTCTGTGCCACTGATTTCCCCTTGTCTTTTGTGACCTTTCTGCACTTTCTTGGGACCTTTCTACCCTCTGGGCCACTTGTTTCCCCCCATTTTTTGTGACCTTTCTGCCCTTTCTTGGGACCTTTGTGCCTCTGTGCCACTCTTCCCCCCTGTTTTTTGTGACCTTTTCTGCCCTTTCTTGGGACCTTAGTGCCTCTGTTCCACTCCTTTCCACCGTTTTTTGTGACCTTTTCTGCCCTTTCTTGTGACCTTTGTGCCTCTGTGCCACTCGTTTCCCCCCGTTTTTTGTGACCTTTTTTGCCCTCTCTTGTGACCTTTCTGCCCTCTGTGCCACTCGTTTCCCCCTTTTTTGTGACTTTTTTGCCCTTTCTTGGGATTTTTGTGCCTCTGTGCCACTCGTTTCCCCCCGTTGTTTCTGATCTTTCTGCCATTTCTTGGGACCTTTTGTGCCTCTGTGCCACTCATTTCCCCAAGTTTTTTCTGACCTAGCTGCTTTTTCTTGGGACCTTTGTGCCTCTGTGCCACTCGTTTCCCCCCGTTGTTTCTGACCTTTCTGCCCTTTCCTGTGACCTTTGTGCCTCTGTGCCACTCGTTTCCCCCCGTCTTTTCTGACCTTTCTGCCCTTTTTTGGGACCCTTCTGCCTCTGTTCCACTCGTTTCCCCCCGTTTTTTGTGACCTTTCTGCCTATCTTGGGACCTTTGTGCCTCTGTTCCACTCGTTCCCCCTGTTTTAGGTGACCTTTCTGTCCTTTATTGGGACCTTTCTGCCCTCTGTGCCACTCTTTTCCCCCGTTTTTCTGACCTTTCTGCCCTTTCCTGTGACCTTTGTGCCTCTGTGCCACTCGATTATGCCAGTTTTTTTTTAACCTTTCTGCCCTTTCTTGGGACCTTTCTGCCCTCTGTGCCACTCGTTTCCCCCCTTTTTTGTGACCTTTTTGCCCTTTCTTGGGACCTTTGTGCCTCTGTGCCACTCGTTTCCCCCCGTTGTTTCTGACCTTTCTGCCATTTCTTGGGACATTTGTGCCTGTGTGCCACTCATTTCCCCCCGTTTTTTCTGACCTATCTGCCTTTTCTTGGGACCTTTCTGCCCTCTGTGCCACCCGTCCCTCCCGGTTTTTCTGACCTTTGTGCCCTTTCCTGTTACCTTTGTGCCTCTGTGCCACTCGTTTCCCCCTGTTTTTTGTGATCTTTCTGCTCTTCTTGCGACCTTTCTGCCATCTGTGTCACTCGTTTCCCCCCATTTTTCTAACCCTTTTGCCCTTTCTTGGGACCTTTGTGCCTCTGTGCCACTGATTTCCCCTTGTCTTTTGTGACCTTTCTGCACTTTCTTGGGACCTTTCTACCCTCTGTGCTTTTTGTAACCTTTTTGCCCTTTCTTGGGACCTTTGTGCCTCTGTGCCACTCGTTTCCCCCTGTTTTTTGTTACCTTTTCAGTCCTTTCTTGGGACCTTAGTGCCTCTGTACCACTCGTTTCCCCCGTTTTTTGTGACCTTTTTCGCCCTTTCTTGGGACCTTTGTGCCTCTGTGCCACTCCTTTCCATCGTTTTTTGTGACCTTTTCTGCCCTTTCTTGTGACCTTTGTGCCTCTGTGCCACTCGATTCCCCCGTTTTTTGTAACCTTTTCTGCCCTTTCTATTGACCTTTGTGCCTCTGTGCCACTCCTTTATGCCCGTTTTTTGTGACCTTTCTGCCCTTTCTTGGGACCTTTCTGCCCTCTGTGCCACTCATTTCCCCCTTTTTTATGACATTTTTTCCCTTTCTTGGGACCTTTGTGCCTCCGTGCCACTCGTTTCCCCCCGTTTTTTCTGACCTTTCTGCCATTTCTTGGGACATTTGTGCCTCGGTGCCACTCATTTCCTCCTGTTTTTTCTGACTTAGCTGCCCTTTCTTGGGACCTTTCTGTCCTCTGCGCCACCCGTTTCCCCCGGTTTTTCTGACCTTTCTCCCCTTTCCTGTGACCTTTGTGCCTGTTTGCCACTCGTTTCCCCCCGTTTTTTGTGACCTTTCTGCTCTTTCTTGCGACCTTTCTGCCCTCTGTGCCACTTGTGTACCCCCAATTTTTCTGACCTTTCTGCCCTTTCCTTTGAGCCTCTGTGCCAATCGTTTCCCCCCGTTTTTTGATACCTATCTGCCCTTTCTTGGGACCTTTGTGCCCTCTGTGCAACTCGTTTCGCCCTGTTTTTTGCGACCTTTCGCCCTTTCTTGGGACCTTTGTGCCTCTGTGCCACTCGTTTCCCCCTGTTTTTTGTGACCTTTCTGTCCTTTCTTGGGACCTTTCTGCCCTCTGTGCCATTGGTTTCCCCCCGTTTTTTCGTGACCTTTTCTGCACTTTCTTGGGACCGTTGTGCCCCTGTGCCACTCATTTCCCCCTATTTTTTGTGACTTTTTCTGCCCTTTCTTGGGACCTTTGTGCCTCTGTGCCACTCGTTTCCCCGTTTTTTGTGACCTTTTCTGCCCTTTCTTGTGACCTTTCTGCCCTCTGTGCCACTCCTTTCCCCCATTTTTAGTGACCTTTTCTGACCTTTCTTGCTCTGTGCCACTCGTTTCCCCCCTTTTTTTGTGACCTTTCTACCCTTTCTTGGGACCTTTGTGCCTCTGTGCCACTCATTATCCCCCCTTTTTTCTGATCTTTCCTGCCCTTTCTTTGGACATTTCTGCCCTCTGTGCCACCCGTTTCCCCCTGGTTTTTTTGACCTTTAGCCCTTTCCTGTGACCTTTGTGCCTCTGTGCCACTCGTTTCCCCCCTTTTTTTGACCTTTCTGCCCTTTCTTGGGACCTTTGTGCCCTCTGTGCCACACAATTCCCCCCTTTTTTTGTGACCTTTCTGCCCTTTCTTGGAACCTTTGTGCCTCTTTGCCACTCGTTTCCCACCTTTTTTTGTGACCTTTCTGCCCTTTCTTGGAACCTTTGTGCCTCTATGCCACTCGTTTCCCCCCATTTTTTGTAACCTTTTCTGCCCTTTCTTGGGACCTTTCTGCCTCTGTGCCACTCATTTCTTCCCGTTTTCTGTGACCTTTCTGCCCTTTCTTGGGACCTTTGTGCCTCTGTGCCACTGATTTCCCCTTGTCTTTTGTGACCTTTCTGCACTTTCTTGGGACCTTTCTACCCTCTGGGCCACTTGTTTCCCCCCATTTTTTGTGACCTTTCTGCCCTTTCTTGGGACCTTTGTGCCTCTGTGCCACTCTTTCCCCCCGTTTTTTGTGACCTTTTCTGCCCTTTCTTGGGACCTTAGTGCCTCTGTGCCACTCGTTTCCCCTCGTTTTTTGTGACCTTTTTTGCCCTTTCTTGTGACCTTTGTGCCTCTGTGCCACTCGTTTCCCCTCGTTTTTTGTGACCTTTTCTGCCCTTTCTTGGGACCTTTGTGCCTCTGTTCCACTCCTTTCCACCGTTTTTTGTGACCTTTTCTGCCCTTTCTTGTGACCTTTGTGCCTCTGTGCCACTCGTTTCCCCTCGTTTTTTGTGACCTTTTTTGCCCTTTCTTGTGACCTTTGTGCCTCTGTGCCACTCGTTTCCCCCCGTTGTTTCTGATCTTTCTGCCATTTCTTGGGACCTTTTGTGCCTCTGTGCCACTCATTTCCCCAAGTTTTTTCTGACCTATCTGCTTTTTCTTGGGACCTTTGTGCCTCTGTGCCACTCGTTTCCCCCCGTTGTTTCTGAGCTTTCTGCCCTTTCCTGTGACCTTTGTGCCTCTGTGCCACTCGTTTCCCCCGTTTTTTGTGACCTTCTCTGCCCTTTCTTGTGACCTTTGTGCCTCTGTGCCATTCGTTTCCCCCGTTTTTTGTGACCTTTTCTGCCCTTTCTTGTGACCTTTCTGCCCTCTGTGCCACTCGTTTCCCCCATTTTTAGTGACCTTTTCTGACCTTTCTTCCTCTGTGCCACTCGTTTCCCCCCTTTTTTTGTGACCTTTCTCTCTTTCTTGGGACCTTTGTGCCTCTGTGCCACTCATTATCCCCCCTTTTTTCTGACCTTTCCTGCCCTTTCTTTGGACATTTCTGCCCTCTGTGCCACCCGTTTCCCCCTGGTTTTTCTGACCTTTAGCCCTTTCCTGTGACCTTTGTGCCTCTGTGCCACTCGTTTCACCCCTTTTTTTTACCTTTCTGCCCTTTCTTGGGACCTTAGTGCCTCTGTGCCACTCGTTTCCCCTCGTTTTTTGTGACCTTTTCTGCCCTTTCTTGGGACCTTTGTGCCTCTGTTCCACTCCTTTCCACCGTTTTTTGTGACCTTTTCTGCCCTTTCTTGTGACCTTTGTGCCTCTGTGCCACTCGTTTCCCCTCGTTTTTTGTGACCTTTTTTGCCCTTTCTTGTGACCTTTGTGCCTCTGTGCCACTCGTTTCCCCCCGTTGTTTCTGATCTTTCTGCAATTTCTTGGGACCTTTTGTGCCTCTGTGCCACTCATTTCCCCAAGTTTTTTCTGACCTATCTGCTTTTTCTTGGGACCTTTGTGCCTCTGTGCCACTCGTTTCCCCCCGTTGTTTCTGACCTTTCTGCCCTTTCCTGTGACCTTTGTGCCTCTGTGCCACTCGTTTCCCCCGTTTTTTGTGACCTTCTCTGCCCTTTCTTGTGACCTTTGTGCCTCTGTGCCATTCGTTTCCCCCGTTTTTTGTGACCTTTTCTGCCCTTTCTTGTGACCTTTCTGCCCTCTGTGCCACTCGTTTCCCCCATTTTTAGTGACCTTTTCTGACCTTTCTTCCTCTGTGCCACTCGTTTCCCCCCTTTTTTTGTGACCTTTCTCTCTTTCTTGGGACCTTTGTGCCTCTGTGCCACTCATTATCCCCCCTTTTTTCTGACCTTTCCTGCCCTTTCTTTGGACATTTCTGCCCTCTGTGCCACCCGTTTCCCCCTGGTTTTTCTGACCTTTAGCCCTTTCCTGTGACCTTTGTGCCTCTGTGCCACTCGTTTCACCCCTTTTTTTGACCTTTCTGCCCTTTCTTGGGACCTTTGTGCCCTCTGTGCCACACAATTCCCCCCTTTTTTTGTGACCTTTCTGCCCTTTCTTGGAACCTTTGTGCCTCTTTGCCACTCGTTTCCCACCTTTTTTTGTGACCTTTCTGCCCTTTCTTGGGACCTTTGTGCCTCTGTGCCACTCGTTTCCCCCTGTTTTTCGTGATCTTTCTGCCCTTTCTTGGGACCTTTCTGCCCTTTGTGCCACTCGTTTCCCCCGTTTTTTGTGACCTTTCTGCCCTTTCTTGGAACCTTTGTGCCTCTATGCCACTCGTTTCCCACCATTTTTTGTAACCTTTTCTGCCCTTTCTTGGGACCTTTCTGCCTCTGTGCCACTCATTTCTTCCCGTTTTCTGTGACCTTTCTGCCCTTTCTTGGAACCTTTGTGCCTCTGTGCCACTGATTTCCCCTTGTCTTTTGTGACCTTTCTGCACTTTCTTGGGACCTTTCTACCCTCTGGGCCACTTGTTTCCCCCCATTTTTTGTGACCTTTCTGCCCTTTCTTGGGACCTTTGTGCCTCTGTGCCACTCTTTCCCCCCGTTTTTTGTGACCTTTTCTGCCCTTTCTTGGGACCTTAGTGCCTCTGTGCCACTCGTTTCCCCCGTTTTTTGTGACCTTTTCCGCCCTTTCTTGGGACCTTTGTGCCTCTGTGCCACTGATTTCCCCTTGTCTTTTGTGACCTTCCTGCACTTTCTTGGGACCTTTCTACCCTCTGTGCTTTTTGTGACCTTTTTGCCCTTTCTTGGGACCTTTGTGCCTCTGTGCCACTCGTTTCCCCCGTTTTTTGTGACCTTTTCTGCCCTTTCTTGTGACCTTTGTGCCTCTGTGCCGCTCGTTTCCCCTCGTTTTTTGTGACCTTTTTTGCCCTTTCTTGTGACCTTTCTGCCCTCTGTGCCACTCGTTTCCCCCTTTTTTGTGACTTTTTTGCCCTTTCTTGGGACCTTTGTGCCTCTGTGCCACTCGTTTCCCCCCGTTGTTTCTGATCTTTCTGCCATTTCTTGGGACCTTTTGTGCCTCTGTGCCACTCATTTCCCCAAGTTTTTTCTGACCTATCTGCTTTTTCTTGGGACCTTTGTGCCTCTGTGCCACTCGTTTCCCCCCGTTGTTTCTGACCTTTCTGCCCGTTCCTGTGACCTTTATGCCTCTGTGCCACTCGTTTCCCCCCATCTTTTCTGACCTTTCTGCCCTTTTTTGGGACCCTTCTGCCTCTGTTCCACTCGTTTCCCCCCGTTTTTTGTGACCTTTCTGCCTATCTTGGGACCTCTGTGCCTCTGTGCCACTCGTTCCCCCCTGTTTTAGGTGACCTTTCTGTCCTTTATTGGGACCTTTCTGCCCTCTGTGCCACTCTTTTCCCCCGTTTTTCTGACCTTTCTGCCCTTTCCTGTGACCTTTGTGCCTCTGTGCCACTCGATTATGCCCGTTTTTTTGTAACCTTTCTGCCCTTTCTTGGGACCTTTCTGCCCTCTGTGCCACTCGTTTCCCCCTTTTTTGTGACCTTTTTGCCCTTTCTTGGGGCCTTTGTGCCTCTGTGCCACTCGTTTCCCCCCGTTGTTTCTGACCTTTCTGCCATTTCTTGGGACATTTGTGCCTCTGTGCCACTCATTTCCCCCCGTTTTTTCTGACCTATCTGCCTTTTCTTGTGACCTTTGTGCCTCTGTGCCGCTCGTTTCCCCTCGTTTTTTGTGACCTTTTTTGCCCTTTCTTGTGACCTTTCTGCCCTCTGTGCCACTCGTTTCCCCCTTTTTTGTGACTTTTTTGCCCTTTCTTGGGACCTTTGTGCCTCTGTGCCACTCGTTTCCCCCCGTTGTTTCTGATCTTTCTGCCATTTCTTGGGACCTTTTGTGCCTCTGTGCCACTCATTTCCCCAAGTTTTTTCTGACCTATCTGCTTTTTCTTGGGACCTTTGTGCCTCTGTGCCACTCGTTTCCCCCGTTGTTTCTGACCTTTCTGCCCTTTCCTGTGACCTTTGTGCCTCTGTGCCACTCGTTTCCCCCCATCTTTTCTGACATTTCTGCCCTTTTTTGGGACCCTTCTGCCTCTGTTCCACTCGTTTCCCCCCGTTTTTTGTGACCTTTCTGCCTATCTTGGGACCTCTGTGCCTCTGTGCCACTCGTTCCCCCCTGTTTTAGGTGACCTTTCTGTCCTTTATTGGGACCTTTCTGCCCTCTGTGCCACTCTTTTACCCCGTTTTTCTGACCTTTCTGCCCTTTCCTGTGACCTTTGTGCCTCTGTGCCACTCGATTATGCCCGTTTTTTTGTAACCTTTCTGCCCTTTCTTGGGACCTTTCTGCCCTCTGTGCCACTCGTTTCCCCCCTTTTTTGTGACCTTTTTGCCCTTTCTTGGGGCCTTTGTGCCTCTGTGCCACTCGTTTCCCCCCGTTGTTTCTGACCTTTCTGCCATTTCTTGGGACATTTGTGCCTCTGTGCCACTCATTTCCCCCCGTTTTTTCTGACCTATCTGCCTTTTCTTGGGACCTTTCTGCCCTCTGTGCCACCCGTTTCCCCCCGGTTTTTCTGACCTTTGTGCCCTTTCCTGTGACCTTTGTGCCTCTGTGCCACTTGTTTCCCCCTGTTTTTTGTGATCTTTCTGCTCTTCTTGCGACCTTTCTGCCATCTGTGTCACTCGTTTCCCCCCATTTTTTCTAACACTTTTGCCCTTTCTTGGGACCTTTGTGCCTCTGTGCCACTGATTTCCCCTTGTCTTTTGTGACCTTTCTGCACTTTCTTGGGACCTTTCTACCCTCTGTGCTTTTTGTGACCTTTTTGCCCTTTCTTGGGACCTTTGTGCCTCTGTGCCACTCGTTTCCCCCGTTTTTTGTGACCTTTTCTGCCCTTTCTTGTGACCTTTGTGCCTCTGTGCCACTCGTTTCCCCTCGTTTTTTTTGACCTTTTTTGCCCTTTCTTGTGACCTTTCTGCCCTCTGTGCCACTCGTTTCCCCCTTTTTTGTGACTTTTTTGCCCTTTCTTGGGACCTTTGTGCCTCTGTGCCACTCGTTTCCCCCCGTTGTTTCTGATCTTTCTGCCATTTCTTGGGACCTTTTGTGCCTCTGTGCCACTCATTTCCCCAAGTTTTGTCTGACCTATCTGCTTTTTCTTGGGACCTTTGTGCCTCTGTGCCACTCGTTTCCCCCCGTTGTTTCTGACCTTTCTGCCCTTTCCTGTGACCTTTGTGCCTCTGTGCCACTCGTTTCCCCCCATCTTTTCTGACCTTTTTTGGGACCCTTCTGCCTCTGTTCCACTCGTTTCCCCCCGTTTTTTGTGACCTTTCTGCCTATCTTGGGACCTTTGTGCCTCTGTGCCACTCGTTCCCCCCTGTTTTAGGTGACCTTTCTGCCATTTCTTGGGACCTTTGTGCCTCTGTGCCACTCATTTCCCCCCATTTTTTCTGACCTATCTGCCTTTTCTTGGGACCTTTCTGCCCTCTGTGCCACTCGTTTCCCCCTGTTTTTTGTGATCTTTCTGCTCTTCTTGCGACCTTTCTGCCATCTGTGTCACTCGTTTCCCCCCATTTTTTCTAACCCTTTTGCCCTTTCCTGTGACCTTTGTGCCTCTGTGCCACTCATTTCTCCCTGTTTTTGGTTACCTTTCTGCCCTTTCTTGTGACCTTTCTGCCCTCTGTGCCACTCTTTTCCCCCAGTTTTTCTGAACTTTCTGCCCTTTCCTGTGACCTTGGTGCCTCTGTACCACTCGATTATGCCAGTTTTTTGTGACCTTTCTGCCCTTTCTTGGGACCTTTCTGCCCTCTGTGCCACTCATTTCCCCACTTTTTTGTGACCTTTTTGCCCTTTCTTGGGACCTTTGTGCCTCTGTGCCACTTGTTTCCCACCATTGTTTCTGACCTTTCTGCCTTTTCTTGGGATTTTTCTGCCCTCTGTGCCACACGTTTCCCCCTGGTTTTTCCGACCTTTCTGCCCTTTCCTGTGACCTTTGTGCCCCTGTGCCACTCATTTACCCCCATTTTTGTGACCTTTTCTGCCCTTTTTTGGGACCTTTGTGCCTCTGTGCCACTTGTTTCCCCCATTTTTTGTGACCTTTTCTGCCCTTTCTTGGGACCTTTGTGCCTCTGTGCCACTCGTTCCCCCCCCCCCCGTTTTTTGTGACCTTTTCTGCCCTTTCTTGTGACCTTTCTGCATCTGTTCCATTAGTTTCCCCCGTTTTTTGTGTCCTTTTCTGCCCTTTCTTGTGACCTTTCTGCCCTCTGTGCCACTCATTTCCCCCATATTTAGTGACCTTTTCTGCCCTTTCTTGTGACCTTTGTGCCTCTGTGCCACTCGTTTCCCCCCGGTTTTTCTGACCTTTCTGCCCCTCCCTGTGACCTTTGTGCCTCTGTGCCACTCGTTTCCCCCGTTTTTTGTGACCTTTTCTGCCCTTTCTTGTGACCTTTGTGCCTCTTTGCCACCCGTTCCCCCCGGTTTTTCTGACCTTTGTGCCCTTTCCTGTGACCTTTGTGCCTCTGTGCCACTTGTTTCTCCCTGTTTTTTGTGATCTTTCTGCTCTTCTTGCGACCTTTCTGCCATCTGTGTCACTCGTTTCCCCCCATTTTTTCTAACCCTTTTGCCCTTTCTTGGGACCTTTGTGCCTCTGTGCCACTGATTTCCCCTTGTCTTTTGTGACCTTTCTGCACTTTCTTGGGACCTTTCTACCCTCTGTGCTTTTTGTGACCTTTTTGCCCTTTCTTGGGACCTTTGTGCCTCTGTTCCACTCGTTTCCCGCTGTTTTTTGTTACCTTTTCAGTCCTTTCTTGGGACCTTAGTGCCTCTGTACCACTCGTTTCCCCCGTTTTTTGTGACCTTTTTCGCCCTTTCTTGGGACCTTTGTGCCTCTGTGCCACTCCTTTATGCCCGTTTTTTGTGACCTTTCTGCCCTTTCTTGGGACCTTTCTGCCCTCTGTGCCACTCATTTCCCCCTTTTTTATGACATTTTTTCCCTTTCTTGGGACCTTTGTGCCTCCGTGCCACTCGTTTCCCCCTGTTTTTTTGACCTTTATGCCATTTCTTGGGACATTTGTGCCTCGGTGCCACTCATTTCCTCCTGTTTTTTCTGACTTAGCTTCCCTTTCTTGGGACCTTTCTGTCCTCTGCGCCACCCGTTTCCCCCGGTTTTTCTGACCTTTCTGCCCTTTCCTGTGACCTTTGTGCCTCTGTGCCACTCGTTTTCCCCCGTTTTTTGTGACCTTTCTGCTCCTTCTTGCGACCTTTCTGCCCTCTGTGCCACTTGTGTACCCCCGTTTTTTCTAACCTTTCTGCCCTTTCCTTTGAGCCTCTGTGCCAATCGTTTCCCCCCGTTTTTTGATACCTATCTGCCCTTTCTTGGGACCTTTGTGCCCTCTGTGCAACTCGTTTCGCCCTGTTTTTTGCGACCTTTCGCCCTTTCTTGGGACCTTTGTGCCTCTGTGCCACTCGTTTCCCCCTGTTTTTTGTGATCTTTCTGCCCTTTCTTGGGACCTTTCTGCCCTTTGTGCCACTCGTTTCCCCCGTTTTTTTGTGACCTTTCTGCCCTTTCTTGGAACCTTTGTGCCTCTATGCCACTCGTTTCCCCCCATTTTTTGTAACCTTTTCTGCCCTTCCTTGGGACCTTTCTGCCTCTGTGCCACTCATTTCTTCCCGTTTTCTGTGACCTTTCTGCCCTTTCTTGGGACCTTTGTGCCTCTGTGCCACTGATTTCCCCTTGTCTTTTGTGACCTTTCTGCACTTTCTTGGGACCTTTCTACCCTCTGGGCCACTTGTTTCCCCCCATTTTTTGTGACCTTTCTGCCCTTTCTTGGGACCTTTGTGCCTCTGTGCCACTCTTTCCCCCCGTTTTTTGTGACCTTTTCTGCCCTTTCTTGGGACCTTAGTGCCTCTGTACCACTCGTTTCCCCCGTTTTTTGTGACCTTTTTCGCCCTTTCTTGGGACCTTTGTGCCTCTGTGCCACTCCTTTATGCCCGTTTTTTGTGACCTTTCTGCCCTTTCTTGGGACCTTTCTGCCCTCTGTGCCACTCATTTCCCCCTTTTTTATGACATTTTTTCCCTTTCTTGGGACCTTTGTGCCTCCGTGCCACTCGTTTCCCCCTGTTTTTTTGACCTTTATGCCATTTCTTGGGACATTTGTGCCTCGGTGCCACTCATTTCCTCCTGTTTTTTCTGACTTAGCTTCCCTTTCTTGGGACCTTTCTGTCCTCTGCGCCACCCGTTTCCCCCGGTTTTTCTGACCTTTCTGCCCTTTCCTGTGACCTTTGTGCCTCTGTGCCACTCGTTTTCCCCCGTTTTTTGTGACCTTTCTGCTCCTTCTTGCGACCTTTCTGCCCTCTGTGCCACTTGTGTACCCCCGTTTTTTCTAACCTTTCTGCCCTTTCCTTTGAGCCTCTGTGCCAATCGTTTCCCCCCGTTTTTTGATACCTATCTGCCCTTTCTTGGGACCTTTGTGCCCTCTGTGCAACTCGTTTCGCCCTGTTTTTTGCGACCTTTCGCCCTTTCTTGGGACCTTTGTGCCTCTGTGCCACTCGTTTCCCCCTGTTTTTTGTGATCTTTCTGCCCTTTCTTGGGACCTTTCTGCCCTTTGTGCCACTCGTTTCCCCCGTTTTTTTGTGACCTTTCTGCCCTTTCTTGGAACCTTTGTGCCTCTATGCCACTCGTTTCCCCCCATTTTTTGTAACCTTTTCTGCCCTTCCTTGGGACCTTTCTGCCTCTGTGCCACTCATTTCTTCCCGTTTTCTGTGACCTTTCTGCCCTTTCTTGGGACCTTTGTGCCTCTGTGCCACTGATTTCCCCTTGTCTTTTGTGACCTTTCTGCACTTTCTTGGGACCTTTCTACCCTCTGGGCCACTTGTTTCCCCCCATTTTTTGTGACCTTTCTGCCCTTTCTTGGGACCTTTGTGCCTCTGTGCCACTCTTTCCCCCCGTTTTTTGTGACCTTTTCTGCCCTTTCTTGGGACCTTAGTGCCTCTGTGCCACTCGTTTCCCCCGTTTTTTGTGACCTTTTCCGCCCTTTCTTGGGACCTTTGTGCCTCTGTTCCACTCCTTTCCACCGTTTTTTGTGACCTTTTCTGCCCTTTCTTGTGACCTTTGTGCCTCTCTGCCACTCGTTTCCCCCCGTTTTTTGTGACCTTTTTTGCCCTTTCTTGTGACCTTTCTCCCCTCTGTGCCACTCGTTTCCCCCTTTTTTGTGACTTTTTTGCCCTTTCTTGGGACCTTTGTGCCTCTGTGCCACTCGTTTCCCCCCGTTGTTTCTGATCTTTCTGCCATTTCTTGGGACCTTTTGTGCCTCTGTGCCACTCATTTCCCCAAGTTTTTTCTGACCTATCTGCTTTTTCTTGGGACCTTTGTGCCTCTGTGCCACTCGTATCCCCCCGTTGTTTCTGACCTTTCTGCCCTTTCCTGTGACCTTTGTGCCTCTGTGCCACTCGTTTCCCCCCGTCTTTTCTGACCTTTCTGCCCTTTTTTGGGACCCTTCTGCCTCTGTTCCACTCGTTTCCCCCCGTTTTTTGTGACCTTTCTGCTTATCTTGGGACCTTTGTGCCTCTGTGCCACTCGTTCCCCCCTGTTTTAGGTGACCTTTCTGTCCTTTATTGGGACCTTTCTGCCCTCTGTGCCACTCTTTTCCCCCGTTTTTCTGACCTTTCTGCCCTTTCCTGTGACCTTTGTGCCTCTGTGCCACTCGATTATGCCCGTTTTTTTGTAACCTTTCTGCCCTTTCTTGGGACCTTTCTGCCCTCTGTGCCACTCGTTTCCCCCCTTTTTGTGACCTTTTTGCCCTTTCTTGGGACCTTTGTGCCTCTGTGCCACTCGTTTCCCCCCGTTGTTTCTGACCTTTCTGCCATTTCTTGGGACCTTTGTGCCTCTGTGCCACTCATTTCCCCCCATTTTTTCTGACCTATCTGCCTTTTCTTGGGACCTTTCTGCCCTCTGTGCCACCCGTTTCCCCCCGGTTTTTCTGACCTTTGTGCCACTCGTTTCCCCCTGTTTTTTGTGATCTTTCTGCTCTTCTTACGACCTTTCTGCCATCTGTGTCACTCGTTTCCCCCCATTTTTTCTAACCCTTTTGCCCTTTCCTGTGACCTTTGTGCCTCTGTGCCACTCATTTCTCCCTGTTTTTGGTTACCTTTTTGCCCTTTCTTGTGACCTTTCTTGCCTCTGTGCCACTCTTTTCCCCCAGTTTTTCTGAACTTTCTGCCCTTTCCTGTGACCTTGGTGCCTCTGTACCACTCGATTATGCCCGTTTTTTTGTGACCTTTCTGCCCTTTCTTGGGACCTTTCTGCCCTCTGTGCCACTCATTTCCCCACTTTTTTTGTGACCTTTTTGCCCTTTCTTGGGACCTTTGTGCCTCTGTGCCACTTGTTTCCCACCATTGTTTCTGACCTTTCTGCCTTTTCTTGGGATTTTTCTGCCCTCTGTGCCACCCATTTCCCCCTGGTTTTTCCGACCTTTCTGCCCTTTCCTGTGACCTTTGTGCCCCTGTGCCACTCATTTACCCCCATTTTTGTGACCTTTTCTGCCCTTTTTTGGGACCTTTGTGCCTCTGTGCCACTTGTTTCCCCCATTTTTTGTGACCTTTTCTACCCTTTCTTGGGACCTTTGTGCCTCTGTGCCACTCGTTCCCCCCCCCCTGTTTTTTGTGACCTTTTCTGCCCTTTCTTGTGACCTTTCTGCATCTGTTCCATTCGTTTCCCCCGTTTTTTGTGTCCTTTTCTGCCCTTTCTTGTGACCTTTCTGCCCTCTGTGCCACTCATTTCCCCCATTTTTAGTGACCTTTTCTGCCCTTTCTTGTGACCTTTGTGCCTCTGTGCCACTCGTTTCCCCCCGGTTTTTCTGCCCTTTCTGCCCCTCCCTGTGACCTTTGTGCCTCTGTGCCACTCGTTTCCCCCTATTTTTGTGACCTTTCTGCCCTTTCTTGGGACCTTTGTGCCCTCTGTCCACTCGTTTCCCCCCGTTTTTTGTGACCTTTCTTGGGACCTTTGTGCCTCTGTGCCACTCGTTTCCCCCTGTTTTTTGTGACCTTTCTGCCCTTTATTGTAACCTTTGTGCCTCTGTGCCACTCGTTTGCCCCCGTTTTTCTGACCTTTCCTGCCTTTTCCCTGGACCTTTCTGCCCTCTGTGCCGCCCGTTTACCCCGGTTTTTCTGACCTTTCTGCCCTTTCCTGTGACCTTTGTGCCTCTGTGCCACTCGTTTCCCCCCATTTTTGTGACCTTTCTGCCCTTTCTTGGGACCTTTGTGCCCTCTGTGCCACTCGTTTCCTCCCGTTTTTTTGTGACCTTTCTGCCCTTTCTTGGGACCTTCGTGCCTCTGTGCCACACGTTTCCCCCCGTTTTTTGTGACCTTTATGCCCTTTCTTGGGACCTTTCTGCCCTCTGTGCCACTCTTTTCCCCAGTTTTCTGTGACCTTTCTGCACTTTTTTGGGACCTTTCAGCCTCTGTGCCACTCGTTTCCCCCTGTTTTTTGTGACCTTTCTGCCATTTCTTGTGACTTTTGTGCCTCTGTGCCAGTCGTTTCCCCCTGTTTTTTCTGACCTTTCTGCCCTTTCTTGGGACCTTTGTGCCTCCGTGACACTCTTTTCCCCTCGTTTTTTGTGACCTTTCTGCCTTTTCTTGGGACCTTTGTGCCTCTGTGCCACTCGTTTCCCCCCATTCTTTGTTACCTTTCTGCCCTTTCTTGGGACCTTTGTGCCTCTGTGGCACTCGTTTCCCCCTTTATATTTGTGACCTTTTGCCCTTTTTGTGACCTTTCTGCCTTCTGTGCCACTTGTTTCCCCCTCAATTATTGTGCCCTTTTGCCTTCTATTTCCTTCGTTGCCCATCGCCGCTGCATCCCCTGTGGACCGCCCCCCCTGACTGCCCATTCGCTGCCCTCACCTCCCGCCTCCCAGCTGCTCCTCCCTCCCACTTCCCCATATAGCCCGGCCGCTGTGCGGTGAGGAGAGCGAACCTTGACCCTTCCAGGTAGGTTGCTCCCCCTCCGCACAGCACCGCCTGTGTGTCCCTGCCCCAGCTGCCCCTGCTGAGGAAGTTCGAGGCCCTCCTCCACCCGCAGGCTACCACCTGCGCCTCATCCCTGGTAGGCCGTAGGTTTGCTCATCCTCCATTGTGTTGCCTGTATTTTCTTCATTGCTCCCGTTGTACTCAATGCATTTTCATTGTTGTGTCTGTGACTGCTGTTGTCTGTCTCCCCCACTGCCTGTACGTGGTCTGTGCCTGTTTTCCTTCTGCTCCCCTGGCGGCCCCGTGTCTCTCTGCCCGTTTTTGTCTTCTGTTGCTTAGCTGCCCCTGCATTTCTGTGACCTTTCTGCCTTCTGTGCCACTCATTTTCCCCTGTTTTTTGTGAACTTTCTGCCCTTTTTCTTGTGATCTTTTTCCTTCTGTGCAACTCGTTTCCCCCGTTTTCTGTGACCTTTTGCCCTTTTGTGACCTTTCTGCCCTCTGTGCCACTCGTTTACACCTCAATTGTTGTGCCCTTTGCCTTCTGTTTCCTTCATCGCCCCTCAACGCCCCCGCCGGTGTGTCCCCTGCTGTTCACCCCCCTGACTGCTCATTCACTGCCCCTGCCTCCCAGCTGCTCCTCACTCCCACCTCCCCATACATGCCAGCCGCTGCGCGGTTGTGCCGCTGGCGCGCGGCAAGCCCGTCTGCGCTTGTCCGCACCTGGACTGTGCCCAGTGCTAGCACCCCTGGTCCCCGCACCCGCCATTACGACCGCCGCCACTATGACGCCAGCACTCTGCCCGCTCTCAACCCCGGACGGACCCACAACTGCTTGAAGGCCGCCCCTAAATGCACACATGGTCCATTCACCTGCCGGAACTCCAACTACACCAGCCACAGAGCCGACGAACCACCCGCCAAGAAAGACCTCAACCACCTCCGATGCATACTACTGTACACCCGCTCCGCATGCAAACAAGGCGTTGACCTCTGGGACCTGATCAACACAACCTCCCCGGATAGCACCTTCCTAACAGAGACCTAGTTGAACAACTCCTCCGCACCCGACATTGCCATAGCCATCCCAGACAGCTACAAGATCACCCGCAGAGACCACGCCAACGGAGTCGGAGGAGGAATCGCCATCGTCCACACGAACAGAATCAAGGTTTTGACTAGCACCGACGATGCGCTCAGCACCGCCGAACACATGCATTTCCAGATCCACACAAACCCCTCAGAGGCACCCTCGTCTACCGACCCCCCGGACCCCACCCCCAGTTCAGCCACTCCATCGCCGACTTCATCAGCACGCACGCCTTGACCTCCATCGACTACATCCTCCTCCGAGACCTGAACTTTCACCTTGAGAACAACAACGACAACAACTCCACAACCCTGATCGATAACCTCGCCAACCTCGGACTGAGACAACTCGTCACAACGCCCATCCACTCCACTGGCCATACGCTCAACCCCGTCTTCTCCTCAAGCCCGCACGTCTCCGTCAGCCACACCACCGAACTCCTCTGAACCGACCACCGTTGCATCCAATTCACCTTCCAGAAACCCACCGCACCCAACAGATCCCCCGCCTCCGCTGGAGCAAAATCACCGAAGACCAACTATATGCAAACCTCGCCCTCAGCCCCACCCACGTCGCTGCCCACAACCTCAAACGCTGGATTGAGGACTGTGCCAACACTCTCGCCCCGCTGAAGAAACTCCCCCCACAGAGACACCAGCAAGAGGGCCAGCTGGTTCACCACAGAACTCCTAGATTCCAAGCAAGCCTGCCGGAAACTAGAGAAGAAATGGCACAGTGAACAAACTCCGGACAGCCACGCAGCACACAAGGATGCCGTCCACCGCCACCACCACCTCATCAGGGCTGCCAAGAAGACCTCCTTCATAGACCGCCTCGACAACAACGCACACGACAGCAAGGAGCTCTTCAACATCGTGAAGGAACTCTCTAACCCAGGCTCCAACACCGACGACATCCCGCCGTCACAAGCCCTGTACGACTCCCTCGCCACCTTCTTCCACCACAAAATAGCAGACATCCACGACAGCTTCAACACCCAGACAGCCCCCCCCAACAGACAGCAACACAACAGACCCTCCCCACATCATCGACCATGTCCCCTTACTAGCCTGGACCAGCATGAGCGTCGATGACACCATCAAGATCATGAGCACAATCCACTCCGGCTCTCCGTCAGACCCATTCCCGCACCACGTCTTCAACAAAGCAAGCACCTCCATCGCACGCCACCTATGCAACGTCATCAATCTCTCCCTTGAGACCACGACCTTCCCAGAGAGCTGGAAACACTCCGAGATCAACCCCCTACTCAAAAAACCCAAGGCAGACTTAAGAGACCTCAAGAACTTCCGACCCATCTCTCAGCTCCCCTTCCCGGCCAAGGTCATCCTGAAAATCGTTAACAGACAGCTAACCCGATACCTCGAAGAGAACAGAATCCTGGACCCTTTCCAGTCACGGTTCTGCAGCAACCACAGCACCGAGACCGCTCTCATCGCCGCCACCAACGACATCAGGACCCTGATAGACAACGAGGAGACTGCAGCACTCATCCTCCTAGACCTCTCTGCCGCCTTCGACGCCGTCTGCCACCGCACACTACGCGCACGCCTCCATGATGCAGGGATCCTCGACAAGGCTCTGGAATGGACCACCTCCTTTCTCTCCAGCAGAACCCAGAGCGTCCGCCTGCCCCCATTCCGTTCCGAAGCCTCCGAGATCATCTGCAGCATACCCCAAGGATCCTCCCTCAGCCCGACACTGTTCAACATTTACATGGCCCCGCTTGCACACGTTTCCCTACAGCACGACCTCAACATAATCTCCTACGCCGACGACACTCAACTGATCCTCTCCCTCACCAAGGACCCCATCACTGCCAAAGCCAACCTCCATGAAGGAATGAAGGCCATCGCCGACTGGATGAAGATCAGCCGTCTAAGGCTGAATTCGAACAAGACGGAGGTCCTCATCCTCTGCTCCAACCCGTCAGCCTGGGACGACTCCTGGGGGCCAACAGCACTGGGGGCAGCCCCGACCCCCACCGACCATGCACGCAACCTGGAATTCATCCTCGACTCAACGCTCTCAATGACCAAGCAAATCAACGCTGTCTCCTCCTCCTGCTTCAACACCATCCGTATGCTCCGCAATGTTAGGATTCGGTCCCCGGTCCTCTTTTGATGACCATGTTTTTGCCGTCACATGACTTGCCAGCTACAGATAAAAAGTAGTCCTACCATAGTGTTGGTGCTTGTTATTGCTAACCTGTGGGTTCCGGGTATCCTGGTTCCTGTGTATCCTGTTGGCTGTTGCTGGTTCTCACGGGCTCTTGAGAATCGTTGGTGTTTCCCTTTTTTGTCCCTCTTCCCGAGTCCCGGATTCCCGATATTCTTTTATGCCTGTTCCATCCCTTTCCTTCGTGTCCTCTCCTTTTAGGCTGTGAGTTAGTTAGTGCTAGTTTTGTCCCTTTGGGTCGATTCAATTTTTTGTCCCTAATCCTTTTTGAGAATTGCGACCGGCATCCAGGGGCTCCTGTTTGCCATTCACTGTGCGATTCTCTTTTGCCTTTCGAGACGCGGTGAGGTCGGACTGTTTGAAGCGCTGTGTTCGCGCTGTACACACGTCCTTCTGTAACCTCTCCTTCTCGTTATGGGCGGAAATGACATTTGAGGTCATTCCGCGAGCGTAAACCCAGCCGGGTATTACCATTTGATTCTCCTGGGAACGGAGTTGACCGCATTGTACGGATTCCTTTCTACCCTGTTGAATACCTGAAGACACAGGGGTTTTTTATTCATGCCTGTTACTTAGGCATGTTTTTTACCCTGTACATAAATCAGTGCCCAAACCAAACACCCGACACCTTAGTCCTGTTTTAATTCCAACCCAAGAGAAGTTATCTTGGAGTGGTTGTTCCTTGGACTAAATCCCCCTCGAAGCAAACCCTGCATTATTCTCTGGTAAGTGCATGTGTGGTTATTGGCTGGATATGGTCATTATGAACAGGGAAGAATCGGGGACTGAAATGTTACTGTGAGGTGTATTTTTGTTTCCCTGTTACTGCAGGTGCGGAAGCGAGGAGGAGGGTGTTATTTGGATTACGCTCTACAGGGGTGGAAGGTTTGGTGCCTATATATTCCACCCCCTTTTCTGGGTCATTGGCTTACTCATGAGTTGTATCTAGTGAGTGGCCGGTGAGCCGGGGAAGTGGATTGGGACTTACCTCGTTCCTGCAGTGTGTGGGTTGGGCAGGAGCCTAACAGAATAACAAGCCCACGTTTAATTACACTGCCCGAACTAGGATGGATGTTGATACAGGAGCCATGGCAGGGGCTGAGGCCCCTACCATGCTTGATGTAATGGGTGCCCTGGCAGCCCTGCAGGCCCAGGTACAGGACTTACGACAGGAGAATGTTGGATTGAGACAGGAGCTGGGCGCTGTAAGGGCGCGAGAACTAATACAACCCAGGGGTCAGGCTCCCATAATACAGCCAGCTACATTCCAGTATGGAGGGGTGGGACAGAGTAATCCTGGAGGCGGAACACCTGTCGCTATCATCGTGACATCCCCTGTTCCTGTTCCCCTGGCTCCGCCTGAACGGTTTCATGGGGACAGTGAGAAGTTTGGGATGTTTATGAATCAGTGTCAGTTACACTTTATGTGTAGGCCTGGTGCCTTTCCTGATGATGCGGCGAAAGTAGCCTTTACTCTTTCTTATTTGGCTGGTACTGCTGCCCAGTGGGCTATACCCTTGGTGGAAGGCAGGGATCAGGTGTTGCGCGATTATGAGGCCTTTAAGGAGTTGATGCGAGGGTTGTTTGCTAAACATGCATTCATGCAAGCCAGTGATTCCGAATTGTTGAAGTTACGGCAGGGCAGACAGGATCTGCTAACCTATATAGCGACCTTCAACCGGTTGGTATCTGAAACTCACTGGCCAGCGGAAAAGCGGACCTCATTGTTCTACCAGGGTCTTTGTGAAGAACTGAAGGACGTGGTGTCGCAGGTGGTGGATCCTCCAGAGGAGTGCGCCGCGTTCATAGACCTGGTGGTAAAACTGAACCATAGGCTTTCAGAGCGACGTGGGGATTGTGCACCTTTTTTAGGTTTCCCGGGGAAGCCTTATGAAGTCAGAGGTTAAACAGCCCCTTGGGGAGCAGTAGTCATCACCGGAACCAATGGAGATAGGGGGAGTAAGGGGGCCGCTGACCCCAGAGGAAAAGAAACGAAGAAGAAACAAGAATCTATGTATTGTGGACAGGGAGGTCATTTTGCAAGGGAGTGTCCTGTTAAACCATCAGGCGCAGGGTATGGAAAAAAGGTGACATATGTACAGGTAGGAAGTCCCCAACTCCCGGAGCACTCAAGGGGTCAGTATGAGGTGTTGGGGGCAGTAGATTTGGCACCCAGACATTTTGTCATTTCTGCCCATCTCTTGTTGGCCGCACAAAGACGAGTACCAGTATCGGTGCTATTAGATTCCGGTGCCACTGGTAATTTTATTGAAATATCATTAGCTGAGAAGTTGGGTGTTCCCTGTCGATACAAGAACCAACCAGAGCCAGTAAGAGCAATTGACGGGACTGAATTGTCATCTGGTTGCATCACCCGACAGACAATGCCTTTGCGGTTGTTGTGTGAAAATGGACACTCGGAGCGGGTGGTGTTTGATTTGATAGATGCGCCTTCATTCGGTCTGGTGTTAGGGGTTCCTTGGCTTCAGGAACACAATCCCAGGATCGATTGGGTGCAGCGATTGGTGACATTGGATTCTCTTTATTGTTTGGGACATTGTTATAGCGAGGCCAGTGAGAAGGTCCCTTCCTTATCTTGCGCAGCAATGGAAGGAGGTGGGGTCCCAGTGCAGTATTCTGCTTATAAAGACGTCTTTGACAAGGGCTGTGCCCAGAGCTTACCACCACATCGGTCTTTTGACTGTAGGATCGACCTAGTGGCAGGGGTTCCCTTGCCATGTAGTTGTATTTACTCATTATCCGAACCTGAGGAAAGACACCCCAAGGAATATCTGGATGAGATGCTAGGACTGGGGTTTATCCGTCCTTCTTCTTCGCCTGTGTCTTCAGCGATCTTTTTCATACCGAAGAAGGAAGGGACGTTGAGGGCTTGTGTGGATTACCGGACCTTAAATAAGGCAACGGTGAAGAACAGGCACCCTCTTCCGCTCATCCCCGTGTTGCTGGATCAGCTCCGCAAGGCCACGGTGTTCACTAAGTTAGACCTGCGTGGAGCTTATCATCTGATCCGTGTTCGGCCTGGGGATGAGTGGAAGACGGCTTTTAAAACTAAACATGGCTTGTTTGAGTACTGTGTGATGCCGTTTGGCCTCTGCAATGCGCCAGCGGCGTTCCAGTACTTTATAAATAAGGTTTTGAGCGAGTATCTGGATAGGACGGTCATTGTGTACTTGGATGACATCCTTATCTATTCCGAGACAGGAGTAGACCATCACAAGCATGTGATACAAGTGCTGCAGAAACTGAGGGAACATCGGCTATATGCCAAGCTCGAAAAGTGTCAGTTTGATGCTGTAGAGGTGGAGTTTTTGGGGTTCTTGATTTCAGCGGAAGGGATACGTATGGACCCAAAAAAGATACAGGCGATTGTGACCTGGCCTGTGCCATCCACTGTTAAGCACATACAGGCAGTGGCGTCACTGGGGTTGGTGTCACCCGGTGCGGGTAACTCATGGTGTCACCCCCTCACGACTTACTGCATGGACCACCTCTGTCGGAAATGTACGACGCTAGGTAGTGTTTTACTCCCTCTAGCTCCCTCTCTCTGTCTAGCTCCCTCTAGGTCCCTCTCTCTGTCTTACTCCCTCTAGCTCCCTCTGTCTCCCTCTCTCTCTGTCTTACTCCCTCTAGCTCCCTCTCTCTCTCTGTCTTACTCCCTCTAGCTTCCTTTCCCTCTGTCTTACTTCCTATAGCTCCCTCTCTCTGTCTTGCTCCCTCTAGCTCCCCCTCTCCCTCTCTTACTCCTTCTAGCTCCCTCTCTCTCTGTATTACTCCCTCTAGCTCCCTCTCTCTCGGTCTTACTCCTTCTAGCTCCCTCTCTGTCTTACTCCCTCTAACTCCCGCTCTCTCTCTCTCTTACTCCTTCTAGCTCCAGTTCTCTCTTACTCCCTATAGCTCCCTCTCGCTCTCTTACTCCCTCTAACTCCCTCTCTCTCTCTCTTGCTCCCTCTAGCTCCCTCTCTCTCTGTTTTACTCCCTCTAGCTCCCTCTCTTGCTCCCTCTAGCTCCCTCTCTCTCTGTCTTACTCCCTCTAGCTTCCTCTCTCTCTGTCTTACTCCCTCTAGCTTCCTCTCTCTTACTCCCTCTAGCTTCCTCTCTCTCTCTTACTCCTTCTAGCCCCCTCTCTCTCTGGCTTGCTCCCTCTAGCTCCCTCTTACTCCCTCTCTCTATCTAGTGCCCTCTAGCTCACTCTCTCTGTCTTACTCCCTCTAGCTCCCTCTCTCTGTCTGGCTCCCTCTAGCTACCTCTGTCTCCCTCTCTCTCTTACTCCCTCTAGCTCCCTCTCTCTGTCTTGATCGCTCTAGCTCCCTCTAGCTCCCTCTCTCTATCTTACTCCCTCTAGCTCCCTCTCTCTATCTAGCTAGCTCCCTCCCTCGCTGTCTTACTCCCTCTAGCTCCCTCTCTATCTGTCTTACTCCCTCTAGCTCCCTCTCTATCTTGCTCCCTCTCTCTCTGTCTTGCTCCGTCTAGCTCCCTCTCTCCCTGTCTTACTCCCTTTAGCTCCCTCTCTCTCTGTATTACTCCCTCTAGCTCCCTCTGTCTCCCTCTCTCTCTTACTCCCTCTAGCTCCCTCTCTCTGTCTTGATCGCTCTATCTCCCTCTAGCTCCCTCTCTCTATCTTACTCCCTCTAGCTCCCTCTCTCTGTCTAGCTACCTCCCTCTCTCCCTGTCTTACTCCCTTTAGCTCCCTCTCTCTCTGTATTACTCCCTCTAGCTCCCTCTGTCTCCCTCTCTCTCTCTTACTCCCTCTAGCTCCCTCTCTCTGTCTTGATCGCTCTAGCTCCCTCTAGCTCCCTCTCTCTATCTTACTCCCTCTAGCTCCCTCTCTCTGTCTACCTAGCTCCCTCTCTCGCTGTCTTACTCCCTCTAGCTCCCTCTCTCTCTGTCTTACTCCCTCTAGCTCCCTCTCTGTCTTGCTCCCTCTCTCTCTGTCTTGCTCCGTCTAGCTCCCTCTCTCCCTGTCTTACTCCCTTTAGCTCCCTCTCTCTCTGTATTACTCCCTCTAGCTCCCTCTGTCTCCCTCTCACTCTTACTCCATCTGTCTTCCCTGGATTTGTATAAACAAGAGTCAAGCAACAGGTGGCACTGTAGTGAAGAGCAAGCTGAAATTTGGAACTGGTTCACTGGAAAACTGAAGACTGTGCAAGATACTGAAAAATAGGAAACCATGCACCCTCAGATGAGCTAGGCTGCTATAGAGTTGCCTTGTGAGCAAATAAAATTGCAGTCAAGCATTGCAGATCTCCTGCGAGACGCTGGCGAGTGTGAACAGCATGAGGAACAGGCAGAGCTCTTGGCTTAAGTTGGTATATCCAAAAAAGACATGAAATGTTAGGGCCCTACTCGCGTCAGGCGCGCAACACCCATTGGGCTCACCGGGCTTCAGCCCCCCCCCCCGTCGCCTCCTCTGCCCGGGCTAAGATTACACGCACTGATATGGTGCAAGAAGGCTGCGCATCCGATCCGAGAATGTGATTTTTTAAATGCTTTCTGAGAGGCCCAGGAGCCCGAGCCAGACAGCCAGCCTCTGAACAGTTTCAGCGAGTGAACCCCCCTGCCCCCACCTCTTGTTTTCCTTTAGAGTGGCGCAGAGGTGAAATCCTTGCCTGAAGGCAGGGATTTCACCTAAGCACTTGATGGGTTGTGAGCAAGGGGTGTGAAGATGTGCACAGCAGGGGGAAGGCATGGCCAGTTAAGGTGATGCTTTTCCTTTGTAAAGGAATTTCTGCTGGCATCTTAGCCCAGGGTGTGCTGTCTGTGCACTTGTATAGATGTATATTCCATACAAGTGCACAGACAGCAAACCCTATGACGCCAGCAGGAATTAATTTACAAAGGAAAAGCTTCACCTGCACTGGCCATCCATTTCCCCCTGCTGTCTGTGCATTTGACCCACATTGATCTAAACAGTGAGACCTTCGGGAGGGGCTGGATGCCAGGACACAGTGCTGCTGATCAGCCATACTCCACAGTATAGTATCAGAAGAGCAGGCAGCAGTTTTTTGTGTAAGTCCCAGTAACTTTAATGCATTTTTCAGCACAGCATTACCTACTGCCTGCATATCTAGGTTACTGTGAATGTTGTTCTTGACTTACATACATAGAAACGTCAAAGAGGACAGTCCCCTTCAAATATGCAAATGTAGTGTAAGTTTGTAGTGTTCATTTTTTTTGGGGTGCTAGTGGGTAATTTTAAAGTTCAGGGTGGGTGTGGGTTTTAGGGTGCCAGTGAGTAATTTTATGGTTCAGGGTGGGTTACGGGTGGGTTACGGATTGGGGTGCCAGGGGGTAATTTTAGGGTTCTGAGCGGGTATGGGTTTTGGGGTTCCAGGGGGCAACTTTAGGGTTCAGGGCAGGTGTGGGTTTTGGGGTGTCAGGGGGCAATTTTAGGGTTCAGGGTGGGTATGGGTTATGGGGTGCCAGGGGGGAATTTATGGTTCAGGGTGGGTATGGGTTATGGGGTGCCGGGGGGAATTTATGGTTCAGCATGGGTATGGGTTTTGGGGTGCCAGGGGTAATTTTAGGGTTTAGGGCAGGTGTGGGTTTTGGGATGTCAGGGGGCTATTTTAGGGTTCAGGGTGGGTATGTAATGTAATGTAATGTAATGTAAGGATTTATTTATACCGCGCAACTATCGCTCCAAGGAGCATCTTGGCGCCCACTTGTGTAGCTGATCAGATAGAAATCTTACACTAGGGATCTGGCAGTAGTGTCCGGAAGGGTAAAGATCCAGGTTTTTAGTTGTTTCCTGAATTCAGTTTCTCTGTCCAGCGCTCTTATGTGGGGTGGGAGGGTGTTCCATGCTTTTGCACCTAATACCGCAATGGACTTGCCTCCACGAGTCTTAAGCCTGAATGGTTGAACTGCCAGAAGATTGGCGTTGGTCGAGCGAAGAGTTCGGGTTGGATGATATCTGGTGAATTTTTTCCGCAGATACAGTGGTCCACGTTTGTGAAATGCTCTGAAGGTGATGAGCAATATTTTAAATAGAATTCTTTTAATGATAGGTAGCCAATGTAAAGTTTTAAGGGCTTCTGTCGCTGATGATCTTCTGGGCCACTTTAATATGAGTTTGGCCGCCGAATTCTGCACCATTTGGAGCCTATGGGTGACCTCCTTATTGGTGCCTGCATATAATCCATTACAGTAATCAAGATGAGATGTAACCAGTGCGACCACCACTGTTTTCCTGGCTTCCAAAGGAAGGAGATCGAAGAACTTTCTCAGACTCTTTATAACACCAAAGCACGTACCTGCCACTTTCAGTGCCTGCTGTTTAAAGGACAGATTTCTATCAAAGGTCACTCCCAGGTTGCGGGCCGTGATGGCAGTATTGGGTGGAATTTCTGCTTTCTCAGGCCACCACAGTCTGGGTATGAATTCATTGTTTGGGCCCATCGGTATTATCTCCGTCTTCCCGGTGTTACATTTCAAATGATTAGTTCGCATCCAGTCAAAGGTCGCCGTAAGGCAGCCTTTGAGTTTCTCTTCCCAGTCCTGGTTGTCTTTGTCCATGGTCAGGATCAGTTGCGTGTCGTCGGCATAGGCTATAGCTTCTATGCCAAACGAAGCAATCAAGCTAATTAGGGGTGCGGTGTAGACATTAAACAATGTCGGGCTAAGACTAGAGCCCTGAGGTACTCCTGTCGTGAGTCTTCTCTCCCCAGATTGAAATTCTCCTAGCGTCACTACTTGTCTCCTTCCACTCAGGAAGTTCTTGAGCCATTCAAGTACCACGCCAGTGATGCCAAAGGATTTCAGGCGGTCTATCAGAATGATATGTGAGACCGTATCGAAGGCCGCCGATAGGTCTAATAGAATCAGGACGGCCTTCTTCCCTTGGTCTAGGGCTGTACGGATGGTATCTGCAGTATGCAAGAGGGCGGACTCCGTTGAGTGCTGTGCTCTAAAACCTGCCTGGTTAGGATGCCATGCTTCACTCTCTTCTAAGAACCTGGTCAGTTGTTGATTGACCATAGATTCTGTGATTTTGCATAGAGCAGGAAGTAAAGAAATGGGACGCAAATTAGATAATGTGGTAGGGTCAGGGAGCTGTTTCTTTTGAAGGGGTCTCACTGCTGCTATTTTCCACTCTGAGGGGACATTGGCTGTGGCCAGGGAACTGTTTACAATGTCGTTAATGACAGGGTTGGCAACCTCCACAATAAGGTGCAGAAGTTTAATAGGGCAGGGGTCAAATGGAGAACCAGATTTGGTGCGGAGAATAGTCTGTCGAGATTCCTCTAAGCTGACAGGTTGGAAGCTCGTCAATTGTTTCTCTACCAGTCTCTCCTTTCCATTAGCTTCATCACTGGTCAGGCTAGGGATTACGAAATCCCTAGTCAGGCCCTGTACTTTAGCTTCAAAGTACTCGGCGATGGCCTCGCACAGAGTCTCTGAAGGCGGGATTTCTTGTGTTAGGAAGTCAGGTTTATTAAAACCCCTAACGATGTTGAAGATGGCTTTCTGTTTGTTATTTGCAGCCTCAACTGCCTTGCAGTAATAGGTTTTTTTTGCCAACTTAATATGTTCATGGTATTTTTTCTTGGTAGCGTTATATTTGGTGCGTTCTAACATGCAGTAGTTCTTACGCCATCTGCGCTCTGCTCTGCGTAGTTCTCCTTGTCTTGTTTTAAGATCTTGGTTAAACCATGGGGCTGACTGCTTCTTTTTTTTGCCTTTGGTCTTCCTCATGTTTCCCTGCCCCCCCATTCTTTTTAGTACATTCATCCATTCCTTGAACGTATTAGGGTCCGTATTCAGGGATCCTATCTTATTAGGTCTACATTCCATTGCCAATCTGGCAAGGTCTGGGTGGGCTATTAGTTCCTTCCATTCTTCATGGGTGGACTGAAATTGCTGATCGCGATTTTTACATTTCTTGTTATGTTCAAGCGTGAGAGTGAACGGTATGAGCGCATGATCTGTCCATACCTGAGGTTTTGGATGTTCACATCTTAAAGTGCTTATGTTAGTCGCGATACAGTTGAGCATGTGTCCTGCATCGTGAGTGGACTGGTTACCATTGATCACTAAGCCAAGAACTTCCATGGTCTCCCTAAATGATACAGCCGCATTGTCTGATCTATTTTCTAAGTGAATATTTACATCCCCCATGACCGTGAAGTTAGAGTACTTTAGTACCAAAGGGCTGAGTGCTCCTCCTATTGTTTCCAAGAAACCTTTACAAGGTCCTGGTGGTCTATAAATTACTGCACCAGCAAAAGTGAAGGTGTCGTTAATTTTTATGCAAAAACCCATTCCTTCAGCTTCTTTAAGATCCTGTAGCTCTAACACTGAGCATGAAAGAGTGTCCCTGTATGGGGTGCCAGGGGACATTTTAGGGTTCAGCGTGGGTATGTGTTTTGGTGTGCCAGGGGTAATTTTAGGGTTCAGGGCAGGTGTGGGTTTTGGGGTGTCAGGGTGCAATTTTAGGGTTCAGGGTGGGTATGGGTTATGGGGTGCCAGCGGGGAATTTATGGTTCAGGGTGGGTATGGGTTATGGGGTGCCGGGGGGGAATTTATGGTTCAGCATGGGTATGCGGTTTGGGGTGCCAGGGGTAATTTTAAGGTACAGGGTGGGTGTGGGTTTTGGGGTGCCATGGGATTAATTTTAGGGTTCAGCGTGGGTATGTGTTTTATAGTGCTAGGGGTAATTTTAGGGTTTAGAGCAGGTGTGGGTTTTGGGATGTCAGGGGGCTACTTTAGGGTTCAGGGTGGGTATGGGTTATGGGGTGCCAGGGGACATTTTAGGGTTCAGCGTGGGTATGTGTTTTGGTGTGCCAGGGGTAATTTTAGGGTTCAGGGCAGGTGTGGGTTTTGGGGTGTCAGGGGGCAATTTTAGGGTTCAGGGTGGGTATGGGTTATGGGGTGCCAGTGGGGAATTTATGGTTCAGGGAGGGTGTGGGTTATGGGTTGCCGGGGGGCATTTAAGGTTCAGCATGGGTATGGGGTTTGGGGTGCCAGGGGTAATTTTAAGGTTCAGGGTGGGTGTGGGTTTTGAGGTGCCATGGGATTAATTTTAGGGTTCAGCGTGGGTATGTGTTTTATAGTGCCAGGGGTAATTTTAGGGTTTAGGGCAGGTGTGGGTTTGGGATGTCAGGGGGCTATTTTAGGGTTCATGGTGGGTATGGGTTATGGGGTGCCAGATGGGAATTTATGGTTCAGCATGGGTATGGGTTTTGGGGTGCCTGGGGTAATTTTAAGGTTCAGGGCGGGTTTGGATTTTGGGGGGCAAGGGGGAATTTATGGTTCAGCATGGGTATGGTTTCTGGGGTGCCAGGGGTAATTTAAGGTTCAGGGCGGGTATGGGTTTTGGGGCTCCAGGGGGTGATTTTAGGGTTCAGGATGGTTTTGGGGTGCCAGGGGGTAATTTTAGGGTGTGGGGTGGGTATGGGTTTTGGGGTGCCGGGGAGGGATAATTTTAGGGATAGGATGGGTATGGGTTTTGGGGTGCCAGGGGTAATTATAGATTTCAGGGCGGGTATGGGTTTTAGGGTGTGAGGGGGTTAATTTTAGGGTTCAGCGTGGGTATGTGTTTTGGTGTGCCAGGGGTAATTTTAAGATTCAGGGTGAGTATGGGTTTTGGGGGGCAATGCATCAAACTAACAAAAATGTGTGCTTTAATTGTTGTCCAGTTTCAAATGCAGAATTCACCACATTTTTTTCTCAGCTTGACCTGAGCATTAACCGATCCTGATTATCTGCCATTTTAGCTCCGCCCCATTGATTTACATTAGCCATGCCCCTTCATCTGCCATGTTAGCCCCCCCCCCCCGAAATTAAGACCTAGTTGCCCCACATGATTGCAACAGTGCCTGTCACATAATATTCAAAGATTGAATCTCTATCTTTATTAACACACCTGCATACAGTCCGCTGGCTTCAATGAACAAAGCAACCTTTCCCCGGCCAAGAGCTTAATAGGCACGCAGCAGCTCATTAAAAACCCATCGATTCCCTGCTGCCTTTGAGGGTTAGAAATCCTCGAAACCGGCCGCACGCTTTCTGATATAATGCCGCAATTTTGCAATGTTTGGCATATTTGGCAATGCAATAAAGGCCCTGGAAGCACTGGAGGGTGGGGGATGGGCTGGGCAGGGGCAGGCTACCTCGACGAAAAGGGCATGTGTGGGGCATAGGAAGAATTTAGAAAACCAGCTTGCACCCGCCGAAGAGGGCCCTCAGGGCCGTGTTTTCATTTGTGTGCCACTGCACTGCTTTACTACTACGACAGTCTCACGTCATGCAGTCAGTATTTATGATAATTATATACAGTATATTATACATTAAAATTATACTATTCTCTACTGTCTCTACTACTAGTGACAGTCAGCAGTCTCTCACCGTTCCAAATTTGAAGGGGAGAGAAGATAGTGCCGGAGTCGGACTCGCCAAGGCTCGGACTAATGTCGTCGTTCTTTTTAAGTTTATTCTCACGACGCACAGTACGCACTCTCCCTGGCGCTGGCGGGCGCCTGACCGCCGTGACGCGTCAGAGGCTAAAAGCAGCATGTGCAGTTGCGCACTGCGCACAGAGCGCGGGGGCTGTCCCAGGGCCGTCACGTCATTGGTAGTAGGGAAAAGATTGACGGCCCTGGGACCCAAACTGCTGAGCAAGTGTCAGTGAAACCAAACTGCAAGTCAACGATGCCATTGCCTGCCTGCCTGGTATATGCATAACTGGGTTTGGTTTGGCTTCGGTTTCGTTTCGACTTTCATCACAGAACAACAATGCAAACCCAAACCCTTGACTACTTGACTTCTGTGACCCATCCATTCCGTGCACGTGCAGAATGCAGATGGCGGATCGTGCCCGTAGCTACGGCAGGCCGGGTGGGGTGCGGTGGTGGCGCGCTTCTTGCACTAAAGCAGGACGCAGGTAGACTTGTCAGTGTAGATTGGTGTCACCCCCCAGATGGGGTGACACCCGGTGCGGTCCGCACCCCCCTAGTGACGCCACTGCATACAGGTGCTTTTAGGGTTCGCCAATTTCTATCGGCGTTTTATAGCTAATTTTTCTGATATCGTGGTGCCCATGACACGATTGTTGCGAAAGGGGGTCCCTTTTGAGTGGACCCTTGAGACTCAGAGTGCCTTCCGGTTGTTATTGAAGACCTTTACGTCTGCTCCTGTGTTGGCCCATCCTGATCCTGCCTTGCCGTTCTATGTAGAGACCGATGCGTCAGCTGGTGCGGTGGGTGGTGTGCTTTCGCAGCGAGAGGAGGGTACGGGCCATATGCATCCTATTGCCTATTTTTCCAAAACGTTGTTGCCAGCCGAACGCAATTACACTGTGGCGGAACGTGAGTTGTTGGCCGTGAAACTGTCCTTTGAAGAATGGTGTCACTATTTGTGGGGGGCCAGACATACAATCACGATCTATACGGACCATAAGAATCTGGAGTTCTTTAGATCAGCTTGGGCGTTGACACCAAGACAGATGCGATGGGTTCTGTTTTTTAACGAATATGATTTCATCATAACATACAGACCAGCTGCTCAGCAGATAAAATCCGACGCACTGTCTCGGATCCATATCGATCCGGCTGATGTAAGACCAGTGAAAGAGAGTAGACCTATGATTGACAGTGGGAAGATAGTTGGACCGGCTTCGGTGGAGGAGTTTTCCTCTACTGTGAAAGACCATTTGCGCAGGATGGATTTGGCTCCATGGTTACAAATGTCTCAGGTGGTGTCCCGAGATGGGTTGTTATATCATGGGGATAGGTTATTTGTCTAACACAGAAAAAAGAAGACCAGGTCAAAGTGTGGGGATGGCAGTTATCCCCAAATGATGATATACCGCCTAGAGGGTGGTCTGATGGGACTTTTTCAGCCCAGTGAAACCCAGCACTTCCATCCACATGGTTATCCGTGTGATTCCTACACACCATCTAGGACAGCACACCAAACTTTGACCTGGTCTTCTTTTTTCTGTGTTAGATGTATATTTGGGGCATAAGATGACAGGTCATTAAATTATATCCCCTCTGACCCTCCCCACTTCTGTTTTTCAGATAGGTTATTTGTTCCACCTGATTTGAGAGGGAAAGTGGTGGAGTGGCGTCACTCCTCCTCTTTGGTCGCACATCCTGGGATGGGTAAGACGAAGGAGTTATGCTTGAGATGGTTTTGGTGGGAGACCATGGCACAGGATATTCAGAGGTATGTGACGGCTTGTCCTGTTTGTGCCATCAACAAGCCCTCACATAGTAAGCCCACTGGTCTTTTGAGCCGTTGGAGGTCCCTCCCTCCCCTTGGCATACTGTTAGTTTGGACTTCGTCACTGACCTTCCCTCGGTGTCCGGATTCACCCCCATTTTTGTGGTGGTGGATTTGTTCACTAAGATGGCGCATTTCATGCCACTCAAGAAGATCCCGACCGCAAAGGAGATGGCTTTGGAGTTTATGACCTCGGTTGTACGGTTGCATGGGTTACCATCCGCTGTAATATCAGATAGGGAGGCGCAATTCGTGTCCCATTTCTGGACGGAACTCTGTCTGGTGCTCAAGATGGATATACGATTGTCATCTGCGTATCATCCTCAGTCAGATGGGTAGACGGAGCGCACCAACCAGACAATGGAACAATGCTTGGGGTGCTTGATTACGTCTCTGTCGTGTGATTGGGTGACGGCTTTACCCATAGCAGAATTCGCCTACAACAATAGTGTACACACTGCCCTGGGGATGACACTGTTCTATTGTTCTATGGGATACCATCCTAGAGCATTAGCTATCCAACCCACTGGGCACATGCCAGCCATTGATGAAGTGTGTAGGCGATTGAGTGACATCTGGGAAAAGGCAAGGGTTAGGCTACAAGAAGCCAAGACTGCTATGAAGTTGCAGGCGGATCGTCATAGGGTCTCGGCCCCTGGCTACAAGTTGGGCGATCAAGTATGGCTGGTTTCACGTAATCTGAGATTGCAGGGGTCTCGAAAGTTACAGCCTCGGTATGTAGGTCCTTTTCCTGTGGGACAGGTGATCAATCCTGTGGCTCTGAAGCTCTTATTGCCATCAGAGTACAAGATCCACCCTGTTTTCCACACATCTTTATTGAAGCCCTTTGTTCCCTCAGATCAGGTTTTGCCCCCTCCCGCCTCAGTGATGGTGGATGGCGAGGAGGAGTTTGAAGTACAGGCTATTCTTGATTCCAGGCGCAGGAGAGGATGGTTGTTTTACCTGGTGGATTGGAAGGGTTATGCCCCGGATGATAGGACATGGGAACCAGCTGGGGGGGTGCATGCGCTCGTTTGGTTAGGTTATTCCATAGACAGCATCCCCGGAAGCCCCGGCAGGTGGGGAGGGTCATTGGAGGGGGGGGGGGGGGGTACTGTTAGGATTCGGTCCCCGGTCCTCTTTTGATGACCATGTTTTGCCGTCACATGACTTGCCAGCTACACATAAAAAGTAGTCCTACCATAGTGTTGGTGCTTGTTATTGCTAACCTGTGGGTTCCTGGTATCCTGGTTCCTGTGTATCCTGTTGGCTGTTGCTGGTTCTCACGGGCTCGTGAGAATCGTTGGTGTTTCCCTTTTTTGTACCTCTTCCCGAGTCCCGGATTCCCAATATTCTTTTATGCCTGTTCCATCCCTTTCCTTTGTGTCCTCTCCTTTTAGGCTGTGAGTTAGTTAGTGCTAGTATTGTCCCTTTGGTTCGATTCCATTTTTTGTCCCTAATCCTTTTTGAGAATTGCGACCGGCATCCAGGGGCTCCTGTTTGCCATTCACTGTATTGGTGCGATTCTCTTTTGCCTTTCGAGACGCGGTGAGGTCGGACTGTTTGAAGAGCTGTGTTCGCTCTGTACACACGTCCTTCTGTAACCGCTCCTTCTCGTTATGGGCGGAAATGACGTTTGAGGTCATTCCGCGAGCGTAAACACAGCCGGGTATTACCATTTGATTCTCCTGGGAACGGAGTTGACCGCATTGTACAGATTCCTTTCTACCCTGTTGAATACCTGAAGACACAGGGGTTTTTTGTTCATGCCTGTTACTTAGGCATGTTTTTTACCCTGTACATAAATCAGTGCCCAAACCAAACACCCGACACCTTAGTCCTGTTTTAATTCCAACCCAAGAGAAGTTATCTTGGAGTGGTTGTTCCTTGGACTAAACCCCCCTCGAAGCAAACCCTGCATTCGTCTCTGGTAAGTGCATGTGTGGTTATTGGCTGGATATGGTCATTATGAACAGGGAAGGATCGGGGACTGAAATGTTACTGTGAGGTGTATTTTTGTTTCCCTGTTACTGCAGGTGTGGAAGCGAGGAGGAGGGTGTTATTTGGATTACGCTCTACAGGGGTGGAAGGTTTGGTGCCTATATATTCCACCCCCTTTTCTGGGTCATTGGCTTACTCATGAGTTGTATCTAGTGAGTGGCCGGTGAGTCGGGAAGTGGATTGGGACTTACCTCGTTCCTGCAGTGTGTGGGTTGGGCAGGAGCCTAACACGCAAGATCTACAGATGGATCCCGACAGATACAAGAAAGACAGTCACCCAGGCCCTCGTCAGCAGCAGACTTGACTACGGAAACGCCCTCTACGCGGGAGCCCCGACCAAGCTCATCAATCAACTACAACGCTTCCGAAACGCCTCGGCACGACTGATCCTCGATGTACCACGACACGGCCACATCACCCCCCACCTGAGAAACCTGCACTGGCTCCCCGTCAACAAGAGGATATCCTTCAAGCTCCTCATCCATGCACACAAGGCACTCCACAAGACCGGCCCAGCCTACCTCAAAAGACGTCTCTCCTTCTACACCCCCAACCGCCAGCTACTTTTCGCCGACCTCTCACTCGCCACCGTCCCGCGCATCCGAAGAACAACCACCAGCGGGAGATCCTTCTCCCACCTCGCCGCCAAGTCATGGAACACCCTCCCGCTGAGCCTACGACAGACCCAAGACCTGCTGACCTTCAGGAGTTCACTAAAAACATGGCTGTGTGATCAGTAGTGGCCCACACCTCCCCCCCCCCCCCCCCCTCTCCCAGCGCCTTGAGACCCTCACGGGTATGTGGTGCGCTTAACAAATGACTGATTGATTGATTGAACCTTTCCCAGAAGGCAACCAAAGGGCATAGTCCTATAATTCAAATATAGGCAAAAGTATGGTTCACAGAGTAAAATACTAGCTTTCATAATATGGCCTACCAAAGATTATTTCAATTGCTATAGTAAAGGGCGAGTGGGCAGAGTCTAAGCGCTTCTCTGGTAGTTTCAAAATATCTTTGTCTGCAAATATCATATGCCAGATGCGATGCCGTGCCCAGATCTAAAGGGGGAAATTCGCTGTTGACACTGTATCGCATAATTTCGTGTTTTTATAATGTTTATAACATCGAGGGTCTCCCAAGTTCCTTAAAACTTTATTTATGCGTTTTGTTTATGGTTGGTTGTGAGCACTCATAGAACACATATGACTTGCTTTCGTTTTGAGGGCAGAATTGTCTCTACCTTGGTAAATATTTCAAAACAAATGCTGAGAGGAGATGCCCGTTGGCCACTTGGCCTGGGGGTGGCCCGGATGTCAAGTTGTTTTCGAGGCATGTGCCCTACACTCACTCCTGTGACACTTCTTCAGCTGTTCTGTGGCAGCCCATCAAACAGCTGCTGCGCAGGGCTGCAAGTAATGCGTGGAATGCCGGAAAGTCTGTGCCTCGGCGCGCGCACTGCCCGTCCTGCGCCACCCATGTTCAAAAACTGAAGCAAACCCAGTGTACTACACTTCATGCGTGACCTTAGACACGCCCTACGCGCATATTAATGCCACTGTTGCTTGCAAAGGGGTTGCAATCCGAAAGTTGTGACAGAAGAAATGCGTGTGGGAGATGAGTGGGCTACATTCTGTTGTGGTCTCCAAGAGCAATGCAGTGAGCGGTGAGGAATTCCGTTTTCGGGAAACAGCTGTCAAAAGTGTTAGGAGACACTTGACCAGTTTCTACACCTGAAGTGCGCACGCGTACATAGCTTACTACTTTTCACTTCACGCCAAGGTACAGCGACAAAATGCACGAGTCAACTGTCGTCTTCACTCTGGACTTGAAAATGGTAATCACAGGTCACATGACAGACATGTCATGAACTCTTCCGCCCAGGCGCTCGTACTCAGTAACGTCACGTGTCACCTGTCAGCAAGTGCGCGTGGCGCCTCATTCGGGGTATTATCAAGCACTATATACATGCTGCTATAGTACAGTGCTGTAGCGTATTCTGGTACACAGAGCGTAAAACATGGCGAACACGTCCGTAAATGAGATCACTGTGTGAATGTAGTAAATTGGCTCTCATGCATCCACTGAGCACGCTTTCTTTTGGAGTTGTAGTGGACCAATGGGCATTTCCAGAGGATTGTCAGATTACTGGTTGAATAAATGAAAGAAGGGTATGGAAGACACTGTGATAACTATGGGAATTTTCGAAAATAATGTGCAATTAAGTTTCCATTCTGTTCATCTAACTTATATCCGAATGATCATTGTGCAGGCAATAAAAACAAGTGTGGAAAAAATGCACCAGGTTGTCCATTGTTACAGAGTGTGCCTAGAAAGCAGAATCCTTTCCTATAAAGTGGTGCTCCGTTAAAGGTAACATTACAGAAATAAAAAAAGCAGCTCGCTACACTTTTTCTGACTGTATTTGTATTGTATGCAACATGTAAATTGCATTCAAACAAGATATTGGAATTAAGCATAAATCGGCATGTTAGTGCATACCACATATATTATCAAATGCACTGTTAAACATGCAAAGTTTGCGCATGCATTGGAGAATACGTACGTAAATACGTTAAACACTAATAAACTACGAGCATACTTAACATATTATATGCATGTTGTAGTGTATATATGTTTTTCAATACGGTTGTGACGTGCCAGCAAAAAAGAGCGCAGTTACCGGTTAAACCAAGCACACTTCATTCAGTTCAGTTTATTTCTAATTATGTATTTTACCGAGGGCCAGTTGAATTTTGGAATCCTGCTGTGGTGGCATTTTCTACATAATCATGAATTTGCCACTTTTGACACATAACCTTGCATCTGTTATACGACTTTCAAATTTTACCCAAAAATGTGTTTTAGCTCAAACACAGGTAAGTTACTAAACAAAAAGCGCCACAATAGCTGCGTACAGTGGCAAATCGTATACAAAAGTTAGCACATCATGTTTCAATTGCTGCTTCTCATATTTAGGTGTTAAACTAACATTATGAGGTGCACTCTTGCACAAAAAGTGTGAACTGTTGCTACAATTAAAAAATAATGATGCTGATACGGATTGTGCCGCATTATGCCACATACGTAGCCTTTTCTTGGCGCACACTTTTCATGGCCATGATTTTACCACGTGCAAGTAGAGTTCTAAATAGTCACTGAATTGGGTTTTTGATACCTATAAAGAGACTTCACTCTTACATCCGCCTTCAGGGACAAGTTATGTTGAGAAAAGCAATAATATTGGGTCTCGCATGTCTGCAATCTCGGCAGTGAGTGGGGACTCAAATACTTTTTTTTGAAGGGCAACTTTTTCCATTTTCTTATCAAAATGTCAGGTGCTGTCCGGGGAGCTAAAGACAGCAATGTGCACTTCAGATAATGGCAGGAGAGAACTGGCAGCCTCGCGCGACCAAACCAGGGGTGTGTCAGCTCTCTCCCCCTGAAGAATGATAAACTCAATGAGCCTGTCTATTTTTAACCTGCTGTTCTTTCCTTTTGGCAGAGTAATCAGTGTGAGCTGAGCCTTCCCCTGAATGAGAGCGGGTCCCCGGCTGCTGCCTCCTGACGCGGTCACCGGAGGCAGAGAGGTCTCCAGGCGCTGCCTTCCTGAGGACACCCCGTGCACAGGCGCCATGTCCGGCGAGGATGAACCCGGCGGTCAGGCAGCCCCCACCACCACAGCCGTCAGCTCGGTGGCCGTCCAGGCAGGGGACTGTAGGCTGGTGGTGGCCGTGCTGAAGGTACGTTCCTGACACCTTACTTCCGTTCTTGGCCTTCTCTCACATGTCAAAGAAATGTAGCATTTTCCTGTCGAAAGGTGTTTTTTCGGCATTTGCGACTCTTATGACACTTAAGCACGATGGCCTGCAGGCCAGATTTCAAATTATAATGTGGTAGGCTCATTTTTCAAAAGGAAATATGTCTGTGTTAACATTCAGGAAGAAGGGGTACACCATTTGGTTTACTTTTTTCCACTTTAAGAGAAAAATTAAAGAAATTCCAGCTGCTCAAATAAGTCTGTGGAGTTACTTCTTAAAATGGTGAGCCGGTATATTTTGAAAAGTGCGTGCACTATGTAGTGAAGGTAACCTTGGCTCGTCCAGCAGGGACCATGTGCTTGCTAATGCCCTCGCTGAAAGCTGAAGATATATGAAAAACATCTGCTGCTAGTAGTTTGCAACTTGTCTGCACATTTTTTATAACACTTATGCGTGCGTGTGGGTGTGTGTGTGTACTTGTGTATTCCGGTGCAGTGTCTGCGTAGCGCGAGTGTACTGGCGTGTGTGCGTGCATGTTTGGGTGTGTGTGTGTGTGTATATATATATATATATATATATATATATATATATATATATATATATATATATATATATATATATATATATATATATATATATAGATAGATAGATAGATAGATAGATAGATAGATAGATAGATATATATAGATATATAGATATATATAGATAGATAGATATATGTCTATGTCTGATATGTCTGTGTGTTTCTGCAATGCTGTATATGTGTGCCATGTATTTTCATATGTATGTTTGCTGCATGTGTGGCGGAGTTTGCGTGAGTGTTCATGAGTAGGACTTCACGATCTGTTAGGTGTGTGTGTTCCATTCATTGAGCTTGCATCATGTAATAGGACACGTTCAGTTGTCCGTAGAATGCAGTCAGTGACCCCCGGGTCTGGCAGCCACTGTACCATAGCCATTTGTGATATCACTCCGTCTGCCTACTGTAAATAACTTTGAAGCTGTATCATGCCTCCCGTCTACCGCTTTAGCTCGTATAGTATTAAGATAACTCAGTAGGTTAACATGATATTGGTCTTTAGGAGCACCGGTTAATTACGATACATTCATGCATTTCTGATATATAAGTGTCTAAGACTTTATTTTATCTCCATACACAGTTTTGTTTTCCTGTGTTTAGTGGATGCGTTCACTTTATTTTCCAGCCACATCTTCTCTGACCACTAAAAACAGTGATGCCTGGGATACAGACAACTGAAACGAACAGCTACGAACCAGCGTCCCCATTTAAAATGAATTCCACAAGAGAACAGTTTCTAATGTAGCGCCCTGCACTGATAATAAAATATTCAGTCATTGTACCTTCTGTGGCAACCTGCAAATGACTGGCAATGTGTAAATAATTAGGGGCGGGTGGAACTCGTGGAATTTCATCCGTGGAATTCCGCGACATTACCTAAAAACTCCACGAGATTCTACAGAGTTCCGCCAATGGCTGGAGATATGCACATCACGCTGTGCGGGCTGTGACTTAAAGAAATCAGTGCAAATAAAGAAATCAGTGCAAATAGCGCCAGAGGTGCACAAGCGCGTGCAGCCATTCGTGTTGATTTTTGCTGCCTCTTGCATAGAAAATCTACTTGAAAAGCCGCCCATTGGCCACCTCTCTTGGTCATCAGCGTTAGAAAATTCCACTAGGAGATGCCAAATCATGCACGTGCTCACCATTCCGCATTTTTGGCGCCTTGAAGAGAAACAAATTTCGCCACACTGCGATTGACCGAATTTGGCCGAATCTCTGTATTACAAGAGTATTGAGTAGTTGCCCAAATTCCACCAATTCTGCGAGTGGAATGACATTTGCCACCCGGCCTATCATAATGTGCAGACCTGATGCACTGAACTTCAGCATACGTGGAATACACGCAGATGGCATGCACAGTGAACATGTTATCACAAAGCCACGCTGAACAATCAGATTGTCATTACAAGGCATGAAACAATACGCATATTGCCACAAGTCACAACTCTACACACATTAAACATGTTATGCTTACATTGAACTAGCCAAGGGAAAATAAGTATGTTATTAAACATAGTAAAAACCCACAAATGTGCTACAGTCAATGGACACAAACCCACGCACAATGACCATGTAATGATTACATGGCACAACACCAGGCTCAAAAAAGTCATATTATGAAGGCACAAATTCCACACACAAAAAAAAGCGCGTTAAAAATACAAGTCACAAATCCTAAATAACAAATTTGGATCAGCTTTTGGCTCTTCAAAACATCCGCAACGGGTGCCTGCGGCAGATGGTGAGGCCTTGAATGCATAGTTCCTAGATCACTCTGAGTGAATACAATACTTGGATTTTGGAAGTTTTACATCCCGCAGGTCATTCCATTGTCTACATCAGAGCGCTTTACAGTTGTATACCCATTGACTGACTGGCAAACAATGCCATGAAAACCTTTAACTATATATAAATTAGATGTTGTCCACCCAGCACCGAACGAGTGTCGCATGTTTTGGTCATAAAGGTAACAATATTTTTAAGATTCATACTCATTAGGAGTGCTCCCTAGCAACAAGGGACTCTTCTTGATTGGCGTATATTTGAAGATGTTATTTCAAGTAATCTTTTGATATCTTTTTTCTTATTTAGGCTACATACCTAAAGCTCAGGTTGTACTCATGTTTTTGAAGCCAACGGGACTATCCATGGCAAATATAGTGGAGCTGTCCTTGCTGGGGGCGTACCACCAGCCCTTGCAGCGGGGGTGTCCCCCCATCCTTCAAGGGGGCACCAATTCAGCCTAGGCCATAAGGCCTCTGAATATGTGTGAAATGGGGGAGTTTCAAGGGCCCCTCATTACATTCTGCTGGTAAGGCTCGAGGGGGAGGGGCCGTATCATCGTACCCTAGGTCACTGGTCCTCAGCTCACACGGGCACTGTGTGCAGTGCTTCTTCAGTGCATTCATTCAGTGGTGCGTCACAGATGAGTGCTTCAGAGTTCCTGCCAGGAATCCAGCCCAGGGCAGTATGAGATGCAAAGCAGCTTAGTTTAAATAGCGTGCATTCATCCTGGCCATCCAAGGTCGGACTGATAGACTCAAAAGAATGTGGAGTGGGAAGGCCGCCCTGAGTGTTCATCCCTACTTCCGGTTGAGACCCACGAAGTTTCAGTGCCAACAGCTGCATGATTTTGCGTTTCAAAGGCTATGTTGAAGGCCTTTAGTGCCGAGTTTCCCGCATCCCACACATGCAGCTTCCGAGCAGATAGCTCTAGTGTTTGGAAGCTTTTTCTAATGTAAAGCAGGGGTTTACTTTTTACGTTCTAAACAATTTCTCACTGTATTATTACGGATGAGATAAGGTAAAGAGGCGAGGCTGGGTAGTGTCTTGCGCAGAACCAATGAGTAAGTAGAGAAAGATGTATTGCTAGTAACAGTTGCTCTAGGGAACTCAAAGGCAGCGGCCAACAACGTGCCCAAAACAATCTCCTGTGCAACACAGAAAACAGTAAATTATGAACAATAATTGGTCCCCGAGCAGCGGAATAGAATAATAGAAAGAAATTTGTTTTCAAAGTTTTAGTCCAAAGAAGTCCTCCAGATAATGCCTTTACACAAAATGTTCTTTATTTTCTTTATGCAGATCAGTCAATTCACAAGTTCCAGGGGTTTCTCATGGATTAGTATTTTAGTTACAGGATAAATTCCGTTGTCTTTATTATATTCCAGAAGTACGTCTAATCAAGCGGTTTCTCGCAAGCAGCGTTTTGGCATTATGGAGGGAGTACTCTCCGGGACCTGATTTGGGAGTAGCGACACTACCCAATTGCTGGACTTGACTCACCAGCTCTCGAAAGATTTATTGAATTTTGCTTGCGAGAAACCTCTGTGGACTTGTACTTTGAGTCCTTTTTAAGAAATATCGTGCGACTTGAATTAGACGTACTTCTGGAATATAATAAAGACAACAGAATTTATCCTGTAACTAGAATACTAATCCATGAGAATTTTGTTTAGACCTATGCATGATATGATGATGAGATCTTTATAATACTTCTGCCCTGAGGAAGTCACTGGGTGTTTTTCCCCCAGGACGAAACACGTGTCGGCTACACTGGATGATACCAAGCAGAGAGGATCATCCCCTAGAACTTGTGATTTGACTGATCTGCATAAAGAAAATAAAGAACATTTTGTGTAAAGGCATTATCTGGAGGACTTCTTTGGACTAAAACTTTGGAATTTTTTTTTTCTATTATTGTATTCCGCTGCTCGGGGACCAATTATTGTTCATTATTACGGATGAGCTTAAAGAAATAGGGCAAAAGACCTACTCTGCCCCTTCTTGATTTCTGTGGTCAGCAAATTTTGTCTCCACCCACCACACGCTCTGGCCAATTCATTGTTTCGTTTTCTTACTCTGTAGTTATTCATGTTGGTCAGGTCTTTTTGTGTTCCAGTGATCGATCAAAATGGAGCTGAGCAGGCTAAAGGGGGCTTTATTGATGCAACCTGCACGCAAATTCTTACTTTTACACCTCCACTCGCTATGGTGTTTAGGTATAAATGTTTAATTAAAGTTTTATGCAAAATTTCCACTGAACGTTCCCAACGGGATAGCAGACAATAAGATTCTGAATTGGGAAATAAAAACTATAATTAACTCCCCGCCTAGCAAACACTTAAGCACCCCCACCCATCCTCCTACCACTGCGCATGTCTGTTGTAAATAGTGCACTATGCTATGGTATACAGTTGTAGACACAATCTAGTCTTGTGCTTGCTGATATTTCTTTGGGATTGTATTGCAGCTTTTGTATTGCACTTACTACACCAATGTGGGGTGCTAAAGTACTTGCACACATGGATTGCAAGTTACACTGTGTGTGGTTGGAAGGGTGTTATATTTGCTTTGGGCCTCTGTGGGTAGTGTTTTTATGTCGTGAACCTCTGAGGGGAGGTCTTCGTGTTGTGGGACTCAGTGTTTGGCCACATTAGCTGTCCATGTCTTGCCATTTATCACCTACCAGTGCCCAATCCTTGTCAGAGGTGCTTTGTACAAGCCGTCAACTACCACCCATTTTGAGATTGTATTTCAGATTAAGCATCGAGTGCGGAATTGTATGTCCTCTTCAGATTTCAAAATAATGCTATGCAATACCTGTATAGGTATATTCAATCCAGTTGAATTCAAAACTTTATTCAGCAGCATTGTGGCAACCATAAAAGTTATTCATGAAAAGAAAATGCTAAGAACATTTTACATCCTAACAATTTAAATTGGAATTTAACCGATACATAAAATACCTCAGCTAGAAAGATAAAATATCTCATACAGTACCAAATTGCAGCAGCATATCTCATCAGTGCATCAAAGTTCATGTGTGTGAGGCAGCCTTTTAAAATGTGCCTACATTAAAAAACACTTAATCATTATGTAAAAGTCATAAGAATCTAAGAGTAGGTTGTAGTGTTGTGCTGGACGCTTTCTAGTGTCTCAGCAGACACTTAGTTTGAAAGCCATTCCCTCGACGGCTGGACACACTTGCACCCCTCACCCATCCACTACAGGCATCACAAGTGACGTGAGCCTGCAAATAATAGGGCCAGAGTGCACATGCTTATGGCCAGTTAGCTATAACTATCACCCAGTGTCTGTGTCACTACTTTTAGTAGCATGTGGGCCTAGGCCCACAACATTACACAGGTCTGCAATGATTAAGGCCATAACAGCACTTTTTAAAAATAGGGTTAAGAACAACTTGGAATATTGCGCATAAAATGTACAGAAAAAGATAAAAAATGCAAAGTCTGTTTAGAAGCATCATCACAAGGGCAATATATTGAATCAATATGCTGTGTATAGCCAGGGGAAAAGCATAACAGGTAGTTAACGGTGCCTGATCTAAAACAAAATAAGAGTGAATGTTCCTACTTGCCTCGAGCAGTCAATAGATAATTAGTGATGCTATCAGGGTCATATAAGTCCAAATATCTTATGACAATTGGACATTTGTGGAGATTCCTGAGCCGCTGGGACTCCTTGAGCTGGATAAAAGCCTCTGTCACTCTCCTTTTACTTAGTGAAACACAGGTCAAGGGATCCCATAAAAAGGATTCCATTCCTATACGACTATAAACGGATTTAACATAACTAATCCAGGGGATTTGCAAACCGTTATCCAGGGAGTGGCAATCCAGTATTGTTTCTCATGTTAGGGCAGACTCAGGGTTTTTCTAAATTGATAACCAGAGCAGGGCAGGCCGGACGCGGATCAATCTCCAAGGTATCACAGTCCCAGTTCTATATGATTAAGGGCTCCCGATTTTATTATATTAATTTTTTTTAATTTCTGTCTGTATTTATCCACATTTTTTTTGGCAATCTTGGTATTTATCCATATTTATTTTGTGTTTTGAGAATAAATGGAGTCGTACAATTGTATATTTTTGCATTTATTTTACTAATAAACATGCAGTCATACTTTGCTATCTGTTGCATTTTATCAAATTAAGTAGCCAAATATAGCAAAACATTACACCCAAAGGTAAATATCAGCATTATAATACACAGTAAGTCAAAATCACTTTATTCGGTTAATTTAAAACCATAAAAGTATACTACATAAAATCTGAAAGAACCATTTACAACATACACATATTTCTTTAGGAACATGATCTTGTATACCAAAGACATCAAAATAAAAATCATTTACAGTCATTACAAGGGGTTTAGTGTATGCATAATTCTTTTAAAACAATCTTATGTGCCAGAGCTCCAAGATAAAACCATTTAGCATCATTTCTATATAAAAACCAAATTGAAACCACATAACAAAAACTTTTTTTTCCTTTCCCTAACCGCTGCAACTAAAAAACTGGCAATATTAAAACATTCCCATGGGTTATTCAGCATCTGTAAGTATATTAGTGCAGGCCTAACCTGCATAACGCTTTTATTTTTCAGTATAGGTGTTAAAAAACGTTTGCGGATAAGATAAAAATGGTCGCAGAACATTATAAAGTGCAGAGTGTCTTGAATAGAAAAATTATCGCAAGGGTCCAAGTCTTTCACCTTGCACCATCCATGGGATTTGCCAAAACAGAGTGCAAAAGGTTACATCTAAATCTTATTAAAATGAAGCAGTGGTAAGGCTTTGTTATTTCATGTAGGTATGGTCCTATTGCTGGAGATATTTTCAATAGTATATGGGCTCGTACTGTGGGTTTCAGGAGCTCTCTAGCCTCTCTCTCTCTCTCTCTCTCTCTCTCTCTCTCTCTCTCTCTCTCTCTCTCTCTCTCTCTCTCTCTCTCTCTCTCTCTCTCTCTCTCTCTCTCTCTGCTTGCATCACACACATGAAATGTTTTTTCATCCAAGGATCACTCTCCCCATTACTTTTACTGCCTAATCAAACAGCGATATGGGCCTGTAACATCATGGGTCCTCTCTCTGACCCTTCTTAAGAACAGGTATAATGGTAGACTGTGACCAAGACCGCAACAGGCCTTGCAAATAGGCCACATTAAAAACGTGCCAATATTTTAGAGCATATTGTCACATTTAACTTGTAAAGATAGGCCGGGACACCGTCCGGTTCGGGGGCTTTATTACTTGTCATTTGTATTATGGCCTTACTTCTTCTTCGTCAAAAACACGAAGGCATATTTTCCCTCTAACGAAAGCAAAGGGGTGAGGTACCCACAACTACGTGGTCACTATAGATCTATTTAAAATGGGTGAACCACTGATCTTCGAGTATGGTACAATCCAGTGGGCAGTTGCTATCTCCTGTAAAGAATGGCATATTAACAATCTCCCAAAACCTGGCATTATTTTTGATAACATCTATAGACTGCAAATCGTTCCAGGCTTCGTTTTTAATTTCTGTTTTACGGCTTTTTAATGTTTGCTTATACCGTATTTTCCGGCGTATAAGACGACTTTTTAACCCCTTAAAATGTTCTGGAAAGTCGGGGGTCGTCTTATACGCCGGATGCTAAATTTGAAGGAATGTTTTCATGCGTTTTTACATAGCGCGGACTACACCCGAAGGTGTCAGACTGCTTCTGCATTATATAAAAATGGGCTGATGTGAGCAACAATAACAATGGACAAATTACAAAAGCAAACATTAAGTTACATGGATCAAAAGTGACAATAGCGAGCAACCAAAATACATGAGGTAGCAATCGGTACATTCCTGGAGAAAAAGTGATAAGTGTGCAGGTTACAAAAGCATACAAAGCATACAAAGCATACAAAGCATACAAAGTACGAGCCAAAATAAAATAAAATACATTCTCAAAATGGCTATGCAGGACTGCGTTGGACTGCACTGGAAGTGGGGGAGTGGGGGTAGTCTTATACGGCGAGTATAGCACGAAACCTACATTTTATTAAGCAAAGTAGGGGGTCGTCTTATACGCCGGGTCGTCTTATACGCCGGAAAATACGGTACTTTTTCCTGAGTATAGCTATTTGGGCCTTATCTTGGGGAGCTTGCTTCAATGCAAGAAACAACTTTTGGTGTGCATCTGTACAAATATGATCAAACCACCTCTCACCCTCCTCCTTATCTTTCCTCGTGGGCTTTGTCATAGCACTAGACTTCTGTTGGCTGATTCAGTCATAAGCTTTCAGGACTACTTCCTCCTTGTTGGTACTATCTAGGCAAGAATTAATGTCATCACTGGAAGTTTCTAATAAATCATTGAGGAACTGTTCTGGGATTACCATGCTCCACTTGAGCCAACGATCCTGAACTTTTAACTTTACATTGTCTCATATGATGCTCAGCCCAGACGGTGTAATTTCCTCATACCCCAACACAGAGTTAGGTGTTTAGGGTTGTGATCACTGAAAGAGGACCATTTGGCTCCACAAGATACAACCTGAGGTAACAAGCATGTGGTAATAAAAATATAATCAATTGTAGAATTCACACCTTTTGCCTTAAAGAAGGGAATATTTTCCTCAGCCTCATTGGTACTCGGCTGTATAAAGCCAAAATCAGCCGAAATATCCTCTAGAAACTCTCCTTGCTGCGTATGCTCAAAATGCAAATTTGAGCAATTCTCGGGGCCAAGGATATCAGCGACATTACAATCCTTTAGGCACAAATGTATATTAAAATCCTCAAAAATGTTCACCAAATAAAAAGTATTTTGCTTCTCTCTATATGATTCTAAAAAACATTTCAGGTGTTATTTGAACCATTGGACAGTTACAGGATTCAGCGTCTAGCTTACAATGTGTACCTAAATTATTTAAGGAAATTAAGGTCAGTAAGCCTCCCTTAGCTCTACCCCCAGGGAAAGGCTGTGCAGGTTCAAAATAGGTTGAGTAGCCGTCCACACAAATGGTGTTATTGGTCTCCCAGGTTTCCTGCAGACCTGCCACATCATACTCCCTTAAGCAATTGGCCCATCTTGCATCATCTTGTTTTTTAAACCCACTACATTCCAACTAAGGACATTTAAAATGTTGTTTGTAGTACCTACTTTCATTTTAGTAGGGCAAGATTTATTAGTTCTTAAATTAGCCGCACTCTGTATTACTTTGCTATCTGTAGCATTTTAGCACATTAAGCAGCCAAATATAACAAAACATTACACCCAAAGGTACATAACAGCATTATAATACGCATATATTTAACCTGTGCCTCTATTTAGGGAAATCTGAACCTGTTTTTTAACTTCCCATGCTGTCAATCTGCTCAGCTGATGTCCTGTAAAGCACGAAAGACAGCATGGAGAGTGACCCACAAGAGGCATCATTTTCTGTATTGGTTCACTTTTAAAAATAAATACAGACCGAATTTTTTTTTCCTTTCTTTATTTATCTGTAAGAAACAGTAAAAACTGAGCCTTATTTATGATTGCTGTAATTAGCAGCAGGGCTGGACTGGCAGTATAGGGCACCGGGCATTTTCCCGGTGGGCCGGAAGGATGGGGGCCAGTTTTAGACCAGAGGGAACCGTTTTTGTTACTGGGGGACAGTTTTGCAGCAGCGCTGCAATATCGGCCCCATGTAAGAAAAACAGCAGCAGTGTAGCAGCAGCAGTATTTCCATCAGCACCCCTGCCCCTCTGGTGGCGGGTTCAAGTTAATTGCCAGGGCTGGTTTGCATTCCCAAGTCCAGCCATGATTAGCAGCAGAGATGGGAAGTGCAAGCAGAACTCTGCACAAACTGCGTAGTATTCTGTGAGGCCCATAAAGGACCACAATTGTTCTTTCCCCCTGGGTCATGGGGCATGTTTAATAATCTTCAAAAGATTTTTCTTTGGCTTAACTCCGTAAGCTGACATTGTGTACCTCAAGTATTCTGCTTGTTCCTCCAAGAAACAACATTTGTTTTTACGCAAAGTAAGACCTACATCCACAATATACTGTGTTGTGCTCCTTAATGGTCTTACCAAAAATCCGTATGTCATCGTAAAAATAGATAATGTTGTCCATCCCCTGAAGCACTTCTGAAATCATGCATTGAAAAACACTTGCCACTGATGACAACCCAAAAGGCATATTTGTGCACTGAAAAATTCCTTCCATTGTTATAAACACAATGAGTGGTTTTGAATCCTCCGGGAGCTTAATCTGATGGTATGCGTTTATTTAAAATCCAATTTAGAAAAATACCCCCTCAGCATAAGGATCATTTGTTAATATTGAGTAGAGGGTAAGTATTGGATACAATGCCCTGATTCAAATATCTTAAATCCATGCAGAACCTCAAATGATCATCAACTTTGCATGTAATGATCGATGGGACACCCAATTAGAAGCTTCCAGAGGTTCCCTCTTGCAACATCTTCTTTATCAACTCTTTTACCCCTTCTCTGACAATAACGGGGACTCTTGTCAGCTTGTGCTGAACCAGGACAGCCCCCTTTTTGAGTACGATCTTGTGTACGTATCCCTTCAACATGCCCAGTTTGTTGTCAAAAATTTTTTTCATTGAGTCCAGGATGTCAGGAATCGATTCTTCTTCAACCACCATCACCTGTGAAGAGGCCGTGGGGTTGACAAAGGTGTGCAAGCTTATTGATGTACCCACTGCAAAATTAGGGGACCTTGCTCTGCCATGTACACTTTTCCTTGCATTCTACCTCCAAATTCTATGTCAGCATTCATACAGGCCACAATATCAATAACCTCTCCTTGATATACCGCTGGCAAAATATCTTTGGGTTGTAATGTTGTACCTCCCCACAGTTGCTCAAATATGGCCGTAGGACAATGGTGTATATTGAACTTATGTCCACCTGTTAGAACTGGAGTCTCTAGTTGGCAGAGGTAGGTACCACTGTCCAAATAGGGACCCTTGCTTCTAGTCAGAGTAAGGAGGAAACACTCTTTAGATAACCTCTGCTCACCCCCTTGGTAGCTTGGCACAAGCAGTCAGGCTTATCCAAAAGCAATGTGTAAAGTATTTGTACCAACACTCACAGTAACACAGTGAAAACACCACAAACTGACTCCATAACTGTTTAGAAAAATAAAGGTATTTAATCTAAACTACACAAGACCAAAACGACAAAAAATCCAACATACACAGTTCAAGAATATGGTTGCAAAAGAGTTCTTAAGTTTCTTAAGGTTAGCAATAAAATTATCCACAGTTGCGTCACATTTTAGCCACAGTACCTTTGTTAGCGATAAAAAGTTCCAAGCACAGAAGCTGTAGCGGTGAAAAACAAGCAATGCGTTGCTCCTGAGATCCTGGGGAGGCGTTAGCGACAGCCCCGTTGCAGCAGCGGGCGTGTTGCAACGAATCCGTTCTGTATGGGGAGGAAGGCCACTTGTATGGATTCCTTTGCGTAGGTTCTGTAGGAAGTTTTCTCCCGCAAAGGCACGATGCGATCTTCCTCGGGTGTTGCGATGATCTCCGGGGTGACGATGCGCGGTCCAGCAGCGATCTTTCTCTCGCAGCTCCTCGATGCGATGGCTCTACGACGATTCTCGCAGCACCGTGATGCGATGATTTCACCCAGCGATGACAGTCTCTACGACGATGTTCGCAGCGGCAGAAATAGTCCCGCTAATGAAAGGTGCGACGTCTTCAGGCAGCGGCGACAGGCCCTGCGACGATCTCGGTCTTCGTAGCGGTGGGAATTTTCTCGCTCGGCCGGGATTGCGATACATTTTCTGTAGCAAAGTCTTTAAAAGCTTGTTTCCCAGCTCCCCAACACAGTTACAACTTCTAGAGGCACCACACATGAGCCACGCACTCCAGGAAGGACAGAACTCTCTCAGTAGAGTTCAGGGAAGCGGGGGGGTGAAGACCTTTTGTTCCTGGGACTTCATAACAGGGAGCCAGCTCTTCTCAGGCCCTTGGAGATTCCTTCAAGCAAAGGGACACAGCACAAAGAAAAGTCCTTCCCCTCTCCTTGGCAGCAAAGCAACTGCAGGTCAGTCCAGCAGAGCAACAGCAGGACAGTCTTCCTTCTTCAGTTTCAGCTTTCTCCTTGGCAGAGGTTCCTTCTTGATTCCAGGATGATCTAATTTTCTATAGTCAGGGGTCCTGTACTTTTACCCCTAAACGTCTTTGTTCCCTTTGTGCAGGAGGGCTCTGAGCCCGGTCTGAACCAGTTCTGGGTGTTCCTTGAGCACTTTATTTTCCTGGCTTCTCCTTTCCTTTCAGAGTGAGGGGCAGGGTCGTCAGCCGCCCAGCAGGAGTTGAAGCCAGCATTGTGGAAGGCAGGCACAGCCCTAATTAGGCCCAGGGGTGCTATCTCCTCCCACCCCTCAAGTTGCAAATGTAGTCATTCAGCCTAGGGCTGATTCAGCCAGCCTCCTGGGGAATCCCCAGCCCCTGTCACTCTCAAACCAGACAGTCAATTCACAAACAGGCAAAGGCACACAGAAAGGTCAGACAAGAGAACAGCAACTTTCTATAAGTGATAATCTCAAAACACAGGAGTTAAAAACCACCTTTCCTAAAATATGTGTTATTAAATTCTGAGTTCAAGAATACCAGGCTTTTATGTCCTATCTTGCTCTTATGGGGAGATATGCTGGTAGCCACTGTAGCCAGCATCCCCCATGATAGCCTATGGAGCAAGATAGCCTTGCAGCAGTGAAAAACGAAAATGGCTGTAATTCACTACCATAGCATGTCACCTGCACAAGTACATGCTCTACCTTTCACATACACTGCACCCTGCCCAGGGGGTACCTTGGGCCTTCCATAGGGGTGACAAATGTGCACAGAAAGTGAAGGGTTAGGCCTGGTCAGTGGCGACACTGACCAGGAGGACATGGCAGTTCACAGACTGCACACAGGCACTGCGGTGGGTAGGCCTGAAACACCATTTCAGGGCTACTCATGTGGGTGGCACAATCAGTGCTACATGCCCACTAGTAGCATTTGTCATCACCAGCCCTGGCACACCCAGCGCACTTAACTAGGGACTTCTTGGTGATACAAATATGCCAATCATGTATATCCAATCATAATAACAATTTACACAGAGAGCATATGCACTTTAGCATTGATCAGCAGTAGTAAAGCGCCCAGAGTCCTATTGCCAACAGCCACGGGTCAGAAAAAATAAGGGAGGAAGAAGCAAAAAGTTTGGGGATGACCCTGCAAGAAGGGACAGTTCCAACACCACCATAAGTTGCACAGTAAGCCCATTTATTTTGAACATTATTTTGGGTCTATTCCTCCTATGGTTCTCATCTAACCCTTCAGTTTCACCCTCTACACTTTCAGGCATCTCAGCTGGTTCAGTGGATATATCAGAGACACCGGTTATCGTACCACGACCTACCTCTCTACACACTCTTGCAAAGTGCCCCAGAAGGCCACATCTTCTGTACTTTCTCTTATTAACAAAACAAAACATTGAGTCAGAGGCATGACTTGCTCTCCCACACCGATTAAAACCCTTATTAGCTTGTTTGGATGGTGCTTAATTGATTCCCTTGTATTGCTGAGCTTGTCTGTAGTAAGATGCTCACCACCTGATCTACCTTCAATTCGTATTTCACAAACTTCACTTCCCTGATTCTTCTTCTCCAGTTCTCTCGTGCATAAATCTGGTTGCTCTAGCAGTTTGCCAATACCTATGGCATCACTTAATGTGGGGTTCTTAGCTGCCCATACCTCTCTTGAATCTTTTTGTAAGAGAAGTTGGTCCCTAATGAGCTCATCTATCATAACACCAAAATGACACTTGGTAGACAACTCATGGAACCTAACTACAAACTCATCTATAGTCTCCTCCGCCTTTTGATGTGGAGTATAGAACTTATATCTTGTCATAATAAGGTTATCTTCTTTCGCCTAACAAATTTCCAGCCTGCATCTGGCTTCTCTAAACCGATTTTTAAGGGGTTACCCATTTGCCTCAACTGCTGGAGGTAAATATCTAAACACCGGTTGACCCTCCTTGCCTAGTGCACTCAACAGCAGGGCCTCTTTCCTCGATGGACGAAACCCCTCGCCATCTAAGGCTTCCTGGTAGTTGTCAAACATTAAGCCCCAATCTTCCTAAGGCATGGGTGGGGAACCCGGCTGCAACAAGAAACATGGTGGTGGAATTACAGAAATGTGAGAAGGCGAATCTACAGAAGATACCTCACTGTGATTGCTCTCGGAGGCTTCCATAACTTACCCAAGAAAGCACTAACCTAACTTCCCCCAAAGAGAACTATAAAAAGGAACAATGGGTGTCTTAAAACACATTTACCTGTTAAAAACAAAATACAGCAGTCCTGAAATTTCCAGAACAAAGTATGCTTATCACTGAGAAACGCACTGCAATTAACTCTCATGTACTTCATGGAGAAAAGAAACCTCCAGAAATCTCTGTGAAATGCACTGTAATAAATACACTTTAAAATGTACCTAGCATCACCAGGCACTTAGTGCTCTAATCATTTCGCCGTAGATCAAGTCATAAGGTCTGCGCATCACCGATGTGTGCTCCGTAGGAAACGAAGTGCACTAATAAAGTGTGCACATCACTGTTTCCATCTACTCACCACAAGCAGGATTCCTTCGCTCACTCAAGATGGTTAACATGTTATTTCAAATACATCCCCAGTGGAGGCACAACGGTAAAGTTCAAAACAATGATTCAAAAAAGGTTTGTATCCAATTGAAGGTATTTAATCACGTTTCGTAAAGCTTAATCCATTGATATTTTTGTCATATCAATAATCTTGACATTGAAAAGATCAAATGACGGTAATGCGAGGGGAACGCCTCCGATGCATTTCGGGCGGGTGGCCCTTTGTCAAGGAGCGCTGAAAAGGAGACAAGCTACCGTAAGAATGAGGAATGTGAGGGAAAGGCGGTCAGTAAAAGTTAAAGTGCCGATCAATGGTGGGGACTGAATGATGCCGGAGGTAGTGAGGAAAGTGGTTGGGGCGGGGTAGCGTCAGCGCGTGACGAGGGTGGGAAGGAGTGAAGGAATCGGGTCAGGGTGCCGCCTGCACAAGCGGTGGCGGCGGAGACTTACTTCGTTACGCATGTAGTGAGGCTCACTACTTCGGGTTGGAAAGAGCTGGACGCCTAAACTGTGCGCGGACACGGGACCGTTAAGAGTGACTGGGTGGGCATAGAAGTCGATGACGGACTAAGGAAGGAAAGAAGGAAAGATGAGAGGAACTGTGGGGGCCATCTTGGAAAGGTGTATAGGGATGGGTGAGCAAATCAGAACAATGCATTTCAGGAAAAAATAATAATGCTATACATGGTATGACGTAAAAAGAAATGTTTTAAAGATAACAACTAAACTCAATACGATCATTAAGACCGTGAGGTTTAAGAGTTTGAAGACGATAAATCCATTCCAGTTCTCTCTGGAGAAGGAATTTACTTATGTTGATGCCTTCTTTCTTGGAAACTGTCTCTAGGACGATGTATTGGAGTTGAGCAATGGAGTGTCTGGCTTCAGCAAAGTGCACGGCAACGTTGGATTTATCGTGTTTCAAGCGTATGTTCGACTTATGCTCGTTCAAACGCGTTTTGATTTTACGCTCGGTTTTGCCGACGTATAGCTTGCCGCAAGGACATTTTAATGCATAGATCAGATTAGAGGTGTCACATGAAGCGTTGACTTGAAGCTTGATGGGATTGCCTTTCATTGGGTGTCTGATGATATTTCCTTTGATGATGCTATTGCAGTGGCTGCAGTTTAGACATGGTTGGGTGCCTTTATATTGAGGAGGTTGAATGGTGGGTTTCGAAAGAATTTCCTGGATGTTCTTACTCCTAGAATAGGCAAATAAAGGCGGTTGTTGAAAATTGTCCCGAAAGTCTGGGTCCATTTGGAGGATCGGCCAATGTTTAAGGATGATTTTCTTATACATTGTACTAGATGTGGAAAATTTAGAAACGAGGACCATGCGTTGATCATCTTTTTTGGACTTCTTAGTAAGGCTTTCATGTCTGAAAATTTTAGCCACTTGGGTTTGTGCCTCAGTGAGAGTGGTTTCTGGATATCCTCGTTTTAGGAAGCGTGTATGCATTTCTTTAATGCGAATGTCAGCGGTATCCTCATCGGAAACAATGCGTTTAACGCGTAGCATTTGTGAAAACGGCATTTGTTTTTTAAGAGATCCCTGGTGGAAGCTGGAAAAGTGGAGGGTGTTGTTGCGATCGGTGGGTTTTCTGTAGAGATCAGTGCTGAAGCCTTTGGAGGTGATTGTCACATTCACATCGAGAAATGAAATTTGTGTATCGCTGATTTGCCAAGATAATTGGATACGTTCATCCTTCGTGTTAAGTTCCAACAAAGCGTCATTCAGTGATTGTTTGGTGTTGGTCCATACGAAAAAGAGGTCATCAATGTATCGAACATACATTCTGATGTTATCTTGAAAGGTCCGGTTAGCATAAATGTATGATTGTTCGAAATTGTCCATGTAAACATTAGCATATGTGGGAGCAGCGCAGTTTCCCATTGCCATCCCGGATAACTGTAAGTACCATTTGTGGTCATTCTGAAAGTAGCTATGGTATAGGGTGTATACCATGAGTTCCATAATGAATGATTGCATTTGCGGATCGATGTTGCTGTTCAAAAGGGCTGCTTCAATGGCCTCGATACCCCCCTGGTGGGGTATTGATGTATACAGTGAGTTGACATCTGCAGTACATAGGATACATGACTCGTGGTCTTGAATTTGAATAGTTGAAAGTTTGAGTAAGAAATCCGTGGTGTCTTTGATGTAGCTGTTGGAGTTGGTGACGAGTGGCTGGAGGTACTTATCAATGAATTTGCCGCTGGGCTCGTGAATTGATCCTCTAGTCGATACGATCGGTCTAAAGGGTGGGTTGTGGAGGTCTTTATGTATTTTGGGACTCATATGAATGGTCGGACTCCTGGGAAACTCGAGTAAGAGAAAGTTCTTGGTGCGGTCTTCAATGATTCCGTTACGATGTGCTCTAACAACTATTTCTTGCAGAATGTTGAAAAATTCCCGAGTAGGGTTATTGTCAAATTGCATATAGATGGAGCCATCTTGTATGTGTTCTTGGAGTCGTTGTGTGTACATGGAAGTGTCAAGGATGACTAGAGCGCCGCCCTTGTCAGCTTTGATACATTTGATTTGTGTGTTGTTTGCAAGGGATTTGAGGGTATCCCGATCTTTGATGGTGAGATTCTGGTGTTTGACTTTTTTTGTGAAGTTCAGTTTAGATAGATCGTTGCGAACAAGGTTCTCAAATAGATCAATGCTTTTGTGGCTGCAGGGTGCTTGAAAAGTGCTGGTTGGCCGTAGACCATGTAATTCATCTGTTTTAGATGTGGTAACCGGTGGCATGACATTATCAAAGAAGTGGCGGAGTTTAAGTTTCCTGGTAAACTTAAACGTGCTAACCTCTAGTTCCAATAGGTTAGTGGGTGTCACGGGGATAAATGACGTGCCCTTCTCAAGCAGGTCAATCTGGTGTTGAGGAATAGTAACTTTAGAAATGTTAATTACGAGACGTTCTTTTTGCCTTTGAGATCCTTCTTGACTACTGTGCTCCGTGTGTTGGGAGGGTTGATGTCCTTTTCTTTTTCTTTTGCTCTGGCTCCTCCTGAGTCTTCGGTTGGTGTTGGGCCTGATTCTAAAAAAGGAACCGCAGTTGGTGTGGCGGTGGAAGTGTTGGCTTGTTCATCGTTAGGTGGTGTAGTCGTTGGTTTGCGTGTGGGGCAAGCTGAAGAGTCACTTTCTGAGGATGAAGTATCGGTCTGGGTGTTGGGAGGTCTGTTGCGCCGCCGTTGGGCGTAGATGCCAGCCCATGAGTATACCTCGTCAAGTTTGTAATCGAGTGTATCTCTTCGGAATTTTCTTAATTTCCGTTTGTTAGACCTGACAACATTGGCTTGAGTCTCTCCTCCATTTTTTTCTGTTTGCCTCCACTGTTTACGATGTTTTTGCTGGTATACTGCTTTGGGCACTGTGCCACTGCTGATCAGTGCCACAGTGCAAGTGCTCCCTATGTTAAATTGCTGTATTGATTGAATTCCATGTTTGGCTTATTTGGTTTACTGTCAGTCCCTAGTCTAGTGCACCAGGAGTGCCAGGGCTTGTAAATACAAATGCTGCTTGTGGGCCTGCAGCACATGTTGTGCCACCCACAAAAGCGGCCTAGGAAAAGTATGTCTACAGGTCTGCCATTGCTAGACCTACGTGCAGTCTGGTACTGTCACGCTGACTGCGGAAGTACACCTACTTGCCAGTCCCCAAACCTTCCCTTAACTTCATATTAGTCACCCCTATGGTAGGCCTGAGGGCAGGGTGCATTGTAAGCATAAGGTAGGACAAGCCTGACAAGGTTGGCATGTCCTAATAGTGAATTACAGCCATATTCGTTTTTCACTATTGTAAGGTAACCTGCTCTCCATTAGTTAGAATGGGCTGCCTGGGTTATTAATGCTATAATCCTAGATGGCTCGGGGAGCATGGTGCAATGTCGAGTTTGGTATCCCTGAACTCGGGGTTTAATCACGCATCCATTTGTGTGGATGGTTTTTGGACTCTGGGTTTGAAAATAGCACTTTTAGAAAGTGGCTATTTTCTTGTCTAACTATTTCTGGTTTCTGCTGGTTTGGTGTGTGTGTGACAGGAGCTGGGTGGCTCCAGAGATCTGCTGAGTCAGTGTGGGATGAGTGGGACATTTGCATTGAGAGTAGGGGGAGAGTAGCTTCTGATAGCCTGCCCTGCCTGATACAATGCTGGCTCCACCTCCTGCCAGGCGACTGATGGCTCTGTGCCTGCCAGGGATGATCCTGGCCCCACCTCCTGCCGGGAGGCCGATAGCTTTGCTCCTGCCAGTGACAATACTGGCTCCACCTCCTGCTGGGCGGCTGAGGACTCTGCCCTGCACAGCGAATAGGCCAGGTGCCTCTGCCTGGCTACACCCACAACAAACCCAGGATGTTGGGAAATTCCCCTGCATGGACAAAGGGATCAAAGCCAAAAAGGGGTATAAGAGAAGGACCCCTGAACCAAGACTTTAGATCACTTCTGACAAGGAACCCTGTAACCAAGGACAAGAGGCCTGCTGATCTAAAGGACTGCCTACCCCTTCTGCCAGTGTGCTGTTGTTGGGGGAATCCTGCAGTGCTTCTTTATTTTTGCCAAGGAACCAGGAAAGAGGAACTGTGTGTGTACTCTCAAACTTTGCTAAGAAAATCTCCAAGGACTGGAAGAGTGCCAGTCTCCTGCTGAAGTCACAGGGCTAAAGGACTTCATCATTTGCTAAAAGTGCTTGTTGCTGGAACTTGTGAATCCAGCACCTCTGAGAGAAACCAGCAATCTCGACGCCGACGGACGTCGCCGAATCCAGCTCGACATCGTGAGTACGGCTCCAGTGTCCCGCTTCCTCGACGCCGGCCGCCGGGCCTGATCGACGCCAGCAGCAACGCCAGTGAGTAGCGAGTTCAGCTCCGGCTCCAAGTGACCCCGTGTCTGCACCGCTGCTGATCGCATCGACTTCGAGCCCTCTAGACGCCGTGAGCGCTGCTCACTCTTGCAACTTCATCGACGACGACGCCGTATCCTGCTTCACCTCGTGAGCGCTGCTCCTGCCCGACATCGATCGACGCCGCTGCAGGTCGCCCAGACTCCGAGGCCGGATCGACGCCGAGACGCGACGCCGGACATCTCGACGCCGCTGATCATCGTGTGCTCCGCTTTTCCAAGGTACTGTGTTGTGGGGGTCCGTGTGACTCCAGGCTCGACGTCGCGCTCCTCGCGGTCGACGCCGAACCCTTTGGATTAACTTTGCCTCGACGTCGTGTGACTCCCGTGTGGGTTACATTGTTGCCAAGAACTTTGTTTTACAGAAGAAGAGTTGCTTTTTGATACTAAAGACTTTGTGCTGAGAAGAAACTACATTTGAACTATTATTTTTCCTTCCAAGAGTATTTATTAAGACTGTGGTATATTTTTGTCGTTATTTGGTCTTGTGCTAAGCCTTATATAAAAATCCTTATTTTTATAATACTCTGTGTCGTGTCCATTTGTAGTGTATTCACTTTATTACTGTATGTGGTCATAAATGCTTAACGCACTGCCTCTGAGATAAGCCTGTCTGCTTTGCCAAGCTACCAAGGGAGTGAGCAGGGGTTATCTAAGTGTGTGATCCCCTTGCCCTGACTAGAAAAGGTGTGTCCCTATTTGTCAGAAGTGTATACCTCTGCCAACTAGAGACAGCCGGTTCTAACACCGTTCATTAATTTCCTTTCGGTGTTTGTCAAGAATGTTTTCAGTATCTTCCAGAGTTTTGGTGAGTTCTTCAGGGGTGAGCATGTTTTTCAATTCATCATCAACTTCTTTGATTTCGTGTTCTAATTCTTTCAATATTCCGGAAAGTTCTTCTACTATTAGTAGAATCAGGTCGAGACTACATTTGTTGAGGATCCCGTCCCATTTATCTTTAAACGATTTGGAATTTTTGCATAAAGATGGTCTTAAAGAAATCCGTAGGCCACGTGGGATTCTGAGAGCTCGGTGGTATTTGAGCAATGTGCTCGCGTGGAGCTTCTGATTGATGTGTCTTTTGGATAAGTACAATAATTGTTTGATGCATTGTTCTTTGTTGCGTGCAGTTGAAGTGGGGCTGATGTCTTCCTCTATCAGCGAGTAGATTTGATTGCGTTCTTCGTCGTCATATGCCAGAGTATGTGCTCTGGCTTGAGTACTCTTGCTTATTTCATCAAATTGCATTTTGAAGCGTGCACCCGCCGTGTGGCGGAAAGAAATCACAATGAAGAAGGTAAGGAGGGGCACAGCAGTTTTGGAATCATAAACTTAGGTTGAAGGAAGGTATAGCAGGTTCGTGTGCACTCGAGGGTCGTGGTTCGTCAAACCACGATAATTACATGAAGAATAGTGTATGCATCGTAATGCAAATACATCCCCAGTGGAGGCACAACGGTAAAGTTCAAAACAATGATTCAAAAAAGGTTTGTATCCAATTGAAGGTATTTAATCACGTTTCGTAAAGCTTAATCCATTGATATTTTTGTCATATCAATAATCTTGACATTGAAAAGATCAAATGACGGTAATGCGAGGGGAACGCCTCCGATGCATTTCGGGAGGGTGGCCCTTGTCAAGGAGCGCTGAAAAGGAGACAAGCTACCGTAAGAATGAGGAATGTGAGGGAAAGGCGGTCAGTAAAAGTTAAAGTGCCGATCAATGGTGGGGACTGAATGATGCCGGAGGTAGTGAGGAAAGTGGTTGGGGCGGGGTAGCGTCAGCGCGTGACGAGGGTGGGAAGGAGTGAAGGAATCGGGTCAGGGTGCCGCCCGCACAAACGGTGCCGGCGGAGACTTACTTTGTTACGCATGTAGTGAGGCTCACTACTTCGGGTTGGAAAGAGCTGGACGCCTAAACTGTGCGCGGACACGGGACCGTTAAGAGTGACTGGGTGGGCATAGAAGTCGATGACGGACTAAGGAAGGAAAGAAGGAAAGATGAGAGGAACTGTGGGGGCCATCTTGGAAAGGTGTATAGGGATGGGTGAGAAAATCAGAACAATGCATTTCAGGAAAAAATAATAATGCTATACAAGGTATGACGTAAAAAGAAATGTTTTAAAGATAACAACTAAACTCAATACGATCATTAAGACCGTGAGGTTTAAGAGTTTGAAGACGATAAATCCATTCCAGTTCTCTCTGGAGAAGGAATTTACTTATGTTGATGCCTTCTTTCTTGGAAACTGTCTCTAGGACGATGTATTGGAGTTGAGCAATGGAATGTCTGGCTTCAGCAAAGTGCACGGCAACGTTGGATTTATCGTGTTTCAAGCGTATGTTCGACTTATGCTCGTTCAAACGCGTTTTGATTTTACGCTCGGTTTTGCCGACGTATAGCTTGCCGCAAGGACATTTTAATGCATAGATTAGATTAGAGGTGTCACATGAAGCGTTGACTTGAAGCTTGATGGGATTGCCTTTCATTGGGTGTCTGATGATATTTCCTTTGATGATGCTATTGCAGTGGCTGCAGTTTAGACATGGTTGGGTGCCTTTATATTGAGGAGGTTGAATGGTGGGTTTCGAAAGAATTTCCTGGATGTTCTTACTCCTAGAATAGGCAAATAAAGGCGGTTGTTGAAAAATGTCCCGAAAGTCTGGGTCCATTTGGAGGATCGGCCAATGTTTAAGGATGATTTTCTTATACATTGTACTAGATGTGGAAAATTTAGAAATGAGGACCATGCGTTGATCCTCTTTTTTGGACTTCTTAGTAAGGCTTTCATGTCTGGAAATTTTAGCCACTCGGGTTTGTGCCTCAGTGAGAGTGGTTTCTGGATATCCTCGTTTTAGGAAGCGTGTATGCATTTCTTTAATGCGAATGTCAGCGGTATCCTCATCGGAAACAATGCGTTTAACGTGTAGCATTTGTGAAAACGGCATGTGTTTTTTAAGAGATCCCTGGTGAAAGCTGGAAAAGTGGAGGGTGTTGTTGCGATCAGTGGGTTTTCTGTAGAGATCAGTGCTGAAGCCTTTGGAGGTGATTGTCACATTCACATCGAGAAATGAAATTTGTGTATCGCTGATTTGCCAAGATAATTGGATACGTTCATCCTTCGTGTTAAGTTCCAACAAAGCGTCATCCACCGATCGCAACAACACCCTCCACTTTTCCAGCTTCCACCAGGGATCTCTTAAAAAACACATGCCGTTTTCACAAATGCTACGCGTTAAACGCATTGTTTCCGATGAGGATACCGCTGACATTCGCATTAAAGAAATGCATACACGCTTCCTAAAACGAGGATATCCAGAAACCACTCTCACTGAGGCACAAACCCGAGTGGCTAAAATTTCCAGACATGAAAGCCTTACTAAGAAGTCCAAAAAAGAGGATCAACGCATGGTCCTCGTTTCTAAATTTTCCACATCTAGTACAATGTATAAGAAAATCATCCTTAAACATTGGCCGATCCTCCAAATGGACCCAGACTTTCGGGACATTTTTCAACAACCGCCTTTATTTGCCTATTCTAGGAGTAAGAACATCCAGGAAATTCTTTCGAAACCCACCATTCAACCTCCTCAATATAAAGGCACCCAACCATGTCTAAACTGCAGCCACTGCAATAGCATCATCAAAGGATATATCATCAGACACCCAATGAAAGGCAATCCCATCAAGCTTCAAGTCAACGCTTCATGTGACACCTCTAATCTGATCTATGCATTAAAATGTCCTTGCGGCAAGCTATACGTCAGCAAAACCGAGCGTAAAATCAAAACGCGTTTGAACGAGCATAAGTCGAACATACGCTTGAAACACGATAAATTCAACGTTGCCGTGCACTTTGCTGAAGCCAGACATTCCATTGCTCAACTCCAATACATCGTCCTAGAGACAGTTTCCAAGAAAGAAGGCATCAACATAAGTAAATTCCTTCTCCAGAGAGAACTGGAATGGATTTATCGTCTTCAAACTCTTAAACCTCACGGTCTTAATGATCGTATTGAGTTTAGTTGTTATCTTTAAAACATTTCTTTTTACGTCATACCATGTATAGCATTATTATTTTTTCCTGAAATGCATTGTTCTGATTTGCTCACCCTCCCTATACACCTTTCCAAGATGGCCCCCACAGTTCCTCTCATCTTTCCTTCTTTCCTTCCTTAGTCCGTCATCGACTTCTATGCCCACCCAGTCACTCTTAACGGTCCCGTGCCCGCGCACAGTTTAGGCGTCCAGCTCTTTCCAACCCGAAGTAGTGAGCCTCACTACATGCGTAACGAAGTAAGTCTCCGCCGCCACCGCTTGTGCAGGCGGCACCCTGACCCGATTCCTTCACTCCTTCCCACCCTCGTCACGCGCTGACGCTACCCCGCCCCAACCACTTTCCTCACTACCTCCGGCATCATTCAGTCCCCACCATTGATCGGCACTTTAACTTTTACTGACCGCCTTTCCCTCACATTCCTCATTCTTACGGTAGCTTGTCTCCTTTTCAGCGCTCCTTGACAAAGGGCCACCCGCCCGAAATGCATCGGAGGCGTTCCCCTTGCATTACCGTCATTTGATCTTTTCAATGTCAAGATTATTGATATGACAAAAATATCAATGGATTAAGCTTTACGAAACGTGATTAAATACCTTCAATTGGATACAAACCTTTTTTGAATCATTGTTTTGAACTTTACCGTTGTGCCTCCACTGGGGATGTATTTGCATTACGATGCATACACTATTCTTCATGTAATTATCGTGGTTTGACGGAACCACGACCCTCGAGTGCACACGAACCTGCTATACCTTCCTTCAACCTAAGTTTATGATTCCAAAACTGCTGTGCCCCTCCTTACCTTCTTCATTAACATGTTATTTCGACATCTTGAGTCACCGTGCCACTGGGCTGCACTACATTCTCTTGGTTTGGGACTTCAAGATGGCTGCCACATGCGTATCTGGCATCCTTCGTCAAACTTTGTGTAGTGACACACTCCAAAAGCACTGGTCTGCACCCTCAGTTATTGTAGCAGATCTCAAAGAGGGCCACTGTGTATATAGTTAGCGTCATACATCAGATCACACCCCATAGCACTCAATCAGATGGGTCCTCTGATACATCCCGCTACCGCCCACTTACGTATGAGGCAGTACTCTCCCAGCTGTAATCCTGTACATGCTATATTCCTGCACCGGTATGTAGGTTCGCTTCAGGTTTTTGCCGTGGTCATAGGTTCTCCTCTGCTCTGCCGTTGTTGTGTGAACACAGACCCATCCTTCTCAATCCACTTTCAACCCTTCACTGCAATGGTCAGGTAATCGTCACCAAAATTGTTGTGAAGGAACATGGGCATTCACAGCCATGAAGGAGGTAAGTGGCTTTATTGTTGACAACAGCTCAGAGTGGACTCTCCCCTGCTGGCCAGTGTTCAACTGCCCTCAGAAAATGTTTGCTCTGAAAACATAATATGGATCCTGCAACTGCATTATTCCACTACAATGCAGGCACGACATGAACAAGCTAAGTCCCATACCCCATAACTAAACTCTGTACAACACACACCTTAAATGCTACCCTACCAGAATCCAGATCAAGCAGAGTGCACCTCCTCCCACAGACCTGCAGTTTTAATAAAAAAAAAAAAATCAGATTTGTTTGCCATGACTTATGCTTTAGGTAGCTACTAGCTTACTGCTATATTTTATCTTTAATAACTTGTCGTAGTGATTTAACTAGTATGGAAATCAAGCTGGCAAGACGGCAGTTTGCATCTTCAGATATTTTACCTCATGATTCTTGTTCTACTGGCTTGACAATTGTCTCCAGGGAGATTTTAGAAATGTCTGATGATAGTTTTGCTAATCGGTTATATGGTTTTCCAAAACACCTTAAGGGCATGGTTTACTCAGGGAGCCAAATTATGCATCAAATAAAAGTTTTACATTTAATTGTGCAACCCTCCCCCAAAATGTCTCTGCTCCCTACAAAGTTTGCAACTAATCTTCTGTTGATCAACATAAGTGGTACCCATATCAACTTTGGAGAGAAGAAAAGATGAATCCAATCATGGGGATGCGAACCTGCGACCGGCCGATTGCACACATGACTGCAGAATATCTTATCGGCTTGTAACTGTGTTTCTCACTCCCTAACACTTCCTGGGAATCTATTTCGTAGCTCGATATTTATTGATTACATATGGGCTCCGTTTTCAGTGATTTCCCTTTTAAGCATTACATGAATATTTTCGTGGATGAATTCAGTTGGCTCAAACTCTGCTTTTAACAGTTTACCTCTGAATTAATTGGATACAAAAGCCCTTTAGACTTTTTCTTCCCCCATTAAATCCTTGCCCCCTTTACCTCAATAAGTCCATTCCTTGCTGTTCCTAACAGCTTTAATACATCGTTTGGTTACTGGATTTAAATTTTATTTATTTGGAATACAGTTCCGGCTTTCGTTTAACAACCCTTTGATTCAGTTCCATTAAATATTCCCCTGCTGTCCTCCCTTTAAGAATAACATCCCCTGGGACATTTCCCAGTAATGCTTTCAAAGTGTAAAATCTGCTCTTGAATCGAATATCTTTGTTTTGCTCAACATCCGCTTTCCCTTCTCTTGTCACACTGGATTGAACGTGCATTAGTACTGGCCATCACATCAGCTAACATGAAATGAAAGTAAGGTTTCATATTTGTGGCTCTTTCTTTCTCTAAACCATGAACTAATGCTATCACTGCACTTTTACGACTGCAGGTACTATGCCTGGTAAAACGAGGGAGTGGTTGCAAATACTCCAGCATGACCTAGTTTGCGATTAATCACTGGGACTAATTTGTAGCCCACATCACAGCGGCAAGGCGAGGTGCCTCGAATGCTGATATTCAAGCATATGTTCCTACACAAATCCATGAACCCACTCTGGCCAAGCGCTATATGCAGATGGCCGGAGAGGAGCGTGGTTCCTATGTCCTTAGGTGGAACCCTTAATCTGGGTCAGCTACCTAGTGCCTCGTGAGCGCTATATTTGCATTGCTGGTGAGGAGCGCTACCTGTCGTCCCTGAAGTCCCTGGTGGGATTGAGCACATCGTAAGCGCTATATTCAGGGTGCCAGGGGAAGAGGAGCTGAGGCCTGCTGCGCTGTGCTGTCAAAGCGCTATAATTCAATTCCCCTGCATGTGTGCTGCATTGTGGTGCTGCCAGAGTGCCTTATTCGTATTGAATGTGCTCTGCTTGTTGCCAACTGTGCCCAGGAGAAGAGGAGCAGACGTCTTCAGCGCCGGGATTCTAAAGCGCTACGAGAGGATCCCGGCGTGTGGGATTCCCCCGTGCCTGCTTGGTTGAAAGCGGGCGGCTTCAACATTGTGGGGCACTCTTAATTGCAGAGTCCAGAAGAGGGACTCCAATTTCCCAGCCGCAGTGGCGCCAGAGGTTACTCTGCAACTTGGGGGCCTTCGTGAGGTTAGAGACCCCTTTGCGACTGTGTAGTGCGTCAGAAATTCATCTGCCGTGTAGGGGGCAAGGACTGTAAGTTTTGAGGCTAGCTGACTGCGAGGATGTCTTTGCTAATAGCGTATGCCCCCCTTCCAATGTGATTTAAGCTAACGCAGGATGCCCCCATGTTGAATGCGGTCAGGCTAATGAAAGTTTTAGACCTAGAGTTCTCCAGCTGCAGAGGTTGCTGATGTTACGCATGATAATTCCTGATGCCAATACTAATGAGCTTGCTTAAGGTGATGGAGCTTTATTTGTAGGCCTAATGTTTTTTCTTCCCTAAAGTGGACGCTGCTGAGATGTGTGGGGGCTGATTCCATGCCTAAGATCCTGTTATGTACATCGCAGATGTTCTAGGTGCTACCAGGCCTACCCTGCTGTTCTTAGGCCGAAGGCTTCAGAGGTTTCATGCCCCATGTTAAAAGTGTTTAGGCTAAGGTTGATGCCCACAGGTCCATGTTGGATGAGAATGCTTTTATGCCTTGGGTGTATGCCCTGCTAAGAGGTTTTATGGCAGGTGTTCCTGCCTGATGTTCTATATCAAATGATAATGCCTTATGTTTTTATTATAGCCTTGGAACTAATTGACTTACCTTTTTCTTCCTTTTCCTTTGCCCTTCGTCATGGTTCTGGCAGCAGCCGGATTGGCCCTGCCATGTACATAATCCCCCTTGTACCCCATTTCTAACACTTACATTGTGCATGACTAGTGCATATTTCAACATTTTGGAAATAGATGCCTTTATGTAATGTGCTCCTAATACTATATGATGGGATAGCATGCATTCTTTTAGTAAGGTACAGTTGCAAATGTAAAAGGACTAGTTGACTAATGAATATGTTATGTTTCAGTTCAGTTTTCATATTTGAAAACTATAACGGTCATCTGTAGATAGCTTCTACAAGGCCTGTTATAAATCTGCCAGTTGCATCTTTGCTGTCAGTGGCTGCTGCTGGGGCCCACAGGCAGCCTTTCTTGGTGACCGGCACTTATATTTCCTCACCAGACATTGACAGAGAGCAAGTGAGAGACAACACACTAAGTGGAAAGACGGAGAAAGAAAAATATGGAAATTCCATCACAAAGGGAGTAAGTTTGGAGCTTCAAGAGTGAGATAAAGGAGCAAGAGGGTGTCTGGTAGTGGATTAAAGAGGCATGAGGTGGATAAAATGCTGTGCATATGATGCGCTGACTGCATGCTTCTCAGCAGAGCTTTGGGCACCAGAACTCATTCTTTTACAATTCAAGCACTCTGCCATGGATTCAAAACTGCGAACTATCTCTTCTGATGAGGGAGGTTGGACCAAAGTGCCTTCCAAATCAAGTGGCGGCTGCCACCTATCTAAGGTGGTGAGGCACCAGTGGAAAGGCCATTGGGGGGGGGAGTTGGGGAATAAAAGAAAGAAATGTAAAACTTACCTGCCACTCCGCTCCCGCTGTTTCGTTACTCCTCTGGTTCAGCTGAAAGTGAATGGGCCGTCAAAGTGCAGGCTTCCCACCATATCCAGACGCTGCTCTCATGCTATGCGGGCAGCGCCAGGATTGGTCTGAGCGGTTCTGTTTGCCACTCAGACAGCGCCTATGGCTTTTCTCCAATCTGGCTGTGCAACACAGCTAGGTTGGAGAAACAGAAGTTTGCATGTCTGTTTGGGTGGCCAAACTGACATGCACACTTATAAGTGTGCACTACTCCTCCTCCCTGCCATGCCGACCCACC